>NC_139932.1:4523767-5123767 GCF_963514095.1 Eutrigla gurnardus
GCAAAACTTAAACAAAATTGTTGAACATTCAGTTACTTATGTCTATGTGTCAATTCCAGAATATTTTAATTTACTCTTCACTTTTCTGCACGTATCCCATACTTCATTGTTCTTGCAGTAAGCTGAGGGTACATATCACATAAGTTATAAGTTCCATTTGATACCAAAAATTGACAACTGCTTGAATAAATATCCTATTAATTTTGAAAAATGATCACCCACTGACAAAAACAGTAGCTGACCAATAGTGTAACTTCATTAGTGAATCAGTCAGTGACTTTTGCCTTCAAAGTGTTCACCACCACCTTCTTGCAATCCAGCCATAACAAAACCAGATAAACACATTGACGTCAAGACACTAATATACCATCGCAGTTATATCTATGTTAACATTCACACGACAGAAAAATACTAACCATCTATGGCAAAGCAGGCCGAAGCCTGCAGAACCTCCAGCTGCTGGAGGGCGCTTTCGAGCTTCTGCTCACACTCCAGCAGCTTTTCTTTGGTACTGGCCAGCTCTTTTTTTTTTATAATCAGGGACCTCTCATTAGCCAATCCCACCCTGGTCTTCTTTACCATGGTCCTCATTAGACCATGGCATAACACCAGGCTCTCCCTGGCCAAATCCTGGTGCTTCACACCAGGATTAGAGCATCGATACTGAAAATACCAAACAAACAATATACATATCAACCATAGAATACGAACGAGCACTTTAGACAAATTGATATTGAACGGTGACACAAAACACATCCAGCACCTGAAACAGCTACTAGATCTACAAATGTTTTCAATTACATATTCAATGACAAATCAATAATAATATGTAATTACCACAAATATCCCCTTCAATTGTAATGAATAATTATCATATCACATTTATGACACATTTACTCTTCTCACTACTATAAATTCAACACCGTAACAGGTTACAATGACATGATTCGTGCTGTAAGGCTTTAAGCCAATCACATCTAATAACTACAAACCCTTTTCCCTTGTTAGGTTTTTCTGCTATCTAATTTACCACTACATTATTTCAAATGAACTCGTAAAAATTGTGCATTTCTCCTTCATGCAGGATGACCATGTCAAATTTCAGTTTTACATGGGATTACAATCATTAAATCCTTATTTACAGAAAAACAATCACATGAATGTTAATAGCGCGTCTATTACTTACAATGTGGTACTCACACTCCTTTCGACATGCCTGAACCTCTGCATCATCGATTGTTGGAAGCTTCTCTGGAGAAGTAGCCATTGTCTGACAAACAATATAACACAAGGCACACCCGTGAACATAAACTACAAACTAAATTCAAAACACTAGAATGGTCAGTAACCAAATATAGGTACAAACAAATACAAAATAGGCTATGGTACTAAGACAAAATAAATAAATGCTAAATAAGATGTAAATTTGATAACATTAATTACAACGTTATTAATGTGATAATACTGCTGCCGAAATAAACTGTAGCCTACACCTTATGATGACAAATATATGAAAAGGAAATTATAAGTAGGCTACTTACAAATGTCCTGCTGTTGTTCACTGTCTGTTGCTCTCTGTTGCTGGTCTCACCTATTCTCATTCTCTTCTGGCGGTTAATCGCCAGATTCAAATAAAATAGGCGGTGGGCTATTTCCGGTGTTTCCGGAGGCGTAATCCAGCGCAACGAACCAATGAGAGAAATAATGGTGCGTTCCATTTACCTCGGAAGCCGGAGCTGGGAATAACGTCACGCCCGAGTTATCAGCGTTTCAGTTAGAAAGTCGGAAAAAAGTAGCCAACGGCCAAAAACGGAAGAGATACAAGATGGCTACATCTACAAAAGTTATTTTCGCGCTTGCCTTGTCTGAATATAAACACCTTCTGGACAAATATCCGGTCCTTCTGCAACCTGCAAACACGGTGGATTAAGAGAAAACACAACGTCTTTCTACGTATTTCATTGTTTACAAAAAGTATCGATCGCCCTTTGATCGGTCATCAATAACGTTACTGTTTACAAATCGGGCTTGTGTGGATCGTCTGACCCGGAGCAGATGACGGTGTTGCCAAGTAAAGGTAAACAATCGCGATCTTCAAGCTAACTTTAGCTAGCATACTACTGTTGACAAATACTACAATATCAGTTAAACTCTTACCTCAAGATCTCGCTAAAAAAGACAGCAATGCCCGCATCTCTCCAGTCGCTTCGTATCCGCACATTCAACTTTACTGCTTTAGTTTCATTGGGTAAACGCCTCACCAAGTGAGTCGTTCTCCGTTTGTTTACATCTGCTTCCGCATGAGATCACGTGACACGAATCTCACGCGATACTGTCAGCAGTGAAACATACGGTAGAAATGGAATATATTACTATTAACCTTGTTCAAACTGTTAGAAATACTTTCACTTTTTTCATTGATCCTTTCAAGGAATGGAACTGGTGATTTGTTTTCTAACAAATGTATTGTAATGTAAGGAACTGAAAAATCCTGAAGACAAACTAAACTGTAGTTTTATAAATGTAAACTGCAGTGTATAACAATTGATGTACAAATAAACCATTTCTCTTTAATCATATACATCCTAACACAAAATATTAGTGAAGTGAAAAATGTGTATTAATGGACATTCAAAACGATAATAGCAACCTATTTAAGTACTGAACAGACCTGTTGGGACCTAACCGTTAGGACTACACAATGCGGCCTACAGAAGCCTACACATGCGGCCAGGACAAAGGGACAAAGGGGATTAAAAACTACACCGCCATTTTAGTTTCACTTCTCACCCAGGTGAGAAATGTGACGTCACAACGGGCGCCCCAGGGGGTCCCCTGGAGCGGCCTGAGCTTTATAAACCGAAGCCGCCCGGAGAACGCTCTCTTATTCACTCTTACTCCGACTCCTACTCTGGCCTCTTCCAACACCACGTTGCAACGGGAGGCGACCCCCTCCCGCAGCGCACCGCTGCAACAAGAGGAACCAAGCCGGTTCCTGCCTTCCAGCTACCAGACGCTGTCTGAAGTAAGCTGACTAAATCGCCAAGCCGTGATTATATCGCCGTCCGTGGAAGAAAGAAACACGGACCGTTTTCTTTATTTGAGTTTGATCAACGAGAGGAAACCCGCTCCGCTCTCGTCTGGACGAAGCCGACTCATCACGTCCCCCGCTGACGCCGGGGACTCACGAACCACCGCCGTTACGGAACGCCGTCATCGTCTTACGCAACGATACCAGTAAGAGGCTATCAGTCTGGGCAGAGACACAAGTGATAGTGTAGGATATGCTTGTAATTCTTGTTAATGTGTTTTAAGTTCTGATCGCGGACCGCCGAGTCCGTTGGTTCATGTGCTGCTGTATTTGAATACTGATGTGTACCACGCAGCTGGGTTGATTTCTGTAACGGTGTTTCCGACTTACCTCCGCCATATTCGCGAGCTCAGAAAGCCTCTACTATCAGTTAAAAGACCGGTCTCGCGGAATAAACGCCAGTTCATTCACGCGAGCCCGTGTGATAACGGCACGCTTTCTGTCCCTCCGAATATCGCTCGCGCATCCTCTCTCTCTTTGTTCGTGTCCCGCTAACACACACACACATACACGCCGCACACACGTGTCCTAAGCCAGCTGTTCCCGGCGGGCGCTAGGGACATAGCTACATCTGGTGGCTACATACGGCTATCTCTCTCTCTCTCTCGCTACTCCGTCAGACCTCAGTGGCTCCGCCCCTGACCACTGCGAGGAATAGCTCCACCTCTCTCTCTCTCTCGCTACATCTGGTGGCCGCCCATAGCCATCTCTCCCTCTCTCTCTCTCCCTCTCTCTCGACACGCACGCACACACACACATGCACGCGCACATCTTTTCCCTGATCCCAGGGTGGTGCCCCGTTTATTCATGATTATATCATGATAATATATTAAATATAATTATTAATACCGATAATCATATTGATATTAATAATTAACTGTTGATAACCAAATCTGCTCCTGCTACAACCCCAACATAAATGACGCCCCGTGTGAGGCCTTCTTAAACCAGCTTTATCCAGAGATTTATGCACAATAACCTGAGAATTATAGTAATAATAACAATAATAGGAATTGTTGTTATTGATATCATTGTTTAGAAATCGATGTTCAAGGATCGATTTGTTTGCTCCCTGTTACTATTTGCCAAGCAAATACAGTCGAGGGTTGCATATGCATGTTGTGATTAGCCATTTATTGTTTGACAACAATACTAACAAACACAGGGTTAGGGATACTAAGACGCGTTATAACACTGTTATTACTCACCAGAGGTGCTAGAGACACCTCATTGACAGTCCACAGGCTGTAGAAGAGTACTAACATTTCCATTGTAAGTCACAGGTCGACGCAGCTCACCTGTGCACCCACATCAGTATAACAACAAATACATTCTTTTTTTCTTGCGATTAGCACCGAACAAGTAAAGCCACCGTATTCTCCCTTTTCTAGAAGTAGAGCAGAGAATAGAGCCACAGAGTGCACCGACTCTGTGAACGTTGAAATTGTACCTTGCTATTTCCACCACGGGTTCTAGCTCGAGTTAAAATTTCAAAATAATTCCCTAACTGTTCCTGCCGTGCATTTCAGTTAGCGTGCCTTTGGCAAAGAATTAAGTAAGCAGCCTACAGTAAGTCTGAGTTGCTGTATAGAATCATTAGAGCGTGAAGCTGACCTCTCTAAAAGAGAACCGCCAGTCACCTTATCAGGTGATTTGCATAACCCCCCTCCTTTCTCTCCAGACACAATGGAGAACTTTTGTGAACAGTTCATCTCATCTGTGGCACAGAGCCTTCAGACAGGCTACTCTGAGTTTTTGCAGAAACTAAATCTCAGTGAGTGCCAAGAGGAGATCAACGTGTTACTGAACAGCAGATCTGATGAAGTAACATCATCCAAGGGTCCATTGTTAAAATGCTTGCTACTGACTTTCTACAAACAAACCTGTCTCTTGGTTCAGAGTAAATCTGCCCTAGAGAAAAAAGTGGTAGCACTAGAGGAGCAAAGTGCTTGTCACCTCCACGACGCTCAAGCAGCAGACATGAGAGCCATGCGTTATTTAGATGTCCTGCACACCACAGAGTCCCAGTTTTTGTCCTACAAGAACAGGTGGTCGAAGTCTAAACCAGAATGTCCTCCCTCAGCCGACTCGGCCAGTCAGTGTGATTCAGGCTTCTCCGACTCCCACTCTTTTTGTAGTGAAAATACGACTCCCCCGCCATGCAGAAGATGGGAACAGTTACCAGCGGACACAAAGTCCTTAAGACAAACTCCACTGAGAGATAGCGGTAACGGCTACGCAGCTTCCCATTGCTCCGACACAGACAGCGAAGAAACCAGCAGCGGAACTTACACACGTTCTCCTCCAAAATCTTCCTATCTTTGGAACAAACCTGTAATTTGCGACGCGCCTCCTCAACCTAGCTTAGTCTCGCCTTCACCAGAAAGGACGCCACAGCGCTTCCGCTTTGAAGAGCTTGAGAGCATGGCTAAAGATATTCAACATTTTGATCCCGACAACTCGAACCATAATATTGACGAATATTTGAGAGAGTTAGACAGACTCCTGATTGACCTCCCCCATGCCTCCTCACGGGAGAAGCTCAGACTAGTCGGGAAGACCACAACCAGACATGTCCGCAGTTTCATAGGAACACTTGCACCCAGAACCCAGGACCGATACACCAGACTTTGTGCAGCACTCCGGAAGGAGTATAGCCGGGACTGGGATCCCGCCGCCGCTACGATCAGTGCCCTCACCGTCGTACATGAGGAGCAGGAATCACCCACGGAGTACTATTGGCGCTTCAGGGCCGCCTATGCTCAGGGCCGTAACTCCCCAGGAGTGGAGGAAGAGCCTGCCTTCAAGGCCCTCTTCCTGCATAACCTACACGAAAGTGTGCGCTACGATGCCACCATACACTTCAGGACACATCGACTCTCCATGCAAGAGATTCGTAATTACGCACAGATGGCTTGGGAAACCCACTTAGCGCGCAAACTTAAAAGCCAGCCCGCTAACTTCGACACATCTGCGTCCGAAACGTCTGCCGCCTTAAAGCATAGCCCTCATAACAGTGCGAAAGGGGGTGAGCGGCCAGCACGCCCCAGGAATCAGACAAAACCAAGGAACGAGACTAACTCCCAAACATCCGCCGCCTTAAAGCAGAGCCCTCATAACAGCGCGAAAGGGGGTGAGCGGCCAGCACGCCCCTGGAATCAGACAAACTCCCAAACTGACGAAGATAGGGATCTGTGCGACCCGATCGAGAAGCTGATAAAAACGATAGGGCTATGGCGTGACTCAACCCAACCATCACTAAACTCCCCCCAGAAGCCTGGTAAGAGACGGCGTGGGGATACTGAGCATCACCGACATGCCCACCAACTGCGTCGAGATGGGCATTCACACAGAAGTAGTAGGAAGCCCTACTCCGAAATTCTGTCCCAGTCACGTGAACCAGCAGTGTACAAACATGACAACTCAGATAATGACAGCGCCTCTGACATTTCCTCTGTTTCTGGCTACATGGAGCGTTACAGCCCTGAGCCACAACATAGTAAATATGGCTAACTTAAATCTTCTCCAGGAGTAAACCAAACGACCACTAACCCCTTCTCCTTTTCCTCGCTTTCCTTTTCCTCCTTCGTTCCGTTTTCATAGTTGGGGTGTGTCCTGTTTGAAACTACCTGAGTGTAATGATAATGTTGATGTTTGTGAAAATTGTGTCTTAGCAGATGTTTGATATAGGTTAGATGGTTAGAAATCTCTGCCCAGACCGTAGAAATCTCTGCCCAGACCTTGCCTCAATCTCTGCCCAGACAATGCCTCCATCAAAGTCATGGACTTTAACCTGAATGAACTGTTTAACCTCTTTTCCATGGAATATACAGACTGTTTGGACTCCCACGTGTTTCAAGGAATACATGGACGGTTCGGCCCTTATGTTGCTCCGAAGGTTGCGTCCCACACCTCAACCTTCAGACCAAAAGGGGGAC
Source organism: Eutrigla gurnardus (assembly GCF_963514095.1). Taxonomy (NCBI): domain Eukaryota; kingdom Metazoa; phylum Chordata; class Actinopteri; order Perciformes; family Triglidae; genus Eutrigla; species Eutrigla gurnardus. The sequence continues at coordinate 4,530,797 of NC_139932.1, forward strand.
TGTTGGGACCTAACCGTTAGGACTACACAATGCGGCCTACAGAAGCCTACACATGCGGCCAGGACAAAGGGACAAAGGGGATTAAAAACTACACCGCCATTTTAGTTTCACTTCTCACCCAGGTGAGGAATCTGACGTCACAACGGGCGCCCCAGGGGGTCCCCTGGAGCGGCCTGAGCTTTATAAACCGAAGCCGCCCGGAGAACGCTCTCTTATTCACTCTTACTCCGACTCCTACTCTGGCCTCTTCCAACACCACGTTGCAACGGGAGGCGACCCCCTCCCGCAGCGCACCGCTGCAACAAGAGGAACCAAGCCGGTTCCTGCCTTCCAGCTACCAGACGCTGTCTGAAGTAAGCTGACTAAATCGCCAAGCCGTGATTATATCGCCGTCCGTGGAAGAAAGAAACACGGACCGTTTTCTTTATTTGAGTTTGATCAACGAGAGGAAACCCGCTCCGCTCTCGTCTGGACGAAGCCGACTCATCACGTCCCCCGCTGACGCCGGGGACTCACGAACCACCGCCGTTACGGAACGCCGTCATCGTCTTACGCAACGATACCAGTAAGAGGCTATCAGTCTGGGCAGAGACACAAGTGATAGTGTAGGATATGCTTGTAATTCTTGTTAATGTGTTTTAAGTTCTGATCGCGGACCGCCGAGTCCGTTGGTTCATGTGCTGCTGTATTTGAATACTGATGTGTACCACGCAGCTGGGTTGATTTCTGTAACAGTGTTTCCGACTAACCTCCGCCATATTCGCGAGCTCAGAAAGCCTCTACTATCAGTTAAAAGACCGGTCTCGCGGAATAAACGCCAGTTCATTCACGCGAGCCCGTGTGATAACGGCACGCTTTCTGTCCCTCCGAATATCGCTCGCGCATCCTCTCTCTCTTTGTTCGTGTCCCGCTAACACACACACACATACACGCCGCACACACGTGTCCTAAGCCAGCTGTTCCCGGCGGGCGCTAGGGACATAGCTACATCTGGTGGCTACATACGGCTATCTCTCTCTCTCTCTCGCTACTCCGTCAGACCTCAGTGGCTCCGCCCCTGACCGCTGCGAGGAATAGCTCCACCTCTCTCTCTCTCTCTCTCGCTACATCTGGTGGCCGCCCATAGCCATCTCTCCCTCTCTCTCTCTCCCTCTCTCTCGACACGCACGCACACACACACACGCACATGCACACGCACGCGCACACACACACACACATCCTTTGTTTAAGCTTAGCTTTGTGTGTTAGGTAGTAGGTAGGTAATAAGGCTTTGTTAATTGCAGTGTTATTGATTGTGATCATTATTACTGATTTTGATAAATCTTATTATATTATAACTAGCGGTCTCTTGTGCTTGTTGTGTATATGTCACTGGATAACAGCAGGTTGTGAAGGCTAGTGCTTGAATTTCACGCCTTTTAATTGTTCGATTGGTTTTGTACTCCTATGCCAATGAGCACGATGATTGGCATGTGAGTATAAAACCTTCATATTGAGACTGAATACAGTTTTAGGTTATCTTTTCCCTGATCCCAGGGTAGTGCCCCGTTTATTCATGATTATATCATGATAATATATTAAATATAATTATTAATACCGATAATCATATTGATATTAATAATTAACTGTTGATAACCAAATCTGCTCCTGCTACAACCCCAACAGACCTATCCAAACTGTTGTTCATTCAAGTGCTGCTCTGTGTCAACACATGATCGCTGTTCTCTTTTTTGACAAAACTGAGTGACTAAACATTGATATCAACCTTCTAACTATTGTAAACATACATTTAAATGCCCATCTCACAGAAACTTGCATTAAATGAAATATTTAACCTAAAGCTACACACAGACACACACACTTAGAAATCACACATCAATAATCACGCTTGCAACCTCCCTTTATTTATTTACAGTATTACATAATAATTAAAAAACAGGATCTAAAAACACATTCAATACCAAAAATGACTTCCGACTTTGATGTTCACACTATTTGCAATTTTCACATGAATTTACATTCTGCACAGAAGACAAAATTTCTACATCAGTGTCCATTGTCCAATCTAGTTCAAACTTCAGTGTCCATTGTCCAATCTAGTTCAAACTTGTCAAGTTTCATAAGTGTCCCACCCTGAACGCGTCTACACTGCAATATTGACTCACAATCAGAGCGCCACCTAATGGAACCATGAAATGTGACTGATTTTATGCCATTTTTCTGAGTAACAGCCCGCCCTTTAGGTTGGGCGTACGTGCATGAAATATTTTTTGCTAGGTAGACTATGTGGAGATGTACAAAAATCCTCTTGGACCCACTGCCTAAAGTCAACATGAAGTGGGCAAAAACAATGTTTTAAACCCACTGTGTAACTCACTCATTCCTCTCACTCACTAATCCGTGCAGAGCGGACACACACACAGGCAGCAACCACTAGGGGGAGGCAGAGGTCTATCAGTGAGACATGGAGAAGGTTGTCAGCTCTGTGACTGTAAACAGACGGTGAATGGAAGGAGCTTCTGTCTCTGTTTAATGCAGTTCCAGTCTGCTTTCCACCAGATCAACCGTCATAAAACTTTCCACACCTGCTAATGACTTTATACATTGTCTAATCTGTTCCAAATTTTACATGCACCTCAGACAGCTTTCAGTTGAACCTTCGCCATAAACATCAAAACTATTATAACTATTATAAACACGGTCCCAGTGTCGTGGAACTTTGCACCCCAGTCGAGCACGACAACTTCAATCATCTGATATGGTGATTGATGCGACGATTCAGGCAAGGGACGACCGGCTGCGTGGCAATGGCCGGGGACGACGCGCACCGTGGCGGTGGCCGGGGACGACCCACGCCGTGGCGGTGGCCGGGGACGACAGACGCCAGCCGTGGCGGTGGCCGGGGACGACCCGCGCCGTGGTGGTGGCCGGGGACGACTGGCAACGTGGCGGTTGCCGGGGACGACCCGCCCCGTGGCGGTGGCAAGGCCAGGCGGTCCGTCACGTCAGGCGGCCGTAGCACTAACCGAGTTACGTGCCATGCGAGGGCCCGTTATCACTGCTCGCAGTTTTAATTATCCTTATCTGTTACAGCCCCAGTGCTGTAATGCTCTGGGTGTGTTTCTTGTATTGTGTTTTTTCTTTCACCCCCTCAGGTGACGCCCTCGTCCTCCCCCTCCTCCTTGTGGGTGGGTGTGTGTGGATCGCACACCTGAAGCTGCGTCACAATTAGGTTGTGTATAAAAGAGGCTGTGGATGTCATTGAACGGAGGCCTGTGACGGAGAGAGGAGAGAGCTGATCTCCAGAAGCCCGAGAGCCAGAGCTACGGCGTAGTGTGTTCTTGCTGCGACTCAGAGCTGTCTGAGCTTGATACTACTTCTATTTTGTGGGCAATAAAGCCGTTTTTGTTCTACATTCTTGCTACCGTTTCCTTTGTTTCCTTTACGTCCCGTTTCTTATTTACTATGTTACTCCCGTCATCCCCTAGCCCTACCGGGACGTAACATATTTGGGGGCTCGTCCGGGATAGTTTAGGAGCCGGAGAAAACTGGAAGCGTTTTTCACCCACAGTCTGTGGTGGTGAGTAGTGCTGGTCGTCCGGTGTGTCATTTGTTTTGCCATTTCAACTGTGCATGTAACTGCTCCTCAGGTGAGATTAGGGGAGTGTCCAGCCTGGTTGTTCACCAGCCTTTCCATCGGGCACTCTTTTGTTATTTTGTCTTTTTTATTTTCGGAGTAATCCTGGGCGGGGATAACATTCCCTGTCGGAGGCAGGCGTTTCAGGGCCTCGGCCGCTGATAGTTAGTCTTTAAAGTCGCCTCGAGCCCGGCACGCTCCAGAAGATATACAGGTAAAGTCAAAATAGGTAGGATCTGAGGAGTTGGTTCTCGCGCAGTTGGACAGGTAAGGATTGTGTGTGTGGTGTCGGACGTCAGTAGCCTACTGGATTTTGTTTTAGCGATCGCGACCCGCTGTAATTTGTTTGAGGAGCGTGCTGCTCTGAACTAGCCGGTGGCTAGGTGTTTTTTGTTGTTCGTTTAAATAGTGAGTATGGCGACATTTGTGTTGGATGAGTTCGTGGCTAATCCCAAGGTGGAGAAGCTCGAGCTGTGTAAAAAACGCGATTTGTTCGAGATAGCGGCGAAATATGAATTGCCGGTTTCAACGGCGTGGGTGAAGGGAGAGCTTAAAGCGTCTGTTCTTACCCGATTAGTGGAGCAAGGTGGTACCTGGGTCGGATCCTCCTAGCTTGGCCGCCGGCGAGGACCGTTCCAGCTCGCCAGAGCTCCCGGCCGTCGGCCGCTCCGTTCCTCGGCTGGGGGAGGCGGCACGGTCAAGTCCAGTAAATCCTACTCCTGAGGTAGGGCGAGTTGGGCCGGAGCTGAAGCCGTTCACTTTGCCTCGGTTTGAACCACTCTCGGTTGAGTCAACTCCCGGTTCGAAGGTAGATGCTCGGCTAAAGCTCCGGATAGCTCGTCTTCAGTTAGACCAGCAGGAGAGGAGGGAAGAACGGGAGTTTCAGCTCCGTAAGGAGTTGGAGCTCAGGCGTTTAGAGGCTGACACTGCGGTTAAAATGCGCCAACTGGAGCTGCAGAAGGAGACGGTCAGTTCTCCGGGTAGTGTCCGCTCATCAAATCATCCTTTCGACGTGAGTAGGAATATTTTGTTGGTTCCCCCGTTTCGTGAGAGTGAGGTTGAGTCTTACTTAACTGCGTTTGAGCGTCTCGCCGGTGCTTTACACTGGCCGAAGGATGTGTGGGCTATATTACTCCAGTGTAAGCTAACAGGAAAAGCTCAGGAGGCTTGTGCTTCTCTATCCGTGGAGGATGGTCTTAACTTTGACAAAGTCAAAAGCGCAATTCTACGTGTGTATGAACTCGTGCCTGAGGCGTATAGACAGAGGTTTAGAAACCTCAGAAAAACATCTAGCCAGACATACGCTGATTTCGGGAGGGAGAAGGTGCTTCTGTTTGACCGCTGGTGTTCTGCGTGCAAGGCTGACGATCTGAAATCTCTACGTGAACTTATGTTGATAGAGGAACTTAAGAATTGTTTGCCAGACCGTATTGTTGTTTATTTGAACGAGCAAAAGGTGGCCACTCTGCAGCAGGCCGCGTATTTTGCTGATGAGTTTGCTCTTACCCATAAACCGGCGTTTGTAAAACAGTATGTCCCTAGTGCGGCTCTCAGAACTCCAACTGATGTGCCGGGGACGGGAACCTCTGTGACGCGGGCGGTAGCGGGTAATTCAGAAAAGTTGTGTTTTTTTTGTCATAAACCTGGTCATGTGGTGGCTGACTGCCAGTCCCTGAAGCGTAAACGTCAGGCGTCGGGGGCGGGGCAGCCCAAAGGTGTTGGGCTCATTAAAACAGCCCCCGTGGTGGAGCTGCCTAATGCTTTAGGTGTGCCTGATGAGTGTTTTAAACCATTCATTTTCCCAGCTCATGTTTCCCTCACAGGAAAAGCTGAGGACCAGCGTCCTGTCACCGTGCTGCGGGACACTGCTTGCTCACAGTCCCTCATCCTCTCAAAGGTGCTGCCTTTGGGTGCCGAGTCGGCCTGCGATGTGAGTGCGGTGGTCAGAGGAATTGAGATGGGGTTTGTACCAGCCCCCCTCCACATAGTTCACGTGCAGTGCCAGTTAATAACCGGTTTCTTCCCAATAGCAGCTCGTACTAGTTTTCCTGTGGATGGGGTCGACCTTATCATGGGAAATGATGTGGCTGGGGGTAAAGTGTTTCCATTACCAGAAGTGGTTGTGAGTCCCCTTCCTCAGTCTGAGCCTGATGACCTAGCTAAGCACCATCCAGGAGTTTTTACTGCTAATGTGCTCACTCGAGCGCAGTTTGTTAAGCAGGCTAAAGATGTTGACCTGTGTGATTCAATGTTTGCTTCTGCCCTAGCTGAGGATAGGTTGCCCCCTGTTGGTGGGATGGTGGATTGTACCCTCCGGGAACCTAAAGCCAGAGTGCCTGCATCTACAGACCCATTGCCGCTAACACGTAAGGCACTGATTGATGCTCAGAAAAGTGATCCATCCCTGGAAAAATGTTTTGCTGCAGTGGAGCACAACGCTGGTGAAGGTGTGGTGAGGCAATCATTCTTTGTTGATAAAGGTGTCTTGATGCGTAAGTGGGTTTCACAGCCAGATGTGTGTGGGGAGGACTGGAACACAGTGTATCAAATTGTCATTCCTCTGGAGTATCGACATCATATAATGGAGTTGGCACATGAACACTTATGGTCTGGTCATTTAGGAGTCACGAAGACACATAATCGCATTCTCAAACATTTCTTTTGGCCGGGTATGAAGGCGGGGGTAGCACGTTACTGTAAGACTTGCTGCACCTGTCAGATTGTGGGGAAACCAAATCAGGTTGTGCCTCCAGCCCCTCTGCACCCTATTCCAGCGTTCGGTGAGCCATTTGAACGTGTGATTGTGGACTGTGTGGGTCCGTTGCCTCGTACCAAGTCGGGTATGAATTTATGTTGACTATAATGTGTGTTGCCACCCGTTTCCCAGAGGCAATTCCTCTAAGGAAGATCACGGCTCCAGCTATCACCCGAGCTTTAACTAAGTTCTTCACAACATTCGGTCTGCCAAAAGTGGTGCAGACTGACCAGGGAACTAACTTTCTATCCAACCTGTTTAAGCAAACATTGCGATCGTTGGGCATCTCACATGCTGTGTCCAGTGCCTACCACCCCGAGTCACAAGGTGCGCTTGAGAGGTGGCACCAGACCTTAAAATCGATGTTGAGAAAATACTGCCATGAGACTGGTAAGAACTGGGATGAGGGCGTCCCGTTTGTTCTGTTTGCCATCAGAGATGCAAAACAGGAATCGCTTGGTTTCAGCCCAGCTGAGTTGGTGTTCGGGCACAATGTGCGTGGCCCATTAAAAGTGTTAACAGAGAAATTTATGTTGGAGTCGGAAAAGATGAATGTGCTGGATTTTGTCTCCCAGAGTAGGGAGCGCTTACAGCATGCCTCTACCCTGGCAAGGGAAGCACTCGCCGCCTCTCAAAGTGGCATGAAGAGGCGGTTTGACAAGAAGGCAGTGGTGCGACAGTTTAGTCCTGGTGATAAAGTATTAGTCCTGTTGCCCATGCCTGGTGCGGCTCTTCGTGCACAATTTAGTGGCCCGTATGTAGTTAAAAGTCAGGTGTCACCCACAGATTATATAATCTTGACGCCTGAACGAAGACGCAAAATGCGGTTATGCCATGTGAACATGCTAAAGCCTTTTCTTTCCAGAGATGTCCCTGAGAGGAAAGGGGAGCCGGTTCCAACAACTACAGCTCCTGGTGGGGGCGCCGTTTCGTTGGTCTCCACCGGCTACCTGGGTGATGATGGTTTAGAGGAGCGAAGTGATGGGGAACAATCTGGTAGGCTGAGTAACTCTAGCATGTTGGCAGACATTGACTCTCATCTGTCCTACCTGTCTGACAGGCAACGCAGTGATGTGGTAAAGCTGCTTTACTCACACCCCTCATTGTTTGGTGATGTGCCTTCTCGTACCAATGTGTTGTCTCATGACATTGATGTTGGCTCTGCTGCCCCAATCAAGCAGCATGCGTATCGCTGCCCACTCCCAAAGAGGGAGGTGATGAAACAGGAGGCCGAATATCTGTTAGAAAATGATCTAGCTAAGCCCAGCAGCAGCCCCTGGAGCTCCCCGTGTTTGCTTGCTCTTAAAGCCGATGGAACGCTGCGCTTCTGCACAGACTTCCGGAAAGTCAACTCTGTTACCGTACCGGATTAATTTCCGTTGCCGCGGATGGAGGATTGTATCGATAGTATAGGTCCTGCCTCCATCATCACAAAATTAGACCTTCTCAAAGGATATTGGCAGGTCCCTTTAACAGCCAGGGCGTCGGCTATCTCGGCGTTTGTCACACCAGACTGCTTTTTGCAGTATAATGTAATGGCTTTTGGTTTGAGGAACGCCCCTGCTACCTTCCAGCGCTTGATGCACCTGGTGTTGGGGGATGTGTCAGCCTGTAAAATTTACTTGGATGATGTGGTGGTATATTCTCACTCATGGGCAGAGCATATGGCCACCTTGTCGGAAGTGTTCCAGCGACTGGCTACAGCATCCCTGACGTTGAACCTAGCGAAGTGTGATTCGCTAAAGCCACCGTCACCTACCTGGGGAAGCAAGTAGGTCATGGCCAAGTCCGTCCGGTAGATGCTAAGGTCCAGGCAGTGTTGTCCTATCCTATTCCATCCACCAGACGTGAACTCCGGCGGTTTCTTGGCATGACCGGTTACTATCGATGTTTCTGCCGTAACTTCTCTGTCGTGGTAGCCCCACTTACCAAATTATGCAGCCCTGCTGTGCCTTTTGTGTGGAGTGAAGGGTGTCAAAGCGCGTTCGAGGCAGCCAAGTCTCTGCTCTGCAGTGCCCCTGTCCTGGCAGCCCCTAATTTCTCTCAAGCATTCAAACTCTAGGTTGATGCAAGTGCATCAGGTGCAGGTGCTGTCCTACTACAGGATGGCGATGTTGGCATAAGTCATCCTGTGTGTTATTTCTCCATTAAGTTTAAACGCCACCAACTCAACTACTCTACAATAGAGAAGGAGACGCTTGCCATGCTCCTGGCTCTTCAACATTTCGAAGTGTATGTGGGCTCGAGTCCCTCCACTGTACTTGTGTACACTGACCATAACCCCCTTGTGTTCCTGGCGCAGATGCGCAACCACAATCAGCGCCTGATGCGCTGGGCTCTGTTGGTACAGGGTTATAACATCCGTGTGTGTCACAAGAAAGGGGCCAACAACATTGTTGCAGATGCACTGTCTCGTGGTTAAGGTGATGAGTCTGTTTGTGCTGCCAATCGGCGTTACGGTCTTGCATATGGTGAGCATGAGCATTCTTTGTTACCAGGTGAGTGTGACCTGTGGCAAAGGTCTACACGCGTGTGTGAGTAGTCTGTGGTGAAGGTTTAATTGTTTTGTCAGGTGTATGGCTCAACAAACGTGGTTTGTTTTTATGGGAGGGAGTGTTACAGCCCCAGTGCTGTAATGCTCTGGGTGTGTTTCTTGTATTGTGTTTTTTCTTTCACCCCCTCAGGTGACGCCCTCGTCCTCCCCCTCCTCCTTGTGGGTGGGTGTGTGTGGATCGCACACCTGAAGCTGCGTCACAATTAGGTTGTGTATAAAAGAGGCTGTGGATGTCATTGAACGGAGGCCTGTGACGGAGAGAGGAGAGAGCTGATCTCCAGAAGCCCGAGAGCCAGAGCTACGGCGTAGTGTGTTCTTGCTGCGACTCAGAGCTGTCTGAGCTTGATACTACTTCTATTTTGTGGGCAATAAAGCCGTTTTTGTTCTACATTCTTGCTACCGTTTCCTTTGTTTCCTTTACGTCCCGTTTCTTATTTACTATGTTACTCCCGTCATCCCCTAGCCCTACCGGGACGTAACATTATCACTTTTATTTGTATTATTTATTTATCATTATGTTACTTATCTGTGCATTATCTATTACTTTAACCTTTATTTATGTCCCCCTTTTATGCAGATTTTTTTTTTGGTGCTACAAACAAAATTTCGTTGTGTTTTATATGCAATGACAATAAATGAATATCAATCTATCTATATCTATCTATACAAAGCCTACATGCATAATTTAAACATTCAATCGAAAAAGCCTTAAGTTAGTATAGCCTGAGAGGGCCGCTTTAAGATACAGTGTCAATATTAAACTCTCTTTCAGATAGCCTATCGTGCGGGGTTGTGTACAATCGGATGATAGGTTGTGTGTAATTGGCTAACAAACTGGGAGAAAAGGGGAATGAAATTGATTCATTTAGCTTCTAAATAAGAAGGATTTGTCAAGAAACGCTGCCAGTAACCAGCAGCCAAAAACAGAATATGGATGTTGCCAGACTTAATGTTACCAGTAGGCCAAGCTCTCTGAAAGTCAGGCTAGGCAAAGCTACCTACATAGCCTACGACTAAAAAGCTAAAAAAAAAAACTGATGTGGTTGACCAGACCTATCCTGCTCTATTAGATCACTACATTACTGATCTTGCCTGTAGCAGCCAAAACAAAAAAGACAAGACACCTGAAATGTAGGAAATGGGGGACTGTCCTTATTTTAGAAAATAGTGGAGCCATAAAGTCAATAACCAATACATATGATGGGTGCAGACCTCTACCTGGCCATTTCACACTGGACGGAGCTGTGCACAATCTGACTTCCTGTGGGCCTGGAGGACCTGGGCCCTCATTTATAAAGCTTGCGTACGCACAAAACGGGGCTGGAAACATGCGCACGCCACTTTCCACGCAAATGTTGTGATCTATAAAAACCAAACTTGACGGGAAAGTTTGCGTACTCGTAAGCAAACTCTGAGGCATGTGTACCTGTACGCACATTCTGGAGACTGGAAGGGAATCAGCAGTAAACGTGAGAAGAACTATATAGTTTTGATGACTCGCACACATTTAATTACACTCCATATCATACGTTAGATCTGCGTTATCATGAGGAACTCCAGCAATGTTTTTGACGCTTTTAATGAGTGATAGTTTTTTTCATATTAACACCTTCTTTTAAAATCTGACTTGTATCTTAAATCAAAATAATTTTGAAATATTGAATCAGCGCTGTCACCGCAGGAGGAGGAGACGGCCCAAATGCATGTAATACAGTATACAATAAATACCTTCCATTAGATCACTGTAGAACACAGCGGGAATAACTAAATATTCTCCTTATTTATGTACATATATCATCAACGCACATACATACAGCCATTAAGCCATCGTATAATTGTTACACTTATCCTCGTTTTTAAACCACCAGAGCGCAGAGGAAATGCGCTATAATGAGTGGCACGCTCGTGCGCGCTCAGTCGTGGAGCGTGGAGAGCGCAAATTTATCGATGACCCCGAGCCACGTCCCACTGACCGACTGGAGGGTTATCAACAGGGCGCAAGAATCCGTGAGGATGTTATGCGTTTGTAATATAAAGTATAAATATATATACTATTAATCACAGTGCGCGTTTGCCGTAGCTCATCTGCAACGTTGTTGATGGCGGTGATTGTGTCTCGCTGAAGTTGCAAGACGGCATTAGTGAGCACCCGACCGCTTGATGTGCCATGCGCCCCGGGGTGCGCTGCTGCTTTGCGCCGGACCCGGACGCTGTGCCGAGGGAGGGCCCGTCACCGTCACCCTCCTCACATCACCCTCCTCACCGTCACTCTCCTCTACGCCACACGCTGCAGACTCTGGAAGGACAGAAACTATTTAACGTTTTGTTATATATACAATAAAAGTTTAAAATCTGTTCACCCTTATCCCTCTGGTCTCAGTCGCGTCTGTGTCTCCCTCCTTTTCGGACACGATCCCCGTCAACGTCACATCAAAATCAAACTTCCTCAAATACTCTAGCAATACATTAAATCTATGTTAGGAGCGGAAAGATGTCATTTACCTTCAGATCACCGTCCGCTCCGTCCCACTGACGCCGTTGACAGCAGCAGCGATGTGTTGCCACTCGCACTGCATCTTTTTATTCGTGATCCCGCTGCTGTGGCCACTAAATTAAATTATTGTCCGGGCCTCCACCTCCCCAACAAGTGTCTCTTTCTCCGTTTCTGAAAAGTAACGTTTCTTCGCTATTTTTCTGACCTGTCGCCGTGATTCACCACACGGAAACGATTGCATGCCGGCTCATTAACATAGTAAAATGTGGGCGTGTACAGGGCGGGATTCAGGTACGCACACTTGTAGGTGATCCTGTGATTTATAAAGGGAACATTGCGTACAGCTTGCGTGCGCACAGTTTTATAAATCAGATTTTTTTTTGGCGCACGCAAACTTTGGCTTTTTGGCGTACGTACACTTTTAGTAAGGATCCTACGCACAGTTTTATAAATGAGGGCCCTGGCCATTTCACACTGGCTGCCCTGTCGCTGTTCTTGTGGAGGTATGACTGATGAAATCAGGGCAAGTAGCTGCCGTGCCCTCTCCTGTGTCTCAGCCGCATTTAACTGGGAGGGATTTTAGTTTAGATGTACAAACATATTTAAAATAACTATCTTGTGCCAATGTACTTAACTAAAAATCATTTTTCAATGGCTTACCTGTGGTCGGTTTTCCATGCTGGGAAGACCCTAACCCATGCTGGGATTTAAAAGAAAAAATAATTACCATGACAGTACAGGCACACACATATTCGTGGGTTGCTAATGTAAGAGTTAGTCCTAGACCTGCAATTTACCTTGTCAGCTCTAGACCTCGGCTAGATGGTAAAAAATATTTTGAATAAGCCCTGTGTAGCTGAGTTTGCAAGCTATACATGCAGTGTAGCTAAACGTGCAGTGCAACAACCATACAAAGACTATTTTACACAAAACTAGGTGGGACACTTTCAAACGGTATATCAATCACTGTCTAACGTTAGCTAGCTATAGGGTTGCCACCTTCCATGCAGACTAGCTGAAAGTTGTCCAGGAGGTTGTATATGATGAACAAGCAGTTACTCTTCAGGTGCTTTGAGGCTAGCAAGTGCAAAGGTAGAAACTAGCTCACTACCCACTAAATAAGGAGTGAAATTATCTAAATCAACATATTCATTTGGCATTTGATTTAAAAACAGTATAAACCAGGTGAGTTTGCAAGTTTACCTAGCATGGTGGCTAATTAGCGATTAGCTTAACTAGCGATTAGCATGCTAATAATATAATACACATTCATGAATGAGTGCTATTCTTTGTCCATGACAATCTGACAAACACATCAGTAATGGCAAACTAGCTTACATTTAGGATAGCCTATTTAATGTTTAATCTTCAGTGATGTTAGCTGAGCTGAACTCCACATTACTAACCAGTTAAACATCCTTTAATACCTCTGATCTGTTACTCTCTAACCTGTTAGGGCTAGACAGTCACTCCTTTGATGGGAATGATTTTGATTACCGACTTGCACAGCTAGCTACCAATCGAGTTGTGTGTATCATCATCTTACCGAAACATTGGAGTCTCCGCGCTTAATTAAGGCAGCGCATCCATGCCTGTGAATCGACAATGGCGTAATGATTCAGTTCGACTCCCAAGACGAGTCACCCGACCGGCCAATAGGAACGTGGCCCCGCCCATGACATAATTTTCACAGCGAGAGCAAAATCCTGACACGAGAGCAAGAAATTGCTTCGAGAGCAAAGACTGTGGTTTTGAGAGCGAGAAGCAAAACGTTTTGAGAGAAAATGTGTTCACACTGATAGCAAAAAATCTATATTGGAGAGTTAAAAAAATATATTTTGAGAGAGATTTTTTTTTTCTATGAGAAAATACTTTCTCTCAAAACTTTTTTAGTCTCAAATATTATTATCTTTTGCTATTGGTATGAACACTTTTTCTCTCAAATATTTTTTTTTCTCTCATCAAATGCTTTTTTGCTATCAGTGTGATAACTTTTTCTCTCAAACATTTTTTTTCTCTGAGATCATTTATTTTCTCGCATGTAATAAAGACACAAATCTAACTCCATATAGTCTGTGATTGAGGTGCAGACGGGTGAGTTTGGAGCTGACGAGAGGATCGCGCTGACGACCGTTTCGTCACATTTTTCTCATTGAAAAACTATACAACTGGCATTTAGATGATGTTCTCCATAAAAAAAATAAGTGAAATACTGTAATAACAATTTGGTTTTAGTAATCAACCGCGTATAGTGATCAAATGTACTCTGGACCAACGTGATCACTACAAGCGGTTTCCACTGTAGTAGTTAAAAACCATATTATATTTTTCATTAAAAAATATAATGCCCCCCCACGGGTGCGCATGGTATTGACACTTCAGCATGACCACAGTAAAAGGTCACTGCTTGCCACTGATATATAGAGAGATAAAGATATACATATCTTTATACATATTTATATCTCTGTTTAGGTCACTTCAGAGCAATCTCATGCTCCAAACAAGGAAATGCAACATTTCTGGATTAAGGGTGACTTCTTTTAACTCCCACGTTTGTGTTTTTTTTTTTTAATGGGAGGAAACCGGAGCACCCGGCGAAAACCCACACAAGAGAACATGGAAACTCAACACAGAGAAGACCTGGGACAGACCCAGGACCTTCTTACTGTGTCTACGTCTCTCCTACGACTCCTACGTTTCTTGTTGGTTTTTTTGGAGGCGCTGGAACCTCTTGATGCAGCCGTTTAGGATGCTCTGGAGCAACGTCATCATCCAAACAAGGAAACACAATGCGTCTCAAAGCTGGGTGTTTCTTTTTCTGCCTCCTTTTACGAGAACGTCTCATGTCCATCACATCGTCAGCAGGTGGAGGACTTGGAGGCAGTGGAACTTCATGACTTGGCCGTTTCGGAGGCTTTGGAACAATGTCATCATTTTTCCAAAAGACATTTTCACACGATTTTGGGTGCATCCTTTTACGAGATCCTTTCATGTCCATGATACCGTCAGCAGGTGGAGGACGTGGAACCTCACAAATTGAGAGGCTGCGAAGCCGGAAAATCACATCATCGAGCAGAGAAGGAAACCCTATGGTTTTCTTTACATTTGAGTTCATCTTGTCTTTGAACAAATGATCCATAAGGCAGTTACTCCAGGAACTCTTTCAATCTCTTTATCACCAAAACTGTTGCAATTCACTGTTTTGAGAGCCATCTACAGTGCTTTGGACTCTGTCACTTATATAGGATTCTGGACCAGTGATGTCACACCTTTTGGCTTTGATCTAGATCAAAGGCACAACATCACAGTAATGTCACGTTTGGCTTCTTTTTTCTTTTTTTCATGTTTACAACATAGATGCATAACATCTCCATGACAACCAGAAAGTAAGAAAAAAAAACTTGACTTTGGGGCCTATTGCACCCTATAATGTATAATTCCTGTAGCACCCTATAATGTATAATTCCTGAAAATGTAAGAAAATTTGCACTTAAAGCACTTCTTACCTTTCTGTCATTTTTACACTTTTCTTCTGTAAACTTAAAATGCTCCTAATAAGCGTATGGTACACTAAAATGTCAAATAAATCCATCAGGTGTTGAAACTCATCAATGTTTAATTCTCATATATTTCTGATAAAAGTCTGACCAATCATTTTATTCCGACCGAATAAACGGATTGGCCGAGGTTCCTGCCTGTCATCGAGCGTGCAGCGTCGCCTACGCGGTCACGGCTTGCTAGTCGCGCCTCTCTAGCAGAAATACTGTTTACCAGTAGTGAACTTTACATTGTAATAACCCGTCCATGTAATCTGTGTGTGTGTGTGTGTGTGTTTGTGTGTGTCTGTGTGTGTGTGTGTGTGTGTGTGTGTGTGTGTGTGTGTGTTACACAGAAACCTGTAAAAGGTCATTTATAATTCACCAGTTATATCAAGCGTAGCGTTAGTTCTGGCAGGCCACGACATCAAGCTCTAAATCAGCAGAAACAGCGTAGCTGTCAAAACCGAGGAGGTCAGCTGACTCCCCGTGCTCGCTTCCTATTGGGAAATTGCATTCAGAGCGCGCTATTTAAACTGCTCTAGCCTGACCTCCCTCGCTGCTTCCTCTGCTGGCTTTTTCGCAAGACAAGCTCCCGTAAGAAAAATTTGTTATCCGCGTTTGTACTCACCCTGCTGCTCCTCCGTGGCAATACGAGGATAAGGTGACATCGTTTTGGACTCCAATGTGCCATAATTTCAATGAAAATGTTTGCAAATTTGCCAACTGTAAATATATTCATGCTTGCAGCTATTGCGGGGACGGGCATCCCAAATCAGTGTGTCCCAGACGAACCCGCTTTGTGAGGAAGGTAAAGAAAAAATAAAACCTTCAACCCCAGTCAACGTGGCTGAGCTGGGGAAGGCTTTAAGGAAGCATCCAAACCGCTGCTTTGTCAATTATTTTTTAACCGGACTGGTCCAAGGGTTCATGGCCGGTTTGATATGGTTGCCTAAAATGTCTCATGCATGTAAAAATCTGCAGTCTGCTTTGAAAGAGCCTGAAATAGTAGACTCCCTACTGGAGAAAGAAGTCAGGAAAGGTTTCATGATCGGACCTCTGGATAAATCACCTTTTTCCGTATCGCGCATCAACCCCATAGGCGTTGCTACCCAGAAATATTCCGGCAAAAAGCGCCTCATCATCGATTTATCCGCCCCTCATCAGATTGGAGTCCAAAGTGTTAACAGCCTCATCCCGCTTCAGCCGTTCTCTCTGTATTATGCCTCAATCGACGACGCCATCAAGCTCATCAAACAAGCAGGTAGAGGTGCGTGGTTATCAAAGGCTGACATCACAGACGCGTTTAAAGTCATGCGCCCTTCTCAATGGCATCTGTTCGGTGTTAAATGGAGAGAGAAAATGTATTTTGCAGTTAGCCTCACCTTCGGGTGTCGCAGCAGTCCAAAAATCTTTGACACGTTGTCAGAAGCTCTTTGCTGGATCCTGTTAAATAATTGCAAGCTGCCATTCGTGCTTCACCTGTTAGACGACTTTCTGCTTGTAGATTACCCCAGACCATGGTATCACCACACTTAAAGACACTTTTAAAAATCTAGGACTCCCCTTATCCGAGGAAAAAACTTCAGGTCCGTTACAAGCCATTGAATTTCTGGGTATTAAACTAGACAGCATTCTCATGCAAGCTTCCCTGCCTCTCGCAAAATTAAATCGCATCAGGGAGATAATGAAGGAACAGGTTGCAAAAACCATCTCAAAAAGAGATCTCCTCTCCCTGCTAGGTCATCTCAATTTCGCCATGCGTGTGATTCCTCAGGGCCGCTCATTCATATCCAGGCTTCTTGACCTCTCAAAAACAGCAGAAAAACTACACGACACAGTAACCTTTGACGAAGTGTGCAGATCAGAGCTCCGATTCTGGTCTTTGCTTCTCGAAAAATGGAACGGCATCTCCTTTTTCTACCATGATTATACAGAATCTTCTCTGGCCATTAGATTATTCACCGACGCAGCTCCTTCCGTGGGTTTTGGGGGGTTCTTTAATAACCAGTGGTTTGCTGATACGTGGCCAAAAGAATTATCATCTCTACCAACCAGTGCTCCTTCTTCGGCCCTAATGGAAATATACCCCATCATTATAGCCTGTCTTCTCTGGAGGAAACACTGGTCCAGGAAGAAAATTACATTATTTTGCGACAACGAAGCAGCCGTTAACATTATCAACAAAGGGCATTCCTCCATACCATTAATTAACAGATTTATAATACGCCTTACCTGGGCATCCGTGCTGGGTAACTTCATCATTCAAGCAGCTCACATTCCAGGATCGGACAATAAGATTGCTGACGCTCTGTCTCGATTCAAATTTCAGAAATTCCACAGAGTGTGTCCAGAAGCAGCGCCATCCAGCCTGGCTTGCCCTCCCTTCCGCCATACGGTGCTAGATTAGACACCACCTTGCAGTCATACATGCTGTCAGCTGCTAACTACATGCGTTCCGGTTTAGCTAAATCTACATTAAAACTGTATCACTCTGCATGGTCCTATTTCACTGCATGTTGTTCCACCTTCTCCGTCACAATTCTTCCCATAAGTATTCCCACTGTATGTGCTTTTCTGGTTCACTGTTTTGAGTCCCGCAAAATGCAGCCGTCCTCCATCAAAGGCCTCCTCGCAGGTGTTCAGTTCCACCTGTGCTGCTCGGATCCATCCCCCAACAGCTTGCTAGAGAAACCATCCATTAAGCTCCTGCTAAACGGCTTCAAAAGAGAGAAACCTCAAGGCAACGACATTCGTCTCCCTTTCACTCCTCCACAAATGAATCACTCAATTAAGGAACGGGTGCTTTGGTTCTTATATAGACTCACTGTTAGAGACAGTCTTCCTCACAGCCTTTTACGGGTTTTTAAGGTGCGGAGAATTCACCACACGCTCACGGTCTTTCGATCCCTCTCAAGACCTCACCATAAGCGATGTAACGGTCCACAGTTATTACTTTTGTGTTTTCCTGAAACATTCCAAAACTGACGGAGACAGAAGCGGGATATCAGTTCCAATTTCCCAAACTAACTCTGATTTCTGTCCACTGTCTTCCATGGCCCGCTATCTGGAAAGCCGTGCTCCAGCCAGCCCACAGGAGCCGCTGTTCATCACGGAGGGAGGAGAACCTGTCACGAGCCTGGTTCACCTCTTGCCTCCGCCTCCTGTGCCAATTCTGGGGCCTCCCTCCAGAACGCTACACGGCTCATTCGTTCCGCATAGGAGCAGCAACTACAGCAGCAATGGTCGCTCCTGTGTCCACCCTAAAAGCCATGGGCAGATGGTCGTCATCTGCCTACGAACGTTACCTGCGCCCTGGAAATAGAGCCATCCTAGATGCTCAAAAAGCCATGGGCCAATTATTGCATGCTCATCACTATATATAAAATATATAGGCATGATAGGACACGTCTGTCTCTCTTTTTCATCAAGCTGAGGGGTATTCATCAAACCGAGGGGTAACGGACCGGCTTATCTCCTATTTAAAGGATTGATACATGCTTCTGTTAATGCCTCCACTACTGTTAATGCTACTAATACTATACTACCAACACCAAATGCAGTTGGAACCCAAGGGCCTGGGCTGCACGAGATTTCTGCCTAAAAGCTATAAGGCAGTTTTTTCTTGACACTGTTGCTGTTGCCAAATTTGTGTCCTGAGTCGACTCCATGTCTGGAGACAAACCGTTATTCAATATCAAACTTTGGAGACTTTTCTACTGTAATGTAAAATCTTTATGCTCAAATTAAGATTATTTGATTTGGTTGTGTAATGTATGTACTTAAAGTATGACAAAATGTACAGTCTTCAATATTATGCTATGTTTGTTCATGGTTCAAGACATTAAAAGCTGCTTTCAGCATGTTTAACTCACATTCAAGGACTTATTGCCTCTGTAACTACAACTGTGCTACATTTTAATGTTTTCGTAAGGCTAAATTTATCAGTAGCATTTAGTCACATGTAAGTCTTTAGTAAATGGTAAAAAAAAAGCACAACTGAATTGCCCTGCTGTGATGTTTACAAGTAGGCTGTTAGGACATGCAGTACCTAAACCGGCCACAAAAACCCCACCAATATCAGGATTTTTAAAAATCACTGCGACAAAATGAGGCAAAACACCCTCCCGATTTTTTAATATGATTTTAACAAGAATATGATCTTTCAAAATAAGTAAGTTTGGACCTGATATGTGTTGTCAGTTTTTTGGAATATGACTCTGAAGTTGGGCAAAGATGTGTTTACTTCCATTTTTGAGCCTAAATATCCGTGAAACTAATCATCTGAGAGAAACCATATTTTGTAGAATGTTTAAGCTAACCCCGGAGATAGAGGCAGATGTGATAGAAGTCTTTTATCTGCAAAAATGGGAGCTCAGCCACTCTTCAAATGTACTACTTTATTTCAACAAGCCACATTTTAAGTACCTACCATACTAGGTTATCATTAAGCTGCACCCCCGATATTCCATGTCTGGAGGCTATTAGTAACGGATATACACTGTAGAAATTTTGAAGGCCACAGGTGAGATAGTTTTCCAGATATTGCTGTTTAAAAATGGCTTTTCAGAGCATGATGCCAAAAACCGTCTAAACTACTCTTCATTCAATGATGTTTCATGAGAAAACTATTGACAGTAGAGACCTAATATTTTGGATTTGTCCTATTACCAAGTGTGTCTTTGTACTTGAATTTTTTCAGGACATTCTGAGATGGTCAGGTGGGAAGATTTTCAGAAATTTGATGAAATGACATGGAATGACCCATAGGCTACATTTATGTTTAACTCAGATAGCCTCCTGACATCTCTTGTAGCAAGAGGGTCAGGAAATTGCCGGTGTGGTCGTTTTGGGGGTTTTCTTTGCTGCTCCGCTCCCTGCTTATGCCGTTCATGATGGCTCATGAAGGGCAGGAAGGTGTGCTCTTCCTGCCTCAGGCTTTCCACGCAAGCGCGTGGAAGAGCAGGGAGTCCCAGAACAGTACCATACCGCCAAATGAAACTTGTGTAAGTAAATAAAGATTATTTTTGACAAAGTGGTCCTGACTGAAGTACTGTTAATGGACCTCATGCCATAAAGGCTCTGATTTAACGCCAGCTCGATGCTTCTGTTCAGACTGAGCACTCTGATCGTCCAGACGCTCGCCGTCATGTTCAGAGAG
The DNA here is from genome assembly GCF_963514095.1 of Eutrigla gurnardus. Classification (NCBI taxonomy): domain Eukaryota; kingdom Metazoa; phylum Chordata; class Actinopteri; order Perciformes; family Triglidae; genus Eutrigla; species Eutrigla gurnardus. The sequence goes on from NC_139932.1 coordinate 4,550,934, forward strand.
ACGGATGTCGAACCAGCCAGACTCAACCTGCTCTCTGCCAAAAAGTCAACATCTCACCATCCTCTTGACTTTACCTTTATGGAATAATAATCCTGTCTCTGTTATTAACACCCTCCCCCCCCTCCCTCCCTGCAGAGGTGCCCTGGCCTCCAGAATGCTGCTTGCCTTGATTTGTGCTGCAGAGCTTCAAACACAGAACCAAAGATCCCAGGTTGACTGTGAGGTGAGCTGCTCACATTAATGTCATTATGTATTGAATCCGTTTTAAATGTCACAGCTGTCCTTCTCTGTCAGCCTCAGGACTTCCTAGCTGAGTATCTGGACGCTGCCTGCTCCCTGCTCTTTGAACTGCTGCTTTTAGGCCACGAGGTGAGTGACAACTATACCATGGAATACTATTTTAATTACTCTCACTGCCAAAGGGGGAGACAAAGGTTTGGATACGAAACAATCTTTGCTTGTCTATAAGAAACAAATCCAAATATATCATACATATAGGTGTAAAATGTCTTGTTTGCAAGTGTGGGGAAGTCCAATCATTTGCACTCAGCCTGTGAATTTACACTTTATTGACTTTATTTAGGCCAGCAGATGTTCTTCAGCGGACAACTCCCTGTCTGTCGGTTGGATGCTCGGAGTCCTGCAGCCACATCCTCACCTGGTAACGTTCCTCACTGGCACTTTAGTAGAGATGGGAAACATATTCTCACATGAAGTGGCCAAATAAGGAAGCTTGGTCAGATACGTGAAGCTTCAAACTTGACTTAAGAGTCAAAGTGTAGAGGGAGTTACTCTCCTCCTGAACTGCCTGAAATGCCTCCATTCAAATGTTGCCTTTTCTTCTATAAAGTGTTGAGTCACCAAGTAACACTTTTGTATAATATTGATCTATAAAGTGTGGTGTGGAGTCAAAACTGAAATGAAGCTGGTCTCCTTGTGTCTCTGCAGTTGTCCTTCATTGGTCACCAGGTCCAGCAGGTGGTGCTGGTTTTGTCAGACCTGCAGGAGTCCTTTGTGAGTCCGGTTCAGTCTGTTCTGCTCTTCCAGCGCTGTCGCCTCCTGCTGGCCTGCCTGCAGTACAACAACCAGTTGGCCCAGCACCTCAGCTCCCACTTCAGAGTGGAGTTCAGGTTTGTGCTGCTCTGAAAACAGTCTTATTTTTAAGATGATTTGATTATTTTACACGTTAAGAAGATGTGTGTCTTATCTGTGACACAATAAACAAGTGATAAAGTGATTCCAGTATGTTTTAGTGGCTTTAAGAGTTTTAAGCATATTTTATAATATATTGTGGATAATATTGTGTAATTATTTTGGCCAGGATAATAGTGATGTGAAATGTTCACACTACCGGGTCCATTCGTTTTGCAAATAGTGTTTTTTTAAATGTGTAGAGTAAGTAGAAGTGCAGTAACTAGTAGGATGTTTTCCTCTGAGATGTAGCGGGCTTCCTTGGGTTTTATCTAAGGATCTGTGTTTTTCCCTCCAGGTACTTCGTGAAGCTGTCGCGTGCCGAGGAGAAGCTGCCGCCTCACCACCCGATCAGCCAACCGACTGTACGACTGGTGGAGCAGATCCTGGCTGTTTATCTGCACAGATGATCGCACACCAACACATGTGCTCTCACGCCTACAAACAGGGCTGTGACAGGGTGTGCCTTTACCAACGTCTGAGTGAGTTGATGCTCAGTCAATCTGCCACTAACACAGGTGGAGCAAATGATCCCAGCAGGAGCGATAGCAGCTTTCTAACATGTGTAGCATCGTGTTCACCATGTTCACCATCGTAGCTTAGCACGTTAGCAACCAACCATCTGCTAACAGACACTAAAACCAAACATTTCTGCTGTATGAACATTCTTCCCTGTATTCCTGGATTCTGCCTTTGTGAATATTTTGAACATGTAGATTTGTAAATGTGCTGAGTCCTCAGGTGAGGTGCGCTGTAAATAAAGGTTATTTGAAGGTAAGGTTTTTTGCCTGGCTCATGTTTTGTGGCAACACACAGTGGCCAATCAAATGCATGTATTCATGGTAGATTATGTCTGTCTATGACCCGATAGACAAAGGAAGATAAACAACAGTTAGACTGAAGAAGCGAGTGGTAATAATACCCAGTCAGTCTGAGGTTTAGGCTACTGTCGGCAGGTGGTGCATTAAAGATCTTCAAATTTACCAGAAGACCACATATCTGAGACTAAGAACTACTATACTGTTGTATCTCCTTTGTTTATTCTGTACGCTTTAAAGGTGTTGGTCTGTGGATTTTGGTGCTTTTTCTATCTTTTTCAAGTCTTTATGCTAAGCTAAGCTAACCAGCTCCAGCTATGTGGTTACCTTGTCATTTGTTTTCTGCCTAGTCCTGCCCCACTGTGATGTGATTGGCTAACACTGTACTACTGTACTCTGATTGGCTAGTACTGTACTACTGTACACACTACACTGGCAACAGGAAGTTACTTATTTCTGATCCATAAAATCCATGTTCCAGTTTGTGCAAATCCTTCACAATAAAAGCTGGAATCCAAACAGACTGAGGCTCTAAACAACATTGATAAATAAAACACTGTAAAAACAACGCAACAAACTTTTCTATAGTTTCTATGTTTAAAAACTCAACTCTGGAGTAAATTGTTTTTAAATGTATTTCTTGTATTTTGTAAATGAACTAAAAGTAAACTCTTATTTTGGGTTTCGATGTCATGTTGTTCTTTATTTCCATGTCCTTCAGAAATAGGTACAAAGATTTACATTCAAGATTTAGCATCAAATGAAAGTATTTGCTGAAGACAAACTTGCCGTTTGTAACAATTCTAATATTTAATATTTATTTAAGAATGGAAAAATGATGACGGTTGTCTGGTTTTAATGCTACTCAGTAACTTAGAAATAGAAAGTTTTCTGATCATTTACTTCAGTAAAAGTACCAATAACACAGTATCAAAGGCCTTCACTCAAAGATATTTAAGTAAAATTACAAAAATATTAGCATCAACATATACTTGAAGTACCAAATATATATACAGAATGGCCCATTCTAGATTTATTTCTGCATTATGATTATTAATGCCGTTTTTACATTCCTGCTTATACTTTTAATAGAAACGCTTGTCAGCAGTAGTATAAAACATTAAAAAAATGTACTTTTGTATCCCACATGCTGTAATTCTACTATGATAGGAGAGCTCGATACTTCTAAAATGATTTATGATCCTGATAATGGAATGTATTTCATCGCGATCCGCAATGAAACCCAATATTTTGCCAGCAGTAAAATTCAACAGCAGCCTTTTAAAATGGCATGAAGTTGAATCAGCATCGCTCTGATAAGCTTAATGAAGAGAGGCGTTGGTGTTTTACAGTGTTGTCATAGCAACATGTTTTTATACTGTCCATCTGGCCCGTACCATACACTGTGTGGTCATTTAGTGCTACAGTTCCCTCTTTTAACCACTAGGGGGTGATGTTATGTTATGTTGGGATGTTATTTCTCAACAGCCTTTTGTTGTGTGTTTTCAAGTGATTTAAGTCAAACCACCCATGTGGTGCTCTGAGACTGGAAAAAAATTATCTTTTATTTTTGTCGATTTCCCAAAACTGTCATCGTACTATAAGAACACACCACCTCAGAAATGTGGAATCTGTATTTGCATTCGTCCCCGTAACATTCAGCATCGACTCGACATTTGGTGCACTGAGCTTCAAATCTTTGCATGTCAACTTTTAATTATGAATCCATTGTCATTTTGAGAATCAACAAAGTGTAAAGTAAACAAAAGTGTGTCGTCAAAATGACGTCACCCATTGGTGGATCTGGATCCATGTGGATTCTGGTGTGAAGCTGCTCACAAAGTTGGCTTCATAATTCAGGGTCAACTTTACAGCTAAGTGTTAAAGTCATCTTAGTAGCTAACTGCGTTGGTAGCGACCTGTCAATCAGCAGGTAGCCCCGCCCCCTAAAGCATCCCCTGCTTTCTGGTCTATTTGACTCTAAATGAATCATAATGTACTAAATGAACATCATGCTGGATTGAAGAAGACTTGAGATTGAGACCATAAACTCATGTTTACAATGTTTACAGAGATAATACTTCAAGAGAGAAGTAGAGTCATTTTTCTCATAGACTTCTATACAACCAGACTTCTTTTTGCAACCAGAGTTGTCGCCCCCTGATGGGCAGCAGAGAGAATGCAGGCTTAAGATACTTCAGCTTTGGCTTCACTTTTCAGAGCCGGAGGTTGCCTCTTGTGTAAAACTGGATTAAAAGTAGATTCATGGCAGCTTCTGTCAGACGACCATGAACGCAGGAATAAAGATGCCATCGACAGGCGGCCAAATGAACCCGATCTTTACCTCGTTTTAAACGGGACTTTCTGGGTTTGAAAAGTGTTGGAAACATTTGGGATAATGTCAATACATAAGTCAATAAAATAATGTGAATAACATGGTCTAGTCATTTGTAGATATTTTAAAGCAGTATGTTCCATATTCTACACGTTTAAGTAAGATTTTGAAGTATGTGAGTACTTGGTCCACCTCTGTGTGTGGATATCCCCAAACCTCTGCAAATAAAACCAAAGTGTCCACTAACTTATTACACTTTTAATACCCATATTTCCTCATCTCTGCTCAGTCATGGCGGTCCTTGGTCATGGTGCTCTGTCATGTTGCATTTGGGGTTTATTGGTACAATGTTATCTTCTTTATTGTATATTTCCACATAGTTTCAGTGCTTTTTTGTTGGTTTTATATGCTTCGCCCTGTGATCCATCATTGCACTGCACTCTATGTGTGCTCCTTGCTTATGAATCTAGACGTTATTATTGGAATTCATGAATGTCAGATTTACTGTACTTTTTCTTCTGCACAGAACGATTAATACAGCTGATTTATTCCTGAGTTTTCTTCAGATCTGACACGTCGTGGAGTATCTTGTACTTTTATAGAAGCAACATCCATGTGTGTTTGTGTGTTTGGAGTAACAGAACAACAACCGAAGAGCAGCGTCGCCCCCTCCTCCTTTCTGTTTTAATATCTCTTATGGAAAACACATCACAATGATTCATTATCGTTCCACGAGCCACGATGGACCTGCACATGTTATTCCTACATAAGACCTAAGTTCACTGTTAATTCATCCTGTGCAGATTTCATAAAAAGTATGCAGTCTTAAACGTCCCATATTTCATAATCCTCCCAATACATTTGTGTACGTACATTTATCAGAATATGATGACAACACTTCAAATAAAAACAAACATCTGAACATCTGTGTGGTGTTTAGGACATTTTATGAGTTCTGTATGAGTTTTTAAGGAAAATAAATACAACTAGCTTTTTTGTTGCTCTTCATCACGTTCTAAGTGTGCTGACGTTTATTGATCTTAGCTGGATATTGATTAGATAAAAATAGTTTATTCATACTAAAATGTTTGGTCAAGTTTGAAGTCGTGTTACTTTCTAGAAAGCTGGTTTAAGCGTTTATGGTTTTGATATTTCTGTCCATTTATTCTAACTATTACATCAGTTTATGCTTTAAGCTGTTTTAACATTTATGCACCCGTTAGCAAGTTTAACAATTTATCCATCAGGTCACTTTTAGACATCTATTTCAACCATTTATACTTCACTATTTCAACTGTGTATCTATTATTTCTACTAACTGTTTCAACTTGTTATCCATTATTATGATTAGAAATCTATGTCAACGATTTAACCATGACATGTAGATGACTGTTCAGACCCACAAACAGGTGTTGGATAGGATTCATCCATTAGTGAAAGCAGCGTCATGGTGTCCTGGAGCCAATCAGCTGACTCACTATGTAGATTTATTTTTGGAAGTCATTTTTTCCAAATAGACGTCCTCAGCAAACTCTCAACGGTATTTTAGGAAGAGTTTCTGAGACATGAGTTATGACTTACTGATCTGCATCCAAGCTGAAAACGAGTTTCATCACTAAAGTCGATGAAGGAGGTTCCTTTTAGCGCCCACACAGGATGCAGCAGCTCGGACCACGACGGTCTGATCAGATTATGTGGGCATCTTCCCAGTGGACTGTTTCTAGTCCTGTCAGATCAGGTTCAGTCTGCAGCCTGTTGTGAACCACATCTGATTGCTATTTATTGCCTTGTGGTCTGGTTCTTCCACTGATATGGAAACTGATACACCAGGCTGACATTTGCTGCTCATTACAATTTGCATATGGTTCTGTCCTTTTGATGGTTGTTGGACAGCAGACATTTTGTCCTGTTATAGATGTTATGAATGGAGCAACGGCATCATTAATGAGTGTGATTAGACCCGCCCCTCCTGCTCTGTCAATGTGCACTCATGGGAAGAGACCCAGACCATTTCATCATGATATAATGTGGGGGAGGAGACGCTGACAACTGTTTTCATGTAAAAGTAAACACGGATTAGCAAGTAAAATGTACTGCAGTCCAAAAGGAGTGATGATGATGAGGATTTCATGCTAAGATGCCAACAGCTTTGCTAACATTTGTATTTAGTAATAAACACAAGCAAGGCCTCATGTTGAGCCACATCTTTATTTTTTCCAGCCTGGAGGGTCCTCAGCCCAACCTCTGGGGGCATGCTCTTATGAACAATTCATGCCAACATTATCCCGGACAAAATTATATCAAAATATGCTGACAACTCCTAAACATACTGATTTCACATTTGTCAATTTGTTTTGTCAGAAACAAAGAGTTTTATTGTCACCGATACACGCATGAAATGATCAAATAATCTGAAATGAGATGATCATAAATCTAATGTCATTTTTAGTATTTAAGAGAACAAACCAGAAGCACTGATGATCTTGAAATGGCAGAAAAATCAATAAATGTCTCAAAAACTTGTGTATATATATATATATTTATATATAATCTGTCTCTCTTTGTTAAAATAAAGGCAACATAAAAACGATAGAGTGCTCAATTCTTTGTAATCAAACAAACAAACTCGATAGGGGATCAATCCCCCGTATGTGGAGCATAAAGTCAATGAGTGAATCTGCAGTAGAAGATGGTTTGATGTCCTGTCACAGTGTCAAAAATACATGACGACATACAAGAACATGAAAATACATTATGAGAATACGAGAAAAAAAACATGAAATGTGTCTGTTTCGGAATGCCCAAGCACACGCGCGCACACACGCAAGAACGCACGCGCGTCACTCATTGTCGTGGAAACATAATAAAATTGAACAATGACGGTCAGAGCTGGTATAAAAGAGCTGTCGGCCATTTTGCGTTCTCTTTTCGCACTTGATCTTGACACGACTTGGTGAAACTGTAGAGTGGACCCAAACAGTAGAGAGTTTCAAGCAAAAGACCCCAAAACAGCAGAGAGTTTTACACCGCCGAAGAAGAAGGACCTGAAGACATCTTTATTCGGAAACCAGAGGATCGTAGACAGCGACTGCGGGGAAGAAGAGGCCGACGAAGGCCCTCCGGGCTGCGGATCCAGAGGCAGCCCCAGGGCCCAGATCTGAACCGCGGGATGCGGGTAAGACAACTTTGTTGGTTTGGTTTTTGCGTTTGCGCCAACTTTACCGAAGTGGCCGTACGTCCACCGAGTTCTTTTGCTTGTTGCTCTTTTGTCTTCGAGGAACCAGAGAGATCTGTTAACAAGCGCTGCAACCTGTTGCTCATTATAAATCACCGAGCCCAATGATCCAAAGAAAGTGTCGGTGGAATCAGCTCATCCAGCAGATTCACATGGTTTTCATTGATTTGAATGAACTATTTTCTCCTCCAGCAGCTCCTTGGGGAGCTCATCACCCAGGTTTTCCCCTCCCAAACCTTTTTCCACAGGTTTCCCTCCGTCCCTCTTCCCTCTCTACTCTTCCTCTTCAAGCTCCTCTTTTACCTGCTCCCTTGCCCCCCCCCCCCCCCTTTTGTTCTTCCCTGATCTCCCCCCTTGACCCCTTCTCTGAGCTCCACCCCTTTCTCTCCCCCGTTCCCTCCCAAAGCAGCTTTCCTTCTACCTCAAGCTCCTCCCCCAGCACCTCCTCGTGTTCTTCCTCCTTCTCCCCCCTCAGGCTCTTCCCTGGTCTCTCCTCCATGCTCTGCCCCGTGCCAGAAAAGGAGTCCCGGACTCCTCTAGCTTGTGATCCTCCAACGAAGATCACACTTAGAACAGCTTTAGCTAGTTTAGCTGCGACAGCCTCAGCCCCTAGCTCGTCACCTGTCTCCTCCACCTCACAGCCCCTAGATAGTCTCAAAGAATTTAGGCGGATCTCAGCGGGCCCGGAGCTAAAGTGGGTTAGGAACATGCAGGCCCTTTTGCGAGAGAGGAAACGACAGCTTAGCGTAGGGCGTAAAAGAGCTGCTGGACAGCTGGGAGGCAGCCCTCCTAAGAAGCGCCGGGTGGTCTAGTGTTTTCTAGTTTGTTTGGGTCAGTGTTAATTTCGTTAACGACAACTATGACGAAATATGTTCGTCAAAAGCATATTTCTATGACTAAGACGAGACGATGACGAGCTTAAAAATAAATCCTTGATGATAAAAACTATGAAGAGATGTCTGCTTCGTTTTCGTTAACGAGACGGGACTAAAATTTTAATGGTGTGTTCTACGGTTATTAAAAAAAAAACTAAAAAAAACCATACGTTTATTTTTCCTCTTAACTAGAGAAACGGGGCTAAACAACAGTACCCTGCTTACGTTTATGCATCGCACGCTCGTATTGGCTCCCGTAGCGGCTTTTACAGCCAATCAGAAAGCCTGATTTACGCTTGGCCGTGAGTTGTTGTGTTTGCCCAAACGGGAGACACGGAGGAGTTCACAGCAGAGCAAATGACAGTCAAAGAGTTATTGTAGTGATAGAGAAAGTTAAATACATAAATGGCACAGAAGAAGTACACTATATACACACATTTAGGGCAGGGAGAGGAAAGGACCATTCCTGGCAACAAAACCGCCCATGGACACTACCCAAAATAATATCCATATTTCATAGACAGAAGCAGCTAGAAGCTTGATGGAATGGAATTGTCCTGTTGTAATAGCTCGCCACATGCAGCCCATAGGAAAAGAATGAGACAACAGATTCAACATAGGCCAAGTTATGGACCGGCAGCTTAAAGCAGACGCATGGGGGCGGCAGTGCTAAAATGTGACTAAAAGTAATGACTAAAAGTTGACTAAAATGTTTTTACTTTTCATCGACTAAAACTAGACTAAAACTTTGAAGGTAAACAATGACTAAAACTAATAAGCATTTTCGTCTAAAGACTAAGACTAAATCTAAAATAGCCACCGAAATTAACACTGTTTTGGGTGACCCACTTAGTGGCCATGCGTCAACAAAATGGCCTGTAATGTCCCGTCCCGTGATGTCCTGTACCGTCCTGTTCCATTTATTTTGACATATTTTCTGAACCCCCTTGAAGAAGCGTAGTAGCTGTTGCTTGTGGACTCTCTGCCTCCGTGCTGAGTCTCGTTGGACCGCGCTGTCTCCGGGGCTCCTCCTTGCTCCAGCAATGACAGAAATGGCGTGCCGTCTCCTCGTAGTCCTTCCGACGCGGGCTGTGCCTGGTGAGCTGCTCCCACGTCGTTAAACGCAGGTGTGGAGAGTGCCGCTGCTCCCCCGCTGACGTTGCGCGCATGCGTGGAAACTGCCGCAGATCCCCCGCCATCGGCCTGCTTCTCCCTCGTCCGCGTAGTCTGTCCCTGGGTTGTCCCGCATGGCGTCAAGCAGGTCCTTCAGTTGCAAAAGCACAGACATGCCTTCGTCCTTTTTCTCCAATAAATCATCGCGCTCACCAAAGTGTATAACGTGCGAGTTTTGCACGTCGAGTTTTACCTGTAATGTCTGCTGAGTCATTGCCCGCAATGTGACAGCTCTCACAAACTCGGTGCAGTTCTTTCATGGTAAATCCAATCAACTTTTCTTCTATTTCCAGAAGAAACTCTTCACGGTGCTCTAACATCTTGCTGTTCGGGACTTACCCGTTCGTGACTCGATAACACTCCGAAAGAAAACAATAAAACGGCTCCGTGTAGCACTAGCTAGACTGCAACTGTTAGCTCTGTTAGCTCAGCTACCTCGCGTCCATTGCTCTCACACACCGGGGTTTTACCGGGCTTTTTTCTCTCTGAGTTCCGTGGTCTTTCGCTGCAAATTAATCATTTTCTTCATCTCTCATCCCAGCGGTGACTCCAAATTGTTACACCACTCAGAAGACGACGGTACTAGTGGTGTATAAAAGTTCCGTTTTATTGCTTTGTAGCAAGACCAACAACAGCAAGCTCAAGGCTACATCACCGCGCGCGCACACTCCTCTTCTTCTACTTCCCTTACCCCAATTCACATCTCATGAAGCCCCCTACTGGCGAGGCGAAGAAATGCACAACTCACAACAACAATGCATTACCACCAGAATACAGATTAAATAAAAAGTAAACAAACAAAAACACGATTAATGTGGTTATTTCTAGGTGCTACACAAGCTCTCAGTAGACCACACACAACCAGGCTGTTCATCCCAGTGCAATAGACTGTTATTTTACACAAGTGCAATACAAACATAACATCCCATGCTCAATTTCTGTCTATAATGTAAATATCTAGTCCATTGTGTATATATTCTGGAAATTGTCTATTATGTACATTATATATTCTACTTTATTGAACTTTCTTTATATAGTCTTAGTGTTAATATCTTTTTTATATTGTACTTTTCTTGTCAATGCATGTTTATTATTTGTTATCCTTATTATTTTTTACTGTCTTGCTGCTGTAACGCTGTAAATTTCCCCACTCAAATGCTACTGTAAGAAACCTTGGAGTTATCTTTGATCTGGACCTGTCCTTTGACTGCATATTAAACAAACTACAAGGACAGCCTACTTTCACCTGCGTAACATTACTAAAATTAGGCCAATGCTGTCTCAAAAAGATGCAGAAAAACTGGTCCATGCATTTGTTACCTCAAGGCTGGACTATTGTCATTCTTTATTATGAGGCTGCTCTAATAAATCTCTTAAATCTCTCCAGCTGGTCCAGAATGCTGCAGTGCGTGTTCTGACTAAAACCAGAAGAAGGGATCACATTTCTCCTGTATTAGCTTCTCTGCACTGGCTGCCAGTAAAATCCAGAATAGAATTTAAAATCCTTCTCCTCACTTACAAGGTTCTTAATGGACAGGCACCATCATATCTTAAAGAGCTCATTAAACCCTACTGTCCTCCTAGAGCACTACGCTCTCAGAATAAAGGCTTACTTGTAGTTCCTAAAGTCTCCAAAATTAGAACAGGGGCCAGAGCTTTCAGCCATCAAGCTCCTCTTCTGTGGAACCGTCTTCCGGTTCCGGTTCGGGAGGCAGACACTGTTCCCACATTTAAGAGTAGGCTTAAAACCTTTCTCTTTGACACCGCTTATAGCTAGGGCTGGCTCAGGTTTGCCCCTGAGCCAGCTCTTGGTTAAACTGCTATAGGCCTAGACTGCTGGGGGATTATAGTGACACACTGAGCCTCTCTCTCTCTCTCTCTCTCTCTCTCTCTGTGTATGTTGCCCCTGTGCTCTCTTGCCTAGCAGGTCTCCCTGGACCGTGGTGGAACCTGATCCGGACTGCACCGATGTTGTGGTCTTGTTTGCCTCTTACCGCCAGTATGTTTAATTAAAGTAATTGACTAAAATCGGCATCTCTACTGTCACTAACTTGACTACTCCCGGGATCACTCCCGGGAGTCTGGCTATGCTTTCTGGTCCAGCAGAGTCCACTGAGGTCCTGACCGATGCAGACTGCTAACTGGCCTGATGCTGGAAACACCACATTGTAGCTCCACCTGCCCGCTCTGTGACTGCTCAACTACTCCTGCTTTCTGGTCTACGGCGACGTGGTTGGGATGGATCCATCTCGGCGTGGCTGTGCCTGCTGCCATGGACTACTACTGTTGATACTATTGCTTCTGTTAATACCACCACTACTGTTAATGCTACTACTACCATACTACCAACACCAAATGCAGTGGGAACCCACGGGCCTGGGCTGCACCAGATTTCTGCCTAAAAGGCTATTAAGGCAGTTTTTTCTCGCCACTGTCGCTGTAACGCCCCTGGGTGTTGTTGGGACTTTGAAATTGTGTTGACTCTTGAAATTTTGAGCGTATTCTAGTCCTGCTCAATGTGTTAAGTGACCTGAGATGACTTCTGTTGTGATTTGACACTATAAATAAAATTTAATTGAATTGGGACGAATAAAGAACTGTGTTATCTTATCTTATCTTATCTTATCTTATCTGATCTTATCTTATCTAATCTTATCTTATCTTATATAATCTTATCTTATGAGTACTTTTGAATACTGAATACTACCGATTGAAGTCTGTAAATTATTCAGAGACTGGTGGACATTATTTTTCAGAAATCCAAACTTTAGTGACTGAGCACCACAGCTATTCCTCCATTGTACTTTGGTAGAAGCAGAAATTGTGGTGGAACTAAGTACATTTACTTTAATACTTGTACCTTGTACCAAAACTGTCATCATACTATAAGAACACACCACCTCAGAAATGTGGAATCTGTGTTTGCATTCGTCCCCGTAACATTCAGCATCGACTCGACATTTGGTGCACTGAGCTTCAAATCTTTGCATGTAAACTTTTAATTATGAATCCATTGTCATTTTGAGAATCAACAAAGTGTAAAGTAAACAAAAGTGTGTTGTCAAAATAATGTCACCCAGCCCTCAGATAACTTCAGATAGCAGTGAAACAGCACCATCTTGTGGTCGCCGTGTGTTGCTATAAGTCCAACCAGAAGCCTCCGTAAACACTGTTGTTACGGTGTGTTACCTTTCCAGCTAATCGGCCCTGAACCCTAGTTGGGAGCACGCTGTGGATGCTAACGTGACCTTTGCTCGTTCAGCTGGTGACCCGCATTTCTAGTGTCCGGGTGACACGACCAGAAGAATGACAGGAGAGATCCTTCACCGTCCAACCAGAGGCTTTCATTGAGTCGTCTACAAGAGGACAAACGCTGCAGTCTTGTGAGGCTGTAATCTTCAGCTCATCTAATACACTTCTGCTGGCTAACAACACTCATTTGTACATCAACTTCACCGGCTGCAGCGAGGGAGCAGCGGCTTCTCACATCCACACACATCCACGGAGACTACGCTTCCCATCACACCTCACCTCACATACCGGTACGCAGGTTACCCATAAGGCCGGCAACACTACCCCCACCCTGGATGTTAATTACATCCCTAATATCACTCCAGCATTAATACACTGCTGAAATATTCCCCATGAAACCACATTTCCCACAGTCCATGAAGGGGTCCTCTCCCAGTGAGAGAACTTAAAGGCGAGGATGGGTAAAGGAATATCCAACAGAAGTCCATTGAACACACCGTGTGTCCTTCGTCCATAAAGGGAGCTGAGTGTCCATAACATAACATCCTTCTGCAGACTGAAAGGTTCAATACTGCTAATGCAGCGTTTAGCTCTGGCGTCGTGTGACATCACCCTGTGGTTTTCTCATGTTTTGATGTACTTTTCCATTTACACACATACCCCTCTACTGGAATATCACTTAACGTGCAAATATGGAATCATGTAATGCAGCAAGTATTGAGATTACTCTACAGTTCACCATCTTAGACCAAAACATTGAAAACAATTTCTGGAGCTTTTTCCCTCCTCATCCTAGAGGGGCGCTGTATCGGCCAAAACCCCAGCGCAGGCATCTGAGGAGGGCAGCGTTGGGCGTACAGCCAGCCTCAGGTAAAGTGGCGGTCTCACAATGCTCAGTGACCGACACAGTCACCAAGCAGGTCTGGTGCACTGCGGACCCTCCTCCGTCTCAGTAGAGCTCAAAGGTGGGCCAACAGTCTGCTCCCCGACAGGATCCTGGGTCCCAGCCTCATCCAGTTGAGGCTGAGGGAGGATGTCAGGAGGCCGGCGGCCGCTCGGTCAAGACGGTGGCGAAGAGAAGACACCCTGCGGTGATTCAAGTTTAACATCAAAGTCAAAGAAAAGCCACAAACCCGGAGAGGAATGCTATCTGTAGTGAGCTCAATCTAAGACCCTCTTGGGTTCTTGGCCTCCTAAACACCGCCTGTGAAGGGTCTCCTCCAAGAAGTTTGTAAACAAAGTCATGGCTGGGATCAACTCGTACCCAAAGTGACGTCTGAAAAATGTCTCAATGGAGCAATGGACTTCTGATCTTGTCAAGTAGAACGCTGCATTAAGCCAATACACTTTGGGAAACCAGTTCATGCCCAACGACATCATTTTTCAGATGCAGCTACGGCTACGGTCCAGTCAGCTACCTTCCACCAACTAACAAAAGAGGAGAGGTCACCATCCCAAGAATGGAACTGACAGCTGCTATGTTGTCAGTCAAAGTGGACAAAATGCTCAGAGCAGAATTGCAGTTGCTACTGAAAAAATCAGTTTTTTGTACTGATAGTCAAGCAGTAATCAAGTACATTGCAAATGAGTCAACAGTCAGAGATAACACAAATGTATCAGGATGGAAGGATGTGGAGACCACGTTAAATCCAGCTGACGATGCATCGAGGACTAAGTGCTGGAAGATTTGTGGATGGAAAAAGACTTTCCTGTTGAGGCCAGCCAGTGAACGGCCAAATGCACCATGAAATCCCAGCACTTAATCCAGATGACCCTGAGGTCAAAGTCAGGCTGGTTGTTTTGAAGGAAACAGAGACCCTACCACCCAGCTGCTCTCTGATGCCTCCTGTTGGCTGAAGAAAGGCTGTGGCATCATGGGTATTAAAGTTAAAAAGGCTCTTAGAATCTCACGCAAAACAGAAAAAGGAAAAGGAATCCTGTGTCGACCGCCCGTACACAAGATCACAAAGTAAAGTGACTAACTCAGGCTTTTTTTCAGCTTTTTACTCATGAAGATGTTTTTATAATTATCCTCATAATGGAAATTCACCACGATCATCTTATTGTGAGTTCATGATGGAGGATTTTCCCATTCCTAATCTGGGGTATAGTTGCTCTTTAAATTGGCAGTTCACATGTATAAGTGTTTCTCTCTGGAGTTTGGAGACTCCGTTTGTTACTCCAGCCATCAGATGAAGGGTGATAAATACAATATTTGCCGGTGGAAAAGCAGATATTCAAGTAAAGTACTTGGACCTAAAAACTGTACTTTAAAGTACTTGAGTAACTATTATTTGCAGCTGCAAAGAAAAACAATATTAAAGTCAGAATGAACTCAAATCTCATTCTGTGTTGTTAGACCAAAGACGACATGATACTCTGATCAAAGACTCCACGTCAGTGTGCAGGTTGTTATCATTCCTGTAACCGTGGTTACCGTGCTTTTGAATCCCATTAAAACTCTTCCTCCTGGTTTCCAAAGCAGCGGCTGGTCTGGCTCCACAGAACATCTCAGACATGAGTGTGAATTGAGTTTTTGTGTCCCATGCAACGAGAAGTGGATCACCTGGTGGTTTCATGGACTACCATTCTAAAGCCTCAAGTTCATAATCTGCTTTCTGGTCCATTTGACTCTAAATGGACCATCATTTACCAAATGAACATCATGCTGGAATGTTTTATTAAATGACATAAAAGTAGCCAGTGATGGGACAATATAGGATTTTATTGCTTAAAAAAAAAACACTGACAATCCCACAATCAGGATGACGGTAAATATCATCACGTGAACTGAAAAAGCTGTCGTGAAGAGAAATGAAAAACAGAGCCGTACTTTAAAAAAACAGGCTTTGGGGAATGATGAGAAAGAACAGACTCATATTGTTTTAAAATGTGTCCAAAGTATTTTACTCAACTGGAAGGACAGATCAAAACTATCAACCCACCATTGGCTTAATCTATGAACCGACCATGCAAATCTGGAACAGCTTACCTCACTGTTGGTACTATTACTTGTTAATACTACCACTACTGCTAGTACTACTACTACTATACTACCACCAACACCAAATACAGTTGGAACCCAAGGGCCCAGATTTCTGCCTGAAAGCCCATTACATATTATTACACTGTGGCTGTAACGCTCCTGGTGATGTTGGGACTTTGAAATTGTATTGACTCTGGAGCGTATTCTAGTCCTGCTCCATGTGTTAAGATGACTTCTGATGTGACGCTATAAATAACATTGAAGTGAATAAGATTGAATTGGATCATCAATAAAAGACAATATGACAGCATTCAATCAAACTTGGTTTCCTTTTCTCTTTACTTTCACGTTTGTTTTTCTTCTTTGGTGTTTGTTTTGGTTTGTAGCTTTTCTTGTGTATGTATTACTATTTTGTTTGTAGTACTAGTATAGTTGCAAATACTTATATTTCTATGTAAAAAACTCTATTTTGTTCTCTTGTTTGTAAATTCTTGTTTTGTCACCGATAAATAAATAATAATAATAACAATAACAATAATAATAAATTTTCATTTATATATTTGTTTTCTACTTGTGTTCTCTCTATATTAAAAGAAAAACATCATGCCAAGTATTTTTTTTTTCTAGAAAAAGGGGAATAACACTTATCTTATCTTTTCTATTTTAAGTTACATTAATGGATATTATGGATATTTAATTTACTTGGCTTCTATTTTTTAACAGTCTTATTATTCTATCTTATTTGAAAACGCACGTGTACACATGCATGTACATAATCAAATACAAGTACAGTTTAATGGAAAACAATCAAAATAGTTTAATTGAAAATGAATGATTGGTGATTTATGAGATGAAAAGTACATATTTGACCTTGGAAATAATATTGACTCAAGATCACCTTTGAAGATTGTGATAGAAAGCTCTTCAAAAAGATAGTAAGTGGACATTTCGTTGCGATTATACGGATAAAATGGTAAATTATTTGTAACTTAATTTACATGAAAGAATCTCACCTGGCAACCTTTGTCTCCGCTCTAAAATCTCTCCGGCTAACAGCCTGACTTATTTATTTGTTGTTTTTGATCGACTTAAATGATTTGGAGCAGACATAAAAATCGACATTAATATTTAATACATATGTCGTATTTTTAAAATACATTTTGCAACTATAGATTGTAAGGAAAAGAACAAAAGAAAGGTTCCGCTCTTATATCGATCGGACCACTATTAGCGACGAACCAGATGTTCAAGGTCCAAAAAACAAACCCCACATTTTGACGCTTGCAGCTGAGGTTTAGTAAGGATATGGCGGAACAACCAGTGAGAGTGTAAGTTTAACTGTAGAAATACTTCATATAAACTTCAATCTTGTTAAAATACCATGAATATGTGGTCCTTTTTAAAATGTGTATTTCATCAGGACCATGGTGTGACAGCTTGTGTGTCAGATTTCATTGTCTGGTTTATGCTAGTAGCAAATCTGCTGGACAAGGGAGGCTTTCTACGTAAATAAACGTGATACAAATCCATTTAGTTCGGCTTATTTCTGTGTGTTAAAACTTGATGAAGAAACATAAATGTATGCAGTTACCTATTTTGGCCAATAGATGGCGGTGTTTAATTGTTAATGCCCTCAGGCGTTACGCGATTGGTGCTGTTTGTCCTTTACCGGACACGTGTTTGCAGGTATTTGCTCCGCGGGCCGCCATGTTGGTTCAGTGTTTGTTTATGGTTTGCAAGGTAAGCACTATATGTATCTCTCCACATCTTAGTGAAATATCTTGACCATAAATCGTTAATTCGCTGTTCCATTTAAATGATGTGTTTATTGAGATGTTTGTCTACCACCATGATGAAGTGTTGGGATTTATTGCCTGGTTTTATACGAGTATGTCGGCTGTGATTATGGCTAGCTTTGTTAGCTGTATGTGTGCTAGCTCCGCGGATACTGTTAGCTATTAATCTTCCTGTGGGTTTTCTCTCATGCTCTGTGTTTTGAGCTGAAACCTTGTTTTAAGGGGTTTAATAGCTGTGAGGGCCCATCGCTTTATTCTGAATACTGTACAGTTACTTTATGACTTTATGACATATGACTTGACTGACGTCAGTGTTTGTTTATGGTTTTCTGTCGGCTGTCAGACTGGGCAGAAACCTCCACTACGCTGCTGTATTGAACCGTTCTTCTCCAAGTGGATCGTGTGACGAACTGAGCTACTAGTGTGGAGATGCATTGCCAGGATTTCCATCCTCTCAAACATATCCTTTGAAGGTTGAAGTGCATCTTATTGTGTTGTTATTAATTTGAAAAAAAGGAGAACATTTAAAGTGACTTGAATAGTGAATGAGTTTATTCTGTGTGGAACATTTCCATAAGGACAATCTGTGATTCATATTAGCAAGTGTTGCTGGTTTATCTCATCCATATTCTCTGTGCTGAACATAGCTGTGTTATGACGTTTTGAGTTACATTTCAGTTTAACGTGAGTTTTTGGGGTATCAAGTGATAATTGTGCCACACATTTTATTTTGGTTAACGGGCCCGTACGATACACGCCATCACATCCAGAACTGTCTGTCTGCCTGTCTGTCTGCTGCAGTATTTGTACGCCTTCAACATCGTCCCCATGAAGTCCATGGATCCGTCGGAGCTGGTGAAGCAGCCGAAGGACGGGACAGAAAACCCGTACAGAGCCTCGGCCAAAGACAAGACCGACAAACTGAAGGTGGACTTCAGCGCCGCACAGGAGGAGGTACCGAGAGCTTTCATGCCTTTCTTATGAATATCAGCTGATCAGCCACTGACTGTTATCAGCTGGTAGTCGTTCTAAACCGTCTGGTCGGTGAGCCGATCTGATGACTCGTCAAATCTTTGTGGAAATGTTTTCACAACTCGTTTGTCTGCTTTGAAGCCTGCTCTTTAATTGGCTCTCAGAGGGGCGTGTCCTGTCTGAACCGCTCAGATTCTTAATAAATACACGTGAACTAACCTACCTCATTTACATGTATAGGGTTTTAAATCTAGTAGCATTTTATGATTTCAACCAGCTCTTATCATGACTGCCAGTGAGATCCTTTAAAAAGAAAATGACACTCCAGGTCACTTAGAGGTGCTGAATGTGGTCATGTGATCCATTTTTATTCTGTGTCTGTCCTTCCTGTCGTCTGTTCAGGAGCCGGCCCATCAGTTCTTCTTCTACCTGAGCCAGAAGCAGGCGGGGGGTTTCCGGGGCCGCGGCAGGAAGAGACATCCGGACGAAGACGGACGAGGACGAGAGCAGCAGAGTGACCGAGGGGACGGGGGTCCTCACGGACAGACCAAGCAGCCCCGCAGGCACCGTGAGTCCAGCCGGTCTGGGAGAACAGCTCTAGTGCTGCATTTTCTAAATGGGGAGGGTTTCCAGTCTAAACACTGGACCCTCCATCAGATCAGGACACAGTCTCAAAAACCTCAGAACATGAGGAGGGTCCGTCTACCAGGAACCACCGAAGCACCATAGAAGTGTTCAGAATAAGACAGTAGTTAGAACATAGTTATTCCCCATGGCAGAAATGCACTACGACGTGTCATCAGAGCAGTGCTGCAGGAGAAACGCTCATAATAGTAAAAAGTCATCAGCAGCAGATGATGGTGTTTGTTGTTGTGATACTCGTTTTGGCCACAAGAGGGTGAAGAGGACCACGACTGACACGAAAATAATTCATGTTGTAACACAATATGTGCACCTCGTGTTTGGAGTTTTCCACCTGTTTCAAAGATGAAAAACAATCAAGGAACTGAACATCTTTTTTCAGCTGATTCTAAGTAATTAACAGAGGAGAACATTTAGATCAGGTGCTTTTACACAGAGGTAACGCTACAATCACGCCTTCACGCCGGTTTTGTGGAACCAGAGAGGCCGTGACGTGTAACAAGTCGCCGTCGCCGGTTGCGTGACGTCTTAAATGAGCGTCAGAGATCCGATCAGCTGGAGGGGAGGTGAACTTTTGCTCTTCGTGCCACGCTACGTGTTAGCTACTCGCTAACATATGAGTGATGTGGCGATCACTAACATTAAGACAAAGGGTGCCGTCCAATAGTCTATTTGCTTAGGAAGGTTCCTAACTGAAGAAGTGACCCGGAAGTAAACAAGTGGCCGCCATGATAAGAGCTGTTGGGATTCTCTAAATGCAAAGGAAAGGAGCTCCAATGCTTCCTTTCAGACCTCCTTTAGCATCGGATGCAACGGACCTTCCTATAGGAAAGGAAAGGAGATCACGCCGACCCACAATTCTTTGCGAGAGCAACATTAAAAGTGCTGCACACTTTGGGGGGGCGCGCTTGAGCATGCGAAGTGAGTAGACGTGTCTTCCACAGCTCCCGCAGAAATTTGCTAAATTTATACATTTTGGACCTCGTAACCGTTCAAACTTCGTTGGAAACACAGATTAAGTGACTTTATTGCCTCGCGAGTGGACAAATGCCTCCCAAACCGGCCAAACAACAACAACAGAGTGGGAGAAACATCCCGGTCGCCCCGGTTAGCGCTAGCAAAGAAACAGATGCTAATGCTAACAATATGGACGCGCTAGCTAACGCAGTTACTGCTGTGCAAGCCTCTATCAACTCATTTCGGGAGGAAAACCGGGCGTCAATTGCCTCTCTACATTCGATTCTGAGTGTTTATGGTCAAAGAATTACTGATGTAGAGGAAGGTATGAACGAGTTCGACAAGAGACTGAGCAGCGTGGAAACATCTCAAACTTCACTGGCTAAAGAAAACGATGCTTTGAAGGAGAAGGTGGCGTACTTGGAAAACTACACCAGACGGCAGAACATTCGCATTGTGGGGATACCAGAAAATGCGGAGGGCCCACGACCATCGGAATTCATTACCAAACTACTTATTGACGTGTTTGGGGAAGACAACTTTGAGAAGCCACCGTCGGTGGACAGAGCCCACAGAAGTTTGGCCCCCACACCAGTAGATGGCGACAATAGACCACGGCCGTTTATTGTCAAGCTCCATCACTTTCAAACTAAAGAGCTGATCCTACGCCTCGCCAGACAGAAGGGCCCGCTCTCCTACAACGGATCAAGATTTCACATCTTTCCTGATTACAGCCCGGATATCAACAAACGACGCGCAGCCTTCTCCGAGTCCAAAAAGAAGCTCCACGCCGCAAAGATCCAGTTCGCCCTCTACTACCCAGCCACTCTGCAGTTCACACACAACGGGAAACGCATGAAGTTCACTGACTCCGCGACGGCGCTGACCTATGTCAATAAAAACGTGGCTGCTGATGACGGAAGCTCCGTTTCACAAGTTACAGAAGATGGTGATTGAGGTAATATTGATGATTGGGTCAAAATACAAATAACTAATTAAAAGAGACGGTGATATCACTATATATGGTTATTCTGTCAGTGTTAACTGACAGTATTTTTTATTTTTATATTATTTTATTAGTACTGTTGATGTAGCAGCTGGACATTTTGTATGAATGTGTGTAACGTTACACATCACATGTATTGCTACAGATGTACGCCCTCCTAATTATTATTATTATTCTTTTTTTTTTTTTTTTCTTTTTTTTAATGATTACCACCGATCTCGTTACACTGTTTTTCAAAGGCCTATAGATACCATGGTTTCAACAGGGTGAAAGGATATCGCAGGTCATTTAATACATTGTTTAAGAGGTTCATTAATGGTTGAGAAATGTATACTCATTATTGCGGGTAGCATGCAAATGCAGGTTTGCAACAGTTTGACGTTGTTTGAGGGGGGTAGCCTTCTTAAGGCTTGTTTATGTGTTATATGTAGTAGTTATGATGTCTTATTTGTTTTGTATACAGTTTGTGCACTTACTTGGGTTTTTTATCATCTAAAAGGGGTAGACACTGCTATTTTTGAATCGAGTAGTTCTAATGGCACAGAGTAATTCACATTTTGTCCCAGGTAAAGATGACATGAAAATTATAAGCTGGAATGTTAAGGGTCTAAATCAGGCAGTCAAAAGAAAAAGGGTCCTCTCTCATTTGCAACACCTTGGGGTTGGTATTGCCTTTCTCCAGGAAACCCACCTTCCAAATCAAGACCAGTCAAAAATTCATAAAGAATGGGTAGGGCAAATGTTTCATTCACAATTTAACTGTAAAGGTAGAGGAGTAGCTATACTCATTCACAAAAAGATTCCCTTCATTGTATCAAACACTATCTTGGACCCAAATGGCAGATATGTGATGGTTGTAGGAGAGCTGTTTCAACTTCGCCTAGTATTGGTTAATATCTACGGCCCGAACTTTGATGATGATCATTTTTTTAAAAAGATGCTAAACTCCATCCCTAATCTGGATAGTCATCATTTAATTATGTCTGGGGATTACAACCTGGTGATGGATTCCACTTGGGATCGCTCTTCTCAATCTGTACCAAGACCATCTAAATCGGTGCAAACAATTAAATCGTTCACAGATATACATAAATTAATAGATCCATGGAGATTTAAGCATCCCACTAAACGGGAGTATTCGTATTACTCTAATGTACATAAATCATTTTCCAGGATAGATTTTTTTTTGGTTGACCCCTACTTATTGAATGTTATTACAGATTGTAAATATGACCCAATTATTATTTCTGACCATGCCCCAGTGAGTATTAAAGTAACTCTTCCAATTCAGAGGACAAAATGGACATGGCAACTTGATACACTCCTGCTGGCAGATTCAGATTTCGTAAAGTTCATTGCAGAACAGATAGATTTCTTTCTGCAGGTAAACAGAACTGATAACATTTCAGCCTCAACTCTCTGGGAGACACTCAAAGCATATCTCAGAGGGCAGATTATTTCTCGTTCTGCTTATATTAGGAAAATGAAATATAAGAAAATTGAGGAGTTATCTTCAGAAATTAAGGCTCTGGACGGACTCATAGCTGGTTCTCCGACCCCCGATTTGATTAAGAGGAGAGTAGGCATACAAACTGAAATTGATCTCTTAACTACCACTCAAGCAGAGAGGCTCATCCTTAAATCCCGTAGCAGATTTTATGAAGAGGGGGATAAACCATCCAAATTATTAGCCAGTCAACTTCGTCAAAAAGCAGCATCCCGTAATATTTCGCAAATTATGCTACCTGATGGTTCCTCAACAGAAGATCATCAGGCTATTAACAACTGCTTTAAAGAGTTCTACTCTAAATTATATTCTTCAGACTCAACATCGGATCACAGCCAATTTGACTTTTTTTTTTCTAATCTGAATATTCCTACAATTGACTCTGACTCTAAAGAGAGATTGGAAGAAAATCTGACACTGGTGGAAATTAATAATGCTATAATGTCCCTTCAGAATGGAAAAGCCCCTGGCCCGGATGGGTTTCCAACTGATTTTTATAAAAAATTTAAAGATAAACTTGCCCCTCTTCTTCTCTCAGTTTACGCAGAAGCACTGGAGAATAATATTCTTCCGCCTACTCTTCGCCAGGCATCTATTACACTGTTATTAAAGAAGAATAAGGACCCTCGTGACTGCTCTTCTTACAGACCGATTAACTTGACAAACTGTGATGGTAAAGTGTTCTCAAAGGTCATTGCACTCCGGCTTGAGACAATTCTTCCTCATATCATCTCGGAGGACCAGACTGGATTTGTCCAGGGCAGACAATCATATTCTAACCTGAGACGATTGTTTAATATAATTTACACTGAATCTAACTCTCCATCTCCAGAAGCAGTAATATCGCTTGATGCCGAAAAGGCGTTTGATCGGGTCGAGTGGAATTATCTTTTTTATACACTTAGCAGATTTGGTTTTGGCCCTAGTTTCATTCAACTTATCAAGCTCATTTACACTGATCCTACTGCCTCAGTTTATACCAATGGTATCTCATCAGAGTACTTTCCTCTTCACAGAGGGACGAAACAAGGGGATCCAGTGAGTCCGTTGCTTTTCGTTCTAGCTATAGAACCACTCGCTATAGCTCTCAGATGCAATGATATTATACAAGGTATTTCACGTGGTGACCTAACTCACACTGTCTCGCTTTATGCAGACGATTTATTACTATATGTTACCAACCCTAGTACATCTACCCCTGAAATCCTTAGAATCTTGCAGGAATTTGGAAATATATCTGGATATAAACTAAATTTTAATAAAAGCGAATACTTCCCCATTAGTGATAATGCTGGAGAATATCCCAACCTGCCATTTAAGTTGTCCGCCGAGTCCTTCACATATCTAGGTGTAAAGGTCACCAAATCCTATTACAGTCTATTTAAAAGTAACTTCACTCATCACTGGAACAGTGTAAACAAGATATTAAAAGATGGTCTATTTTGCCTCTTTCTCTCATAGGGAGAACAAATTCTGTAAAGATGACTATTGTGCCAAAATTTTTATATTTGTTTCAGGCGTTGCCTGTTTTCATACCACAATCTTTTTTCAAGGCATTTAATCAAATTATTTCTTCCTTTATATGGAATAATAAACCAGCTCGCATAAGAAAAGAATTTATGGAAAGACCAAAAGGTGTAGGTGGGCTTTCACTTCCAAATCTGCGTACGTATTATTGGGCTGCAAATCTTAATGCCATTTCTCTGTGGTTAAAAGATTGGAATGATAAGATCCCCGCATGGCTCCAGATTGAAAAGACCACAAGCAGCCCACATTCACTCCCTGCCTTACTTTGTGCTCCCTTACCACCACTAGTTAACAATATTAAAGATAATATAATTGTAACTCAATCCTTACGTATCGTGAACCAGTTCAAAAGATGTCTGGGTATTCAGAGTATTTCTATTCACTCTCCAATAATACATAATCACCTTTTTCAGCCATCTTTATTGGACAATGGCTTCAAAATTTGGTATAATAAGGTTATTCATAGTATTGAGGACTTGTATGTTAACAACACTTTTGCTAGCTTTGAACAGCTATCCAGTAAATTTGGTCTGACCAATAATCATTTTTGGCGATACTTGCAGATTAGAGATTTTACTCGTAAAAAAATTGCTAATTTTCCTACTCTTCCCCCTTCTTCCTGTTTGGATTCCCTATTAAGGGTTAATATGCTGAACAAAAGCAGAATATCATTTATTTATTCCCATATTATGGATTGCTGCAACCACTCTATTTCACATATACGAGAACAATGGGAACATGACTTGGGGGCTCAGATGTCCAATGAGGAATGGGATATGGCTCTTACTAGGGTCCACTCTTCTTCCATCTGCTCTAGACATGCTTTAATACAGTTTAAAGTTTTGCATAGGTTACATTTCTCAAAAGCTAAATTAGCAAGAATATTTCCGAATGTAGACCCACTATGTGACAGATGTAAACAGACCCCAGCTACTTCTTATCATATGTTCTGGTCTTGTCCAAAACTTGTCCCTTTCTGGTCATCCTTTTTTGAAGTAATTTCTAATGCTTATGCTTATCACATCTCACCTTCTCCGTTGGTTGCTGTTTTTGGTTTGTTTTCTGACCCAACGGGATCTGTTCCCCCTGCTCATTTACAGAGGGTCATTGCCTTTTCCTCCTTATTAGCTAGACGCTTGATTTTATTCAAATGGAAGGCTGCTACTCCTCCATCTCATCACCACTGGATTCGGGACGTTATGCAGAACCTTAAACTGGAAAAGATCAGATGTACCCTCAACGGCTCCATCAACAGATTCCACAAAACCTGGGACTCTCTAATAACTTATGTGAACAATTTACCTGGTCTGGAACTGGAACTCTGAATCATTACATCTGCCCTTGAACAAATTCTGTAATAAGAAATATTAAGTGCACTTGTTGTTGTTTTTTTTGTTTGTCTGTTTTTTTTTTTTTTTTTTTCCCTTGTCTTTGCCTGTCTATTGTCTATGACTAGTTTGTCACGTTGATTTTGGGTTTGAAATGTCTCTGTCTATTGTCGGGACTGTTTGTTATAGTTATTTGTAATACAGAGAATATGATTGTTTTATATGCTAACAGAAAATTACAAATAGAGTGTTTAAAAAAAAAAAAAAAAAGTGCTGCACACTTTGGCCGTTCATGGAAAAAAAAACGTATGTGCATTTGCATATTTAACATTGGAAGTGTGTTGATAAATGTGTTGTTGGAGCCGTTCTTTATTTTGTTTCTAGTTACCTATTTTAAGACGTTAGAAATGGCACCACCTGGTGTTGACCGGTGGTAGTGACAGGAGGCCTTTATGATTAGGTTTATTTGTTTATTTGTTTATTAAGATCCCCATTAGCTGCAGCAAAGCCACAGCTATTCTTCCTGGGGTCCAACAGTATCAAATATACAGTTGAAAACACAAAACATAAACATTATAGAAATTTAAAACAAAAAAACAAGTGAGCGATATGCTTAACCTAACAAAACAAAAACAGAATAAGTGTTTACATTTCTTAACTGTGCTTCATTCATTCTTCGTTATATTAATTGTTCACATACTAATCCTATTACCCACATTTCTACATATCATATATGTATACATCATTACACATCACACATCATACTTGTATATACATTCATTCTACAGAATATACATTATAATAACACATATCATATATCCATCGAAATATACTCCATATATAAATATACCATGTTGTCTTACTTTGATAAATGCTGTTTTATTAATATTTTGAATTTCTTTGTGTTCGTGGTGAGTTTGATATTTTTCGGCAGTGAATTCCATTCTTTCATACCTCTATACAAAACCGTACGCTTGATGGCGTTAGATCTTGCTTCAGGTAATGTAAAGTTTCCTACAGCTGCATGTCTGGTGATATATTTATGACTCTCTGCACTAAAAGCGAGGTTTTTAAACAAGATAACAGGTGTTTTTAGGACAGATATATTTCTAATAACCACAAACAGTGAGTACAATAGTCTGTCTTTGACCAGTAACCAGTTAAGTTTCTTGTGCATAGAAATGATCCTTGTCCTGTAGTCACACTTCAGTATTGTGCGGGCAGCTCTATTCTGTATACATTGTAGTTTATTTAACATGTCTCCAGTGGCATTTGACCAAACTGCTGGGCAATAGTCGAGATGTGATAATATTATCGATTGGATTGCTGTTTTCAAGATGTTTATATTTATAAAAGTTGCATGTCTTCTTAGAATTGATATACCTCTACCCATCTTTGCAATCATATTATTAATGTGTTTTTTCCATGATAATTTGTTGTCCACTGTCACTCCCAGCAATTTGGTCTCATGTACCTGGTCTATAGTGATATCTTTGATTTTAATATTTAATACAGGATTTCTATCAATATTATGATTTGAGCCTACAATCATGCACTTGGTTTTAGATATGTTCAGGACCAGCTTGTTTTCTTTAACCCATTCAGCCACACTTTCTAGTTCCTTATTCATAATAGTTTCTAATACATTATTAGTAGATGCTGATGTATATATGGTTGCGTCATCCGCATACATAACTGTGTTAGCTTTCTCTAATACATACGGTAAATCATTTGTGAAAATACTGAATAATAAAGGACCAAGGCAGCTCCTTGAGGTACTCCACATGTCGTGGTTTTGGTTTCTGAGTAGCTGCCGTTAAAAAATACTGTTTGTGTCCTGTTTGATAGATAGCTATAAAACCAATTAAGTGCAGATTGCTCAAAGCCATAGCAGGACAGTTTTGTTAGTAGTAAGTGATGATCAATTACATCAAAAGCAGCTGAGAAATCCAGAAATACAACACCAACCATATTTTTGTTATCAATTGCTCTAAGCAAGGTCTCTGATGACACGCAGGTGTGCAAACCAACAGGCGAATGCTGAGAGAGCACAGTTTTTACTTTGTTAGGTCAATAGCTTCTACGAGTGGTGCTTAGCTAAAGCCTTTATGCTGTCCAGAGATTCTTACGTGCTCCGTCTTGTTCTCCGTTTATGTCGATACCAACTAGTGATGGGCAAAGGGAAGCTTCGAAACAGTTCGAAGCGATGTTTCAGTATGTGTTGAAGCCTTGAAACGAATATGAAACCTAACTCTACAGTGGCATCTAGTGGCCACTTCTGTGAACTACATGCTCTGGCCAAAGAAAACTCCTAATTATGTGCCACTATGAAATGAGCCGGTCTTAGGTTTCCTTAATTTAAGTAGAATATAGGTTGAATTAAAGAAACATTATTAAAAATTAAAAATAAATAAATGACACATTGTTATATGCAATACAATAATCAAAGATTTTTATTCAAAAATAATATTTGTTCAGCTCTTTTTGAGCTGAGTCTGTTTCTTTTTTTCGATAACACCTGCTTTAGAAAAAATCCTTTCACAGGGTACACTTGTTGCAGGGACACTTAAACATTTCTTAGTCAGCTGGTACAAATTAGGGAAGACAACCCGTCGCTCTTGCCAGTATTTCAAAGGATCTGCCCGTCTTGGAATAAAAGGATCTCTTAAATAATTTTTCACTTCCACAGTTGCATCCGAAGTTGCACTTTGCACAATATGAGTTTGGTTCACTCGACTGTCAAACAGATCCCACAAACTCTCTGCTGATGGGGATGTTGATGCTGCTGATGTTGATGCCGATGGTGTAGGTGATGTTTGTGAGCCTGAGGATGAAGCTTGTGGGTCTGTTTTGAATGCAAAACAGCAATTACTTTACAGTACATATCTTCCATATTACTCTTTCCATTATGCTACATCATGCAGTACACAGAAATAAAAACAGTACTCACCAGGTGTTAATGTAGCAGCACGTATCAACGAAGCACACTCACAAATAAGTTTCTGTTCTGCTTCATGGGCCTTCTGTGGGTTTCCAAATGCAATGGATTTAAAACGTGGGTCCAGCAATGTGGCAAAGGTTAACAAGGTTGACGTTTCATAGGTGCCACATCTGCTTTGGATCCCATCTCTTAGCAGAGTGCCTAATGTACCAAACAAACACAAGCATTAATTATAACATTTAACATAATGATATGCATGGTCACATCTGGCATTGATGTTACTGCAACATAGCCTACCCATTTCAAGAGTCGGATTGTGTGTTGAGCCCCTCATTTTGTCGTTGACTTTATGTTGGATCATTCGGTAGAGTGGAATAAGCTTTGATGCAGAGACTCTTTCCTCCTCAGACAGCTCCACAGTTGCCAATTTGAATGGTCGAAGAAGATCCAAGCACTCCGAAATGACCTCACATTCATAGTTGTTCAGAGGTGCTTGGTCTGTAGTCAGACAGGACAGGGAAGCAGCCACGGTCTCTCTTTCGTCATATAAACGTTGTAGCATGTCATATGTACTATTCCATCTTGTTTCAACATCTTGAATGAGTTTAAGGGCAGGCCTGCCCATACGTGTCTGCATCTCGGTTAGCTTCTCCCTGGCCTTGCAACTGGAGCGGAAAATGGCAACAATTTTTTTGGCCTTCAGGCGGATCTCATTCAGTGGAGTTTCTTCCACTGCCTTCTTCACAATCAAGCTCAGAGTGTGGGCAAAACATGGCAAATGATAGAAGTTTTGGAGGTTCACACTCAGGACCATGTTTGCTGCATTGTCAGTCACCATGCAGTGTACCTTGGAGGTTAAACCCCACTCTTCCAGGAGCTCATGATTGGCCTGCATACTGTGCTGTGCCGTGTGTGTGTCATGAAACCGGGCAACACCAAGTACATACGTAGCCATCTCATCTTGGGGTGTGATGTAATGGCAGGTTATTCCAAGATAGCTCTCGGTCAGGGCCGGCCCGTGGCATAGGCCGTATAGGCAAATGCTAAGGGCGCCGTCCATCGGGGGGCGCCACGCCAGTGCCACAAATGGTAAAAACATTTTTTTTAAACAAACAAACAAAAAAAAGTTGGTACCATTACAAGAAATAATCCCACGTTAATTAAAATGAAAAGCAACGCCTATTTAATAGAAATAATATTTGTTACAACAGTACAACCCCCCCCTCCACTCCCCCGCACGGTGCGCCCCCTCCCTTCCCGTATCATGATTCTTTTTGGACGTCACCACATCAAAAAATCAACACAAGATGTCAAAACGGCCAAAACTGTCCGGTGCCCAAGGACGAAAAAAAAGAAATAGAAGAGGAGTAGAAACGAGAAAAAGACAGAGGTAACGTTACATGAAATAATTTATCTGTTACAGATAGACACCTGGCTTTTTAGCATTAGGATAACGTTACATGATTCGCTAATTGCTAATCAATAAATAGCTAACGTGAGTTGACTGTTTTAACGTCAGTTAATATTGTGGAGGGGGCTAAGTTGTTATGGAAAGTAATAATGTAACGTTAGGTAATTACAGTACTCCCACCTTACATTCCTCAGGGACATTTGTATTAGATCTTTTAAGCAGGTGTTTACATTTGTTTACATTTTTATTGCCTTCTGGTTAGCTAACGTTTGCCCTGCTGTGCTTTCCTGCACCCTCAGATAAGTGAGGTGTTTTGTCACTTAAAGCTGAAGTGATAGAAGTGCTTTCGTTTAGCTTATCATAGCTCTAGTCTTTGTATAAAAAGTATTTTTTTCTTATTTTCTTTTTTCCTCCCCCCCCCCCCCATTTTTGCATAATTTTTTGTATGGATGTCCTAATACACCTGGTGGTGAACAATAAATTGCAGCATACACATAACTTTTGCCTCACTGCTGATTTTTGTGCCAACCCTTGAGACAGTCGACACACCACCTTTTAACATTTGGTGGCAGTGGTGGGATCCAGTGGTCCATAAGGGTCAGGCACTCAAGAGCAACAATGTCACTACAGACGCATCAAGCCACTGCTGCGGCACGGAGAGGAGCCACCGGAGGTACAACGTCGGAAGCCGCTTCAGCCCCAGACGACACCGCCCAGCCCAGGCCGCAGTCAGCGCCCCCAGATGACCGCATATACAGGCTTGAGTCTGCAGTAAGATCTTTCATCCAGTCCCAGCAAACTAGCGAGGAGCGATGGGAGCGGGAGGCACAGCAGCAAAACCAGAGATGGAAGGCACTGCATAACCAGTTCTGTCAACTGCAGTCGCTGGTGAGCACTCAAAGCCTCGATCGTCAGTCCCCAGAGGAGGATGAAGACGCACGCCACTCGCCAGGCTTCGCTCCATTGCCAAACCCTCATCCTGACACACGGCAGACGGCATCACTTCCCGCTAGCAACGTGCCCAGACCGGACAACGTGTCACATTCGTCTAGCCCTCGCTCAGACGCTCTAGGGCCCTACCTACCACCAGCACCGTTCAGATGGAGTCCACCCAAGATGACCCCATACAAGGAAGATGAGGACGTCGAACATTACTTGACCACGTTCGAGAGGATTGCTTTCGCAAATGAGTGGCCAATGGACAGTTGGGCCCTGTATCTCATCCCCCTGCTGTCAGGGAAGGCCCGTGCCGCCTATGTGGCAATGGACATCCTAGATGCCAGAGACTATGTCAAAGTAAAGCAAGCGATATTGACAAAATATGAACTTGACCCAGAGGCCTATCGCCACAGATTCCGTTCCATGACTGTCCTGGGAGATGAAACGGCGAAGGAGCTTCAATCAAGGCTTGCTGACCTCTACCAAAAGTGGATATGCCCCTCGGAGAAGACTAAAGAGCAGATAGGAGATACTATTGTTCTGGAGCAGTTTCTCCGTATGCTGAACCCGGAGCTGAGGGTGTGGATTAAGGAACATAATCCACAGTCATCCAAGCAAGCAGCTGACCTGGCGGAGGCCTTCATCGCTGCCCGACGTCACAGGAAAGGCTACCAGCTCGGGAATCAAGAGGCATCCAACCGACGCACCCAAGGCGCTCAGCGGGACTTTGACAGAAAGCCTTCTGGTAAGTCTGTGGGTGGTGGTCGTGAGTTCAGGAGATCTAGTAGCCCCAATAGCAAGCCCAACCAGCCTTATCAGCCATCTAAGCCTAAATCTAAAATAATCTGCCATAACTGTGGACAGCCCGGCCATAATAAACCTGAGTGCCCTTTAGCAGCCACTAGGGATGCCAGATTATGTTACACCCCATGTAATGGTTCCTCTAAGGCAACCCCTAGCTCTTTGGATGCTTTAGTGTCCGTCAGAATCAGAGGGAAAGTGTGGAAAGCCCTAATAGATTCAGGCAGTAGCCAGACGTTTATCCAAGGAGCATGTCTGGGTCCAGATGGGTTAACAGGAGTGGATAGTGTCAAAGTGCATTGTATACATGGTGATGAGAGTGAGCATCAGACAGCCGATGTCCAAGTAGAAATTGAAGGACAGGCATACGTACTCAATGTTGGCATAATGGATAATTGTCCCTATCCTGTTGTGTTAGGTCAGGACGTGCCGGTGTTGGCTGAGTTATTACAATGTCACTTACCCCAAGCAAAGAGTTTTGTATTGACCAGAGCCCAAGCTAAGGATAACCCCACTGACGCTGATTTATTGCAGGAGTTACCCTTTTCTGAAGGTTCCGCAGGGGGAAAAGATAAGAAACCCAAGTCAGTTAAAAGGAGGGAAAAAGTTTTAGGAACTCCAGTCCAGGAGCAGCTTCCCCTACCGCCAGTAGATGTTGATGTGGTTGACATTACTGACTTTGGACAGGCTCAGAAAGATGACACTTCATTGAGTGCCTATTTCAATAGAGTGAAGAGGACATCTCTGGGGCTGCTTTGTGTGGGAAAGAGTGCTTTGTGTTGAGAGAGGGAAAGCTGGTGCGTAGGGTTGGGCATCGAGATCCGGTTCCAAATAGGAACCGGTTCCTAACCTCCGGTTCCGGAACCGGAAAGAAGCTGTTGGAATTGCGATCCTTTTTTTTTGGTTCTTAAACGTCCGCACTAGTTTGCTTGTATTACTCCGCCCGGCGTGCGGAGACTCCGCGAACGAAGAACGTCACTCACTCAACATGGATGGCAGAAGAAGACGCCGCTCGAAAGTCTGGCTTCATTTTAATTTGAACAAAGATGGATTAGCACAGTGCAACATATGGGGAAAACTACGCGCTACTTAGTAACGCGTTACTGTAGTCGGACTACTTTTTTCAGTAACGAGTAGTCTAACGCGCTACTATTGCCAAACCAGTAGTCAGATTAAAGTTACTTATCCAAATACACGGCGCGTTACTATTTTTGTCAGTAGAAAAAAAAGATTTGCTTTCTTCTTGCGTCTCAGGGGGGTGACGTATGTTAGCCGACACCTTCACGGACGGTCGCGTGTAGTCGCTATACCAGCAGAAACGTAAACAATGGAGGGGGAGAGATACGCATTTTCCAGCTGGAAATACAAGCATTATTTCGACTTCATCTCAGTAAAAGATGGCAACATAAAGGTTCGTTGTACACTCTGCGTTAACAACAAAGTTTTGTCTACTTTCAAGAATACAACGTCAAACTGGAAAAAACATTTAGAGTCACAGCATGGCACAACCACATTAAAAGAGCAGGTCCCGCCCGGTGACGGTGAAAAGGCGCAGCGTGTGAATAAACAAGACGAGTTCTGAATTTCACGGAGCTCCTGCTAACTCAGTCTGTGCTGAAATGCGAGCTGCTTGCTGGCCCCGCCCCCTCCCTTCATCATCACGCCGCTCATACTTGAGGACTGTGCTCATTTGTTTCATAAAACCAATCCTTGCTGCTCTAATGCTGGTTCAATATTCATAAAATGTTCATTCATGATGTTACTGCCATTACAATATGCAAACAATAATTTAAGTTAAGTGAAGTCAAGAAAGACTGTCTTTATTTTTTTTTAAATATAAAAACATGTATTTTCTATCAGGACATAGTTTTCAAGTGCAACTTAAAATGTCAGTGGATACATTGTTGATGTTACTGTTAAAAAAGCACATCAATAAAGTGAGTATTGGCAAAATCGGTAGTCGGCAGCTGTTGAATGTAACTAATGAAGTAACTTGTAATCTAACTTAGTTACTTTTAAAATCAAGTAGTCAGTAACTTAACTAAGTTACTTTTTAAAGGAGTAGTCAGTAGTCAGATTACTTTTTCAAAGTAACTGTGGCAACACTGGACCTGTTGACCTGCACCTGAAAGAATCAGAATCGAGGATCGTTTAGAACAGGAACCGAAACAGAGGATCGGGATCGGGATCGGTAAAATCCAAACGATGCCCAACCCTACTTCTCGTTGCATGGGACACAAAAACTCAATTCACACTCATGTCTGAGATGTTCTGTGGAGCCAGACCAGCCGCTGCTTTGGAAACCAGGAGGAAGAGTTTTAGTGGGATTCAAAAGCACGGTAACGGCAAATATTGTATTTATCACCCTTCATCTGATGGCTGGAGTAACAAACAGAGTCTCCAAACTTCAGAGATAAACACTTATACATGTGAACTGCCAATTTAAAGAGCAACTATACCCCAGATTAGGAATGGGAAAAACTCCTTATTTCTCATAATCGAAGGGGAAAACAAAAACAATAATGCCCATACAATTAACCCGTCACTTTTGTGTAATTAAGAAGGGTACACTGGTGTTTTTGTGTAGAGAAATGTCGCAGATATCATTGTAAAATCACCGTTAACGTTAAAACTGACAGTAAGGTGAATACTTCCGGGATTCAGGCCCTCCGTTAGCCAATGGGACGGATGCTCACTGCGTCTGTGTGCGCCGTGGTCGGGTTAATACTGAATGAATGGACGGCTCGGGCACTCGCTCTGAGCTTCAAATATCGCCGCGGATGGGATTACATTGGAATGAGTTGATAGGCGTCGGGTTTGTACGTTGAAGGAGACCCTTTTGGTCAGTAACTAACGCCAAAGGCCCCTGACCAAGCGTCGGTTTTTGACGTGCTGGGTGTCAGACTGTGTTGTCTGGCCACCGCACAGTCAGATCAGCACTATACACTATGAACACCATGATTATAATCTGGTCTTGATCAAGATTCACTCTAGTCTAGACAAGTATGTTGCCTTGATCATCGTGAGTCACCTTCTTCTTCTTCAAACCCACTGAATTTCATAACAGAGAAAGAGGAAGAAAGTAGAAGCTGCTCTACTTGGCACGCAAGTTCTGCATTATAGGTATATATGACATATATATATATATATATATATATATAGGATCACAAACTATCTCTCTCCCTGAATGATACTGAGATTGAACAGGTCAGGGAGGCTAAACTGCTCGGGGTTACGATAGATGAAACATTGTCATGGACATCTCATGTTGGCAACATAGTCACAAGGATGAGTAGGTGTATCTCCATTATTAAAAAAAAGTACCAGTCTCTTAGATGAGTCATCTTTAAAAATTGTTACTCAGTCTCTTGTCCTCTCACATCTGGACTATTGTCCGACAGTCTGGTCTTGTGCATCATAAAAAGATATGTCAAAACTTCAGTTAACTCAAAATAGAGCAGCTCGCCTTGTACTGCAGTGCTCCATAAGGGAGAATGTTTTAGAAATGCATGACAGATTGTCGTGGCTAATGGTAAGAGACAGACTGACATGCCGTCTCATTTTGTTTTTAAAGTATATATATACAGTTGGTAAACCTAACTGCTTATATTTACAGCTAATGCCAACTAAAAACAGACATAACCATGAGACAAGACAAGCAGTAAACAGATTCACATTACCTCTGCCGAGAACCAACACACTAAGAAGAACAGTTATGTACAGAGCTGTTGCAGAGTGGAACAAGCTACCATTGGAGCTAGTATCACTGGAAAGCAGAAGTACTTTTAAAAACAAACTAAAAAAGATGGTGTTCGAAAGTTGATAGTATAAAATCTGACTTCTTGTTGTTTTTTTTTGTTTGTTTGTTATGTTGGTTAATTTTTTTGTTTGCTTTTGTTTTGTAAACTTTGGTATTGTTCGGTGTTTGTTGTTTTTAGTAATTTCTTCCAATTGAAATGAGTAGTCCACTTGGTGGTAAATTATTGAATTCAATTTTGTATATATATATTTTTCTTTCTCCATTGTAACTACCATAGGAGGATTCTAGTTGTTACTATGTATGTTTTTATTATGTATTTAATTTTGTGTAAGGACCCCAGGAAGAATAGCCATTACTCCCACAACAGAGTGATGGCTAATGGGGATCCTAATAAATAAACAATAAACAATAGACATTATTGTATAGTCTTATTACGATTTCATATACAAAGCTATCACAAACATATGTGGCTAGGTATTAGGTATTATTAAAAATAAACTGTTCAAACAGGACAAGAGTTCTTACCATTCATTGTTACCAAAGCCACAGCTTTTCCTGGTTTGAGCCTCAATGACTCGGCTGGACAACCACAGATTCTGTCAGGGATCTCCACAGGTACATACCGCACTGAAAAAAAAAAAGGGGGAATTAAGAATCATTTTTACCGACAGATTTCAGGGGCCGTATTAACAAAATATCTCAAGGCTAAGAGTAGAATAGTAGTAGTCCTAACTTGCTGATTTAGGAGTAACTCTTAAAAATGAGGGGCGTTTCACTCCTAAGTTTAGGACTCCTAACTTTTTAAGATAAGTGTAATTCACAAAGCATTTTAGTGCTAAAAGTAGCTCCTAAATCTATAAAAACTTAGGAGTCCTATAGAGGACTAGAGGAGAGGATAGTCACTAAGAGTAAATCAGGAAGGACCTAACATGGCTGCTGCAGTCAACATTTTGAAGAGATTAAATCATAGTGAGCTTTTAAAAAGGTATGGCCTTAATGGAGATGGCATTATGAACGTGGTAGAGTTGGTCAGGGATGCCATCGCATCACCAACGAATAAAAAACACCCAATATCACCACAGATTAAAGTTGGTACAACTCTCCGCTGTTTGACCACGGGAAAAATGCAGCTGTGCAATTCTTGGCGTCTCTCAGCTGTCGGTCAGGAGGATCTTACTCCAGACGATAAATGCCCTATCCAGACCCCACATAGTGCTGCAGTTCATTCACTTCCCCAGTGAAGTGTTTCTATCATAAATTAACTATTAGGGACTCATTCCCTCTCAGACAATCACTGTGGGCATAGAAGGGATGAACATGATGTCATCCATAGGAACAAGGTCAACCCCGCCCTCTAGTCTTATCTTAGGAGTCCCTCCCACTCCTTAGGAAAAGTAGGTCTCAGAGGCTTTGGGAATAGGTTTGAAGAAATTACTCTGAACTAAGAACTTTTAGTGCTCCTTAAGAGAACTCTTAGTGCCAAGATCAAATGTTTGGTGAATTCTGAATCCAATAAAAAAAAAAACACTGAACTTAACATAAGAAAATTAAAAAAGACTTAATGGAAATTAACCACACTGCTGACAAGTATTAAAGAGATCTTGAAGAAGCTAAAATTTTCAACATGGATTGCTGGAGATCTCACAGAAAACCCTCTGTTAAAATGGTACAAAAACATCGAAAGCACAAATAGTTTTTTATTTTAAAGTGTCACTGTATGGAGTGGCAGTGAAAGGTGTAACTACTATAATATAATAATGATTAAAAACGCATATTAAAATACAAAGATGGAGTTTATATATTAACACTGTATCAAATACACCATACAGATACAAGTAAGAATTTCTGAACATTATGCTTTGGGCTAATAGAAACCAAATTAGGTACATACCAACAGTCTCTGGAGCAGAGGCCACCTCAGAGTGAATGTTGGGAGCATCGACAGGGGGACAAGTCTTCTGACTGCAACCAGCTGTACCAGAATACAATACAGCAACAATCGTTTATACCATTAAATCAAACAAATGATACACAACATCAGTTAACATAACTTTAAGACTTAAAGTGGTGACTCCTAAAGTCATCTTTCGTACCTCCGTATTTTTGCAACGTGATCATTTATTAATTAGTTTGTTTGCATATGCATGTTTGTATAGAACAAATAGACATTTATTTTCACAATCTTGTGTTGTATAATAACAAACTTCAATTGAAAATTGTAAAGCCTTGATATAGAGGTAACTATGCTACCATATTTGTTCGAAGTGCAGAGCCATAACTTTTGACATGAATTAAAGA
Source organism: Eutrigla gurnardus (assembly GCF_963514095.1). Lineage (NCBI taxonomy): Eukaryota > Metazoa > Chordata > Actinopteri > Perciformes > Triglidae > Eutrigla > Eutrigla gurnardus. The sequence goes on from NC_139932.1 coordinate 4,588,684, forward strand.
CAATGTCCCTACAGCCGACAGACATTGATGCCAAATCGGATCTTTAACATATCATGAATGCAAAAACAATACTGACCCTCATTCGACTGATTCCTGCTTGATCGTGGTCTTGCATGGATTAAGTTACCGTCACTGTCTCTCTCCTTCCACCTCACCGTTGGCATGGGTGCCACGGGTGCCACCTGGGCAGCTGCCTGCTCTTTCTGCAGAAAGGCATCAACCATTTGAAGGTCATCACTGAGCTCTTACTGATCAGACAACCAGGTTATCCACACTCATGAGCAGATCCTCGAGCTCTGAATCACTCATGATGAAGGGCAGAGAGACACAGACAGACAGAGAGAGAGACAAAAAGACTGGCAACAGAGAGTTGGACAGATAAGACAAACACAAAGGAAAGCACAGTGACACAGAGAGAGAAACAGACAGATAAAGAAAGGCTAAGAGGTAAAACACAGCAAGGACAGGTTAACAAGACAGACGTGGCTCTTAAAAGTGCCTTTGGGTTATTTTGTTTTTAGAAAAACAAAAAGGGTTGTTTTTTAGAGGACCTGTTGAGAGAAGAGAACATAATTGAGGAACTCAAAACTGAACAACCTAAATTTCACACCAGTGTTTTTATTTATTTACTTACAACATTACTATTTGGCAACTAACCAACACCTGTGATCTAATGTAACTTAAGTTTCCACTGGAACCCTCAAGCATAGAGGCGGGTAGTTTTTGGCTAAATTCTATCAAACCTTATGTTTAAGATACAAATATAAATAATGGTTTAATGTTTTCAGGTAAAATAGTGTAAAACTAAAGTTTGACTAATGGCGTCCGACTTGCGATAGTGACGTAACGTTACCGCACGGCAGAAGGCCTTATCACTAACCACGCTAACCACATTAAAATTACATCATGAGCGACAACATTTCTGAAAACTATTTCATATTCATGGCAACTGTCTTTTCAATTTTATGCAGTTTCCCTTCAAATAAAATTACACCGAAAAAAAGTGAACCTCAAATGCACAGCAGTTTTAATTAAATTACTACCCAGCACTTCTAGAGGTGCTAACAACAACAACAACATGATTTTATAATTTTTCATTCATTATAGTGGCTTATATTTTAGTATTTTCTCTAACATAAAGTCGATGTTCTTACCTGCTTAAATGGAAGACGGCATCTGCGCATCTTGGGATCGTCGCACACGATGACGTCAATCAAGCGCGTTATACGGCACGTTTTTGGAATAAAATATTTATCAATAAAAATACTAAATATAACACTGCGATACAGAAATAAATATTATAAAAGCCAATTGTCTGCTGTCATATGGCGTCAGTAAGAAAATCTTAACATGTTTTTTTTGGGAGTTCATATTGTAGGATTCAGCCGGTGTGGGAAATAGACTGTGGTGTGCAACAGTACTAGGTGTCGCTGTTTAATCAATTTTAATCAGTTCACATTCATATTCTAGTTAATTTTGAAAAAATATAGTTTAAAACTAGGCTTGTTCAGGATGGTCTTGGCTTGACTTGACTTTACTTACCACGCCGACGAGAGCTGCAGGTGTCTGAGGGGGCGGGCTCTAAAAGAGACTGTAGCCAAACGCCGTCAAGTCGGACAACAAAGTCAACGTGACTACGGTGCTCAAGTGATAGAACACAGCAGCAAACCAAAGAGGATATGTTTTATATATATATATATATATTACACACACACACACACACACACACATACATATGTACATAAATACACACACACACATATACATACACACATACATACATACATACATACATACATACATACATACATATATACATACATACATACACACACACGCAAGGCAACATGTGGAAGGCATTCTTTTTTTCCAGTTTATTTGTATTATCATTCTATGTTTGTATTTACCAGACCTCACATATAATAGGCCTACTCACAACACAATGCACGGAACTTAAGATCAAGCCATGAGATCAATGCGACCAAAATAAAAAGTATAATTTCACCACAAGGTGGCCGCCGAGTGCGGACCTGAATACACGTCATTGAACTTTTAACCAATGAGAACCATTCCGCTGTAGCGGAGGTGTGGACAAGCCGGTTGCAGCCACCATAGACCGCGCTGCCAAGCGCTGCAAGAAGCGCCTCTTAAAAACTTGTTCCCGCGATGTTTTGGGTCACGTGATATGGCCGCGACCCTGTGACGTCTTTGCAGTCGGCTGCTAAGTCGGACACAATTCTAGCCATCATGCATCGCTTTCAACCCACAATACATCACGTTAGGTAGCGTGCTGCAGGCGGCTACATCAAGTCGAATTCGCCTACTGTTTTGTCAAGCAACGGCCGCTAAGGATCATGGGTAATGTAGTGACTTCATTTATCCAAAAACGGAGAAAAACTCCTTGTTTCTCAAAATCGAAGGGGAAAACCAAAACAATAATGCGCATACAATTAACCCGTCACTTTTGTGTAATTAACAAGGGTACACTGGTGTTTTTGTGTAAAGAAATGTCGCAGATATCATTGTAAAATCACCGTTAACGTAAAAACTGACAGTAAGGTGAATACTTCCGGGATTCAGGCCCTCCGTTAGCCAATGGGACGGATGCTCACTGCGTCTGTGTGCGCCGTCGTCGGGTTAATACTGAATGAATGGACGACTCGGGCACTCGCTCTGAGCTTCAAATATCGCCGCGGATGGGATTACATTGGAATGGGTTGAAAGGCGTCGGGTTTGTACGTTGAAGGAGACCCTTTTAGTCAGTAACTAACGCCAAAGGCCCCTGACCAAGCGTCGGTTTTTGACGTGCTGGGTGTCAGACTGTGTTGTCTGGCCACCGCACAGTCAGATCAGCACTATACACTATGAACACCATGATTATAATCTGGTCTTGATCAAGATTCACTCTAGTCTAGACAAGTATGTTGCCTTGATCATCGTGAGTCACCTTCTTCTTCTTCTTCAAACCCACTGAATTTCATAACAGAGAAAGAGGAAGAAATGTAGAAGCTGCTCTACTTGGCACGCAAGTTCTGCATTATAGGTATCCATCATCATTATAAGGTATATTACTTTTCATATATATATATACACTTACTACATACTCGCTCACCTGCCTTGACTCACATATGAACTCAAGTGACATCCCATTCTTAATCTATAGGGCCCTAGTTTCGTGGCGCAGAGTGGCGGAGCCGGCGTAATGCAAGTTTCAACCAGCGCAGCCTTGCGCACGGTGCAGCGGAAGTTTCTGACTGCGCCGAAAGCCCGCCAGCTCCAACCTGGTTTACTCTTGGCGTAAGGCGAATTACAGCTGGCGGAGTGGCAGTTTGGCTCACCAGCGCACAGTGCGCACACGTCACCAAGACCTCACAGGCAGGTTTCCACAGTTCCAGGCACATTTAAATGCAATAAATAATCACAACAAGCACTATTTAATGCAACTAACTGAATCAACACGTGAATTTATATCTATATAGATTGTCCCGTCACATCTGACGTCAGATCAAAGGCGGATTGCACGGGTAACGGAAACTGAGCCTGAATGAATTAACACAGCTGAAAAAAACATCTCCCTCTCTCGCTCCTGTTTTTCATATCTATCCACTGCTAATAAAATGCATCTATGCCTGAAAAAATCTTTAAAAAAATACAGCAGCTCGCCTGGTCTCGCGCCTCGGCAGCCTGTTGTCCGTGTCCATGGAAACATTGCCGCGAGCTGGAACCGGAGTTGGGGCTGCAGCTGGTCTGAGCGGCATGTGAGGTCCCGGGGTCCCGCCGTTCTGGTGTTGGACGGGGAATCCGGTGCAGCTGTGGAGCGCAGATGATGAAGACTAGAGCTGGGTTTCGATTCAAATGTCAAGAATCGATTCGATTCCGATTTTTAAGTTTCAGAATCGATTTTTTCCGATTTTCTCAGATTCCATCCGATTCGATCCGATTTTGATCTGATTTCCGATTCGATCCGATTTCGATTCGATCCGGGGGTTAATGTTATTAAAAATGAAAAATGTATTTGAACCGTTTCCTTCACTTCATGACTGTGTAGAGAAGCAACATATTAAAACTAGTATTATATCAATATTAAACAGCAAATCTTACAAGTATTGGTAGTTACTGATGGCTGGAAGACTGATGAAAAGGGTCAATCTACCTTCAAGAAAGATAATTCAGGACAATAAATGGAGGACATCATTGAGGTGACTATATCTGCAACAGTGGATTCCTACTGGGACACTAACCAGTGCATTATTATTATGCTTGAAAATAATTAAGAATTCACCCAAAAGCGGTTGCTACCAAAGTACAGAAACTGGAAGTATAAAATGTAAACGTTGAGCATTTTTCTTTAAAGTGCGAACATAAGAACAGAACAGTTCACTGAGGGAAATGTAGAAAATAATTTTAATTAAAAAAAATCGATCTTTGGCGCGCAGTTGGCGGAGTGGTTAGAGCGCATGCCATGTACGAACGTACATACGCAGCCGACCCCGGTTCGAATCCCGGCCGGAGGTCCTTTGCTGCATGTCACATCCCCTCTCTCTCTCCTCATGTTTCCGATCTATCCACTGCTAATAAAAGGCGTCTATGCCTCAAAAAAATCTTTAAAAAAAAAAAATCGATCTTTGGACGTACGAATCGATAATCGGTCATTAATATGCGAATCGATTAAAAATCGGAAAATCGATTTTTTTCAACACAGCTCTAATGAAGACGGTGATGATGATGATGAATGGTCCAGCCGGCTCGTGCAGGCACCGGGTTCTCGCCACTATTATGTCTACTGCTGACCCTGCTTTGTGATAGACTAAAATGTGCCTACAATTTCTATAGTGATATAATATCGGCATTATAATTATTATGACTATACGCACGCACAGTGCGTGATGCGCGTGGTGGGAGCGTCGGCGCTGCTTCTGTCATCGGGCTGTCAAGTGATAAAACTTGCACTGAACCTCCCCTAACGCATTAAAGGTGAGGAGAGGAGCTCATTTGATTGGTGAAGATCTGAATCGGCTGTATTAATCCCAGTCCACGCCTCGTCTCCTCCTCGTCTCCCACTCACGCCTTCTTCTCCTCCCTCTTTCCCATTGGCTGCGTTTCGGATCGCATGCATTTGCGTCTATGCATGCACGAGACTTGAGCGTTACCGCCGGAACTCCTCATAAACACGTCAAGTTCCCACCACGTCAAGTCGGACACAGGTGCACTCCACAGACTTTTTTTTTAATTTAAACTTTATTAATAATCATATACATAACAAAAACTATCGCGCCAGGGGAAACTTCACAGACTTTGCACAAAGAATATGGCCTGCCCAGTGGCGCTGGCTTTCTTCGTCGCTGACAAACTCGAGCCGAGGCATTTGAAGTCCAGTTGTTGACGGAGGCTGAGGAATTTTCTCACGTGGGAAATACCACGTGATAATTCTAACCAACTAGGGCAACGTTGAGGGGAGTGTCTTATGTCCGCACTTATTTGAGACCATCTGCACAGAAAAGCATGCGGAGGGACGTACCCAGGAGATACCGCGAGTTTTTAAAGTTATGTGATATGTCGCAAAGGGAAGTTATCACCAGCTTTTGTGACGTTTTTTTCCCAGAATGCCTGGTTTTGCGAGGCAAATGCATGCGCATGCTTGATTCAAAAGGCGCCTACTTGCGCGGGTGGGCGGGACGGGAGGTGTGCCTGTGCGAGCCTGTGCGGTGCACGAAACTTGCAAAGTCCAGGCAGACACACCCCGTCGGCGTGGCTGCACGCTGACTACGCCTAGTCTACGAAACTAGGGCCCCTTGTCTCCTCCTCGTCTCCCACTCACGCCTTCTTCTCATCCCTCTTTCCCACTTGCGCGGGTGGGCGGGACGGGAGGAGTGCCTGCGCTAGCCAAAGTCCAGGTGGACACACCCCGTCGGTGTGTCGCAAGTGCGCTGCGTGCTGACTGCGCCTGGTCTAAGAAACTAGGGCCCATAGGGTTTAATATGACGTCGGTCCACCTTTTGCAGCTATAACCTCTATTAGGTTTAGGAGTGTGTTTATGGGACTTTTTGACCATTCTTCCAAAGTGCATTTGTTTGACCTAGCTTTGTGCACTGGTGCATAGTCATGTTGGAACAGGAAGGGGCCATCCCCAAACTGTTCCTACAAAGTTGGGATCATGGAATTGTCCAACATCTCTTGGTATGCTGAAGCATACAGAGTTCCTTTCACTGGAACTAAGGGGCCAGGCCGAGCTCCTGAAAAACAACAATTTCACAACAAAGTTCATACAATAGATCTTTTCTTCTTTTAAAAAAAAAAAAAAAATTGAACTCAAGTTTAAATCAGCATGAAGTGAGTATTATTCCACAAGTCGAATCCTTTATGAGACATTTTTCAATCAGGTTTTAGCCCTTGTTAAATGCTAATGACCTACTGTACTTCTGTAGTAAAATCCTCTGTAGTTCAATTTAATTGGTGTGTTCCTCAAGGTTCCATTCTTGATGCACTATTGTTTTCAATATGCAAGCCTCCTTTCAGACATTTCACCCAGAACTGTAATCCATGTCTTGCTATTAGCTTAATCACATGCTGGTTGTTCCGTGCAAATATTATTAAGGCTAAGGCTACCCAGGCTGCACTCTAAAATGTGGATGGCTCTTTTAAAGTTTGGTGATGACCATTACCATAATAAGTTTCTATGACAACAATAGTAGCTGTTCAGCAAACATACCGTAAGAACAACAGTGCTATGATCAAAGTGCTATAGGTAAGAACATAGAAGTACTATTTTGTTTTTGTTTTGTTTTTACAATGCTATCTTAAAATCCCAAGATGCAAGTTATAATTTTATATTAATGTCAAAAAAGAGGGGCGGTTCCAGTTACAAGCAAACGCACCACTTTCCTGAGAAATGCTCAGTTTACTTTGGTATGTGGAACCCAAAGCTGTTAGCAACAAGTCGTCTTTTTGAATCCTGAATCAATACCAAAACCAATGGAAACTGCAGAAATAACATGAAGGGGTTTCATTCACAGAAGTATACACACCTGAACTTGTGTCAGATGATTGTCAACCGAAAAAGATAAGAAAACCATCATCCTGACACAATTCATTCGAAATAAACGTGTGGGTGAAAACCTCCGAGTGTGTGTCGGAGGATTTTGTGTTTTCCTTGACATCCATAAACAAATCACCAGAATGCAGGAAATGAAATGTTTGGTGCTGAAGATATCCACCCCAGACCTGCCCATGCAGATTACTACATCATTAAAGTGCCCTTTAAATAGCAGGGAAAAAACTGCACCATTTACTTTAGAGGAGGTTTTTTTGGTCGATGGTGCAATTGCTTTCTGTTGTCAGTTTTGAATTGTGTTTGTAGTTATTTTTGTCTGTGAATGTTTGCCAGTTTTTTGAGACTCTTTGTATTTATTGTGTTTCTCTTTGTGGTCACTCTGTGAATCTTTGTGGTCATTTTGAGTTTATTTTCAGTTTCATTTTGTCTTTTTGTGGTCATTTTGTGTCTTTGTCATGGGTTAGTGTCACTTTTGTAGTTCATCTTTGTCTTTGGCAGTTTGCCCCGTTTTTAGTTGTTTTTCATCTCTTTGTTGTTTTCTTGTGGCCATTTCAATCCTCTTCCTGGTTGGTATGTGCCTCTTTGAGTCATGTTTTGTAGGTGAAGGCCAGGGGGCCCCTGACAATTTGGGCCCCTGGGCCTCTGCCAGGTCGGCCCCTTTAGTCATAAATCCATGTCACAATGATCTCCTCGGAAACGGAGTCACACTAAATAAAAAATAGTTGTATCATGCCTGTGTTTTTGGATTTGACTAAATTATGACTCTGGGAAGGACCACACATTTAAATTGCAGCAATATGGGAGCAAATGGCCCTAAAAATGATTTAATAGAAATTCAGTTATCATATTATGATCCATTTTTTTTTTTAATAATGAATTCCTTCAAATAGCCATATTCCAGTTCTTCTCCCTCCTGAAGCACAATAATAGAGCATCAAATGATTCTGTTTGGATGGCACCGCGTCTTTTCCACCTCAAATTCTCAAAGGAATAACAATGCAGATTATTTCCATTATATAATAAATTGTCAACAGTTCTGTGTCTGAAATCAAATTTCAATTATGGCGTAAAAGTATTTGTATCATGCCTGTGTGTTTGAATTTGATTGATTATGATTCTGAGGACTATGAATTTAAGTTGCAGCAATATGGCAACAAATGGCTTTATCTTATATTAACTGCCTCCATTAGCCGTGTGTCTCAGCTTCTGCTGCAACTACTAATTAGATTCCTGAACCGGTCAAATTAGCAGGTCGATCTACAATAACTCTAACTACAGTAACTAATCATAGTTGTAGAACTCCACCTGTCCATTTCACCTCATGCTGTATTTTGGCCTCAAGTCTTTTACAGTTTTTCATTCTTTTAAACTTCTGATTCAGAACAAAGACAAAACTATGCAAGCAGGAAAAGGAAAAAACACTGAAAAACTGTTATGAACTTAGAAAAAAAAGTCAGAAGGCAGTCTTTTTCAGTTTCTTTGGAAAGACGACAGATCAGACATTTGCCACCACATTGCAACATGCAATGATACTGCGTTTGGTTTACCTTCCTGGATTGCCAAATTCTGGGTAAACAATGAGTAGAGGAGTTCATCCATTGCTATAAAAAGAGACATGGATGTACTGGACCATCACACAGATTTGCATCACATTGCTCATTCAAGTTCTCTTTGAAAGACTCCTGTATACTTCGACTCAAAGAAAGGTAAGAACTAAATATGTATTCCTCATTTACTGACGGTATGATCAGGACAGTCAGACATCTGTTAAAATGATATGTATTCTGGCCTAAAACCTGTATGATAACAGCAGTAAGAATGAACAACTTTGTTCGTTAAAGTCATTAACTGTGGCCTCTGTCATATGTTTGTTCTTGTTTTCCAGGATGAAGTGCATCGCGCTCTTTCTTGTGTTGTCCATGGTCGTCCTGATGGCTGAACCCGGAGAGGGGTTCCTTTTCCATGGAGGTACAGTTGTAGAATCTATATTATTAGAAAATATTTTGACACAAAAAATCTAGAAAAGTTCATGTTGGTCAAATAATGGGTTACCCTGACATCAAATTGTTGGCAGGTTTACCATTTTCATTCAATCAATCTTCATTTAATTCTCAAGGAATCATTTTCAATGATGTCAAGAGTGCAATAAAAGAGAACACACACACAGGGGGAACATTAAAAACAGTTACATTATAGAGCTGAGTAGTTAGTAATCACAGTTTTAAATTGACCTCGAGGTACAACTGTGTAATGTGTGTTGTAAAATGTTTCCAGTTTGAGCACACAAACTAAAAGCACTTTCCAAATGTAGTGTTTGAACGCAGGACTGCAAGCATTAGCCGATAACTTGAATTACCAACCAATTTAATAAGGAAGTGATACATGATGGCTTGTTGCCATCAAGGGCTTCATAACTAAATAGAAAGTGTTGACACAATGAGTGGAATAACTGTCACCAGTAATACATCATAGGGCAGACTGATGAACTGAATCTAAGGGTTTAAGAGTGGAGGCAGAGGTGTGTCCATAGCAGGAGGTAACATCTGGGTCTGAAAAGTAAAGCCAAAGCAGAAGAGCATTCTCTCAAATGACCAGCAGGGGGCAACTCCTCTGGTTGCAAAAAGAAGTCAGATTATATAGAAGTCTATGAGAAAATGCATAAGGGTATCCATTTTTAGTATTATTAATGTATTTTTTCTTTTTGTCAACTTAAAGTGATCATCCTAAAAAAGTACATCGTTAATCTCAAATTAATGTACCGTTATGTGACTTGTGCATTAGTAATGAATGTCTATTAACCTCCACCATGTGATCATACTGATTACTCTGCACTACAAACAGAAATGTTACAGGGACATTGTTACTGTTTTTCTGTGATTAAACATGAAGAGATAACAAAATCTTTTTGTTCTCTTCTCTATTTAGGTCACTCACACCATGGGTAAGTACTTCTGTTTCTACCATTGTTATTGTCCTTTTCAACTAAGAAACTACTATTGTTACTATAAATACTAAACTTAATGCGACATTCATGTAATTGTGGAAGTAAATGTGATACAACTAATACTACTAGTACTATACAATACTACTCCAACTTCTTCTCACAATATTATTTTCTGCTGCTGAATCTTCTCTCTTCGTCCACCAGGACTAATCAAGGGGTCAATGCCAACCATGGGTGTGGGTGCTGTGCTGAAGTTCAGCAAGAGCAGCTGGACAAGCGTTCAGTTGATTACGACCCAGACCAGACTCCTTCTGACTAGACTGAAGGAGCCACTTCACTGAAAATTCCTGCTTCTCGCTGTTCAACATCAGAAATGTCAACTGCAGCAACCTTTTGTTGAAAATAAAAATGCGCTTACTTGGTAAATAAGGAATTTTGAAGTGGTTGGTGAGAATGGTGTCATGAATAAATAAGCATTCTAAAAAATCTAATTATTTCCATTTTCTTGAAATGTTTTAATATATTTGTCAAAATTCTCTTTAAATCCTGAAAGCAATTACTCAAGCACCACAAATAGTGGATCTTTACTCGTAACACACTCAAGAGGCTCCAGCAAAAATACCAACATCCATCTTTGCATCATCTGTAACCATGGTAACAGCCGATCCCAGGCAGGGTGAAGGTATATGCTGGACAGGTTGCCAGCCTATCACAGGCCTGACACAGAGAGAGACAACCATTGATGCTCACATTCACAGCAACAGGCAACTTCAAGTTTTCAACTAACCAAACGTGCACGTCTTTGGACTGTGGGAGGACGCCGGAGAAAACCCACACTGAAAATCTCCACACAAAAGTGTCATCACACAAAATGAGCAACATGAGGAACAAAATGTAACTAGCTACCCTCCTGTGCTTCAACCCCGGGACGTCACTAGGATTTAAAGGCAGGGGGGGCTTAGCCCCCAGGAGAAGCGTCTTGTTAGTACTGTATTAGAACGACAACCAGGGAAGAAGTCCAGCTAGTAACCAGTTAAAAACAAACAGACATTGTCTTCTTCCGTTCTCTTCTGTTGAACAAGAGTTACTGTCATGTTAACTTTTAGACACATTAAAGCTGCATGCTTAGAACCTGATCATGTAAATGTGTCTTAAAGTGATACCGTATCTAATTCTCCATTAGATAAGCTGCAGGTCTAAAGAATGGACTTTAAGTAATGTAGATTGGTTCAAACAGTGTGATTCTGCTCAGTACTGTTTCTGTCATAAAGTATACAGTAAAAAGTATACAATACATGTAGAGACAGACAGGTAACCAGTCTATCACAGGGCTGACATGTAGAGACAGACAGGTAACCAGTCTATCACAGGGCCGACATGTAGAGACAGACAGGTAACCAGTTTATCACAGGGAGACAGACAGACAGGTAACCAGTCTATCACAGGGCTGACATGTAGAGACAGACAGGTAACCAGTCTATCACAGGGCTGACATGTAGAGACAGACAGGTAACCAGTCTATCACAGGCAGACATGTAGAGACAGACAGGTAACCAGTCTATCACACGGCTGACGAGACAGACAGGTAACCAGTCTATCACAGGGCTGACATGTAGAGACAGACAGGTAACCAGTCTATCACAGGGCCGACATGTAGAGACAGACAGGTAACCAGTCTATCACAGGGCTGACATGTAGAGACAGACAGGTAACCAGTCTATCACAGGGAGACATGTAGAGACAGACAGGTAACCAGTCTATCACAGGGCCGACATGTAGAGACAGACAGGTAACCAGTCTATCACAGGGAGACATGTAGAGACAGACAGGTAACCAGTCTATCACAGGGCTGACATGTAGAGACAGACAGGTAACCAGTCTATCACAGGGCCGACATGTAGAGACAGACAGGTAACCAGTCTATCACAGGGAGACATGTAGAGACAGACAGGTAACCAGTCTATCACAGGGAGACATGTAGAGACAGACAGGTAACCAGTCTATCACAGGGCTGACATGTAGAGACACTTTTGTAGGTACGCAAACTATTACTTATTATCACCAGTGGGGTACGCTTAAGCACACATGCAGAAATTGTTTTCAGTGACTCTATGGTCAAAGTGCAGGATCTACCTGATATGTTTCTGTTCCAGAGCATGGTCAGTGTAAGACATTGTGTTCCTGAGGAAGGAAACTGTCATCATCGGAGTTGTGATGAGGATCTCCAGCAGAGCCACACTCTAATTTATTACATCCATGGGCGCCGTCACCATATATTTTAAGGGTGGGGGTCAGCAACCCACACCTTTTAAAAAAAGTAATTCGGACCCTCCCACATTTGCTGTTTGTTAAAATATTAGTGCATGGTGGGTCTAATTTGTCTGCTGCGGAGAGCGGTAAACACTCCCAACTTGGACTGCTCCACCTTTTGTTCAATCTGATTGGTTCAGTCTGACCCTCGGCCGGGTCACTTACTTACTATACAATGAAGGGCTATTGATACTTGTTCATGTAGGACAGGGGGCAGCACCCTAGCGCCCTTTATTGACTAACCGCCACTGTTCCCAATCCAGTGATATCAGTCAGTATCAGTGAATCTCTCATTTATGTTTTGGTGTGATCTGTAAAAAACATTGACAATATATAAGAAGTGTTATCGCCCGTCTCGCCCACCGGCGCAAGTGGGAAAGAGGGAGGAGAAGAAGGCGTGAGTGGGAGACGAGGAGGAGACGAGGCGTGGACTGGGATTAATACAGCCGATTCAGATCTTCACCAATCAAATGAGCTCCTCTCCTCTCCTTTAATGCGTTAGGGGAGGTTCAGTGCAAGTTCCGTCACTTGACAACCAGATGACAGAAGCAGCGCCGCCACTCCCACCACGCGCATCACGCGCTGTGCGCGCGTATCATAATAATAACAATGCCGATATTATAAAAAACAGGAGAGAGAGAGGGAGATGTTTTGGTCCGAGAGGCTGAGTTTCCGTTATGCGTGCCATCCGCCTTTGATCTGACGGGACTAGATTGTCCCGTCACGTCTGACGGGACGGGACTAGATAGTGTTTGTTGTGATTATTTATTGCATTTAAATGTGCCTGGAACTGTGGAAACATGCCTGTGAGGTCTCAGTGACGTGTGCGCACTGCGCGCCGTCAGCCAAACTTCCACTCCGCCAGCTGTGATCCGCCTTGAATGAATGGACTTTATTTACGCCTTGCGCAGAAAGTAGACCAGGTTGGAGCTGGCGAGCTTTCAGCGCACTCGGCGAGGCTTTTTGCCACGAAACTTCCGCTACGCCAAGCTGAATCTGTGACGCCTCCCACTGCTGCGCCGCCACACCCATCTTGGCGCAGGCGATCCACCAAACTGCCAAAGTGACGGTGCGCAAGGCTGCGCGGGTCGAAACTTGCATTGCGCCGGCTCCGCCACCCTCCGCCGCCCTGCGCTGCGCCACGAAAATAGGGCCCTTATTTTGCAACCAGAGGAGTAGCGCCCTGAGGTTCAGCAGAGAGAATTCAACTTAAAGGCACTTCAGCATTGACTTCATTTTTCAGAACCGGAGGTGTGGTATAAAAAGTGTCAAACAGAGAATAAAGTGAGAATAAAGAACACAAAATATAGAGAGATGAAAAGTAAGGGAGGAGAGAAGGCAAGGAAATTAGGAAGAATTGCCAAAGGCAAGAGAGGAACAATAACTCAAAGAAGAAGCCATAAATACAGTATATGTGGACAGAGAGTGTAAAAGAAGTAAGGAGGGAAGAGCGAAAGAAGTATTGTAGTGAGACAAGATAGTTTAGTTACCTCAGCGTGAACCCATAGTTTATCTGTGACCTGTTGGGTCCGCCTGGACTTTGCATGTTTCGTGCACCACGCAGGCTAGCGCAGGCACTCCTCCCGTCACTCCCACCCGCGCAAGTGGGAAAGAGGGAGGAGAAGGCGTGAGTGGGAGACGAGGAGGAGACAAGGCGTGGAGTGGGATTAACACAGCCGATTCAGATCTTCACCAATCAAATGAGCTCCTCTCCTCACCTTTAATGTGCCAGGCGAGGTTCAGTGCAAGTTTCGTCACTTGACAACCCGATGACAGAAGCAGCGCCGCCTCCCACCATGCGCATCACGCGCTGTGCGTGCCTATAGTCATAATAATTATAATTCCGATATTATATCACTATAGAAATTGTAGGCACATTTTAGGCATGTCTATCACAAAGCAGGGTCAGGGCGCACAGCAGGAGACATAATAGACAAGCCGGCCGGGCCATTCATCATCATCATCACCGTCTTCATCATCTGCACTCCACAGCTGCACCGGATTCCCCGTCCAACACCAGAACGGCGGGACACCGGGACCTCGCCTGCCGCTCAGACCAGCTGCAGCCCCAACTCCGGTTCCAGCTCGCTGTTGCGCGTTTCTCCACGGACACGGACAACAGGCTGCTGAGGCGCGAAACCAGGCACGAGCTGCTGTATTTTTTTTAAAGATTTTTTCAGGCATAGACGCATTTTATTAGCAGCAGTGGATAGATATGAAAAACAGGAGAGAGAGAGGGAGATGTTTTGGTCGAGAGGCTGAGTTTCCGTTACGCGTGCCATCCGCCTTTGATCTGACGTCAGATGTGACGGGACAATAGATATAGATATAAATGTACGTGTTGATTCAATTAGTTGCATTAAATAGTGTTTGTTGTGATTATTTCTTGCATTTAAATGTGCCTGGAACTGTGGAAACCTGCCTGTGAGGTCTCGGTGACGTGTGCGCACTGTGAGCAGGTCAGCCAAACTGCCACTACACAAACAGCTGTAATTCGCCTTGAATGAATGGACTTTATTTGCGCCTTACGCCAAGAGTAGACCAGGTTTGAGCTGGCGGGCTTTTGGCGAAGTCTCGGTGAGGCTTTTTGCCACAAAACTTCCGCTGCACCAAGCTGAATCTGTGACGCCTCCCCCTGCTGCGCCGCCACACCCATCTTGGCGCAGGCGATCCACCAAACTGCAAACTGACCGTGCACAAGGCTGCGCGGGTCGAAACTTGCATTACGCCAACTCCGCCACCCTCCGCCACCCTGCGCTGCGCCACGAAACTAGGGCCCATGTTGTTGTTGTGAGTTGTGTATTTCTTCACCTCGCCAGTAGGGGGCTTCATGAGATGTGAATTGGGGTAAGGGACGTAGAAGAAGAGGATTGTGCGCACAGGGTGACGTAGACTTGGGGTGCAGTCGAAAAGTCTTTTTTGCTTAGGAAGGTTCCTAACTGAAGAAGTGACCCGGAAGTAAAGGAAAGGAGATTACGCCGACCCACAATTCTTTGCGAGAGCAACATTTAAAGTGCCACACACCTCGGCCGTTCATGAAAACAAACGATATTTGCATTTGCATATTTAACAGTTACTTTCATGCAGACATATAGTCATTGGAATTGTGTTGATAAATGTGTGTGGACAGTGATAATTGAATGGTATTTTTTTTATTTATTTCAATCATGTTACAAACTTGACAAAAAACGAAACTAAAACCACAAATGAAATGTAAATACAGCAAACGGTCAAACAGGAAGGAGGAGCTGCTGGACCTGAAGCCGGTCAGTGAACCAGCTGTTTATAAAACCAACAACATGTGGAGAAGTGGACGATGCGCTTTTTGTAGTCCATTATTGTAGTTTCTCCAGCGCAGACGCACGTCAATCACCGGTGCCGATCATCAGCTGTCAATCATCAGCGGCCGCGTTATAATGACGTAGCTTAGTGAAAGTCCGGTCGGATTCTCTGAGCACCGCGGCCGACTTTTCCTAAGTCCTTTTGAGTTCTCCTATCGCCTTTCCTTAACCCTGTGACGTTTTCCCCACAGGTCAAGGAATAGGAGATAGGACCTTATTTTTTGACTATTCGACTGCACCCGTAAACTTGCTGTTGTTGGTCTTTGCTACAAAGCAATAAAATTGAACTTTTATACACCACTACTACGGTCGTCTTCTGAGTGGTGTAACAATTTGGAGGCACCGCTGGGATGAGAGATCAAGAAAAGGATTATTTTGCAGCGAAAGACCACGGAACTCGGAGAAAAAAAAAGCCCGGTAAAACCCCGGTATGTGAGAGCAATGGACGCGAGGTAGCTGAGCTAACAGAGCTAACAGTTGCAGTCTAGCTAGTGCTACACGGAGCCGTTTTATTGTTTTCTTCCGGAGTGTTATCGAGTCACGAACGCGTAAGTCCCGAACAGCAAGATGTTAGAGCACCGTGAAGAGTTTCTTCTGGAAATAGAAGAAAAGTTGATTGGATTTCCCATGAAAGAACTGCACCGAGTTTGTGAGAGCTGTCACATTGCGGGCAATGACTCAGCAGACATTACGGGTAAAACTCGACGTGCAAAACCCGCGCGTTATACACTTTGGTGAGCGCGATGATTTATTGGAGAAAAAGGACGAAGGCGTGTTTGTGCTTTTGCAACTGAAGGACCTGCTTGACGCCATGCGGGACAACCCAGGGACAGACTACGCGGACGAGGGAGAAGCAGGCCGATGGCGGGGAATCTGCGGCAGTGTCCACGCATGCGCGCAACGTCAGCGGGGGAGCAGCGGCACTCTCCACACCTGCGGTTGACGACGTGGGAGCAGCTCACCAGGCACAGCCCGCGTCGGAAGGACTACGAGGAGACGGCACGCCATTTCTGTCATTGCTGGAGCAAGGAGGAGCCCCGGAGACAGCGCGGCCCAACGAGACTCAGCACGGAGGCAGAGAGTCCACAAGCAACAGCTACTACGCTTCTTCAAGGGGGTTCAGAAAAGATGTCAAAATAAATGGAACAGGACGGTACAGGACATCACGGGACGGGACATTACAGGCCATTTTGTTGACGCATGGCCACTAAGTGGGTCACCCAAAACAAACTAGAAAACACTAGACCACCCGGAGCTTCTTAGGAGGGCTGCCTCCCAGCTGTCCAGCAGCTCTTTTACGCCCTACACTAAGCTGTTGTTTCCTCTCTCGCAAAAGGGCCCGCATGTTCTTAACCCACTTTAGCTCCGGGCCCGCTGAGATCCACCTAAATTCTTTAAGACTATCTAGGGGCTGTGAGGTGGAGGAGACAGGTGACGAGCTAGGGGCTGAGGCTGTCGCAGCTAAACTAGCTAAAGCTGTTCTAAGTGTGATCTTGGTCGGAAGATCACGAGCTAGAGGAGTCCGAGGCTCCTTTTCTGGCACGGGGCAGAGCATGGGGGAGAGACCAGGGAAGAGCCTGAGGGGGGAGAAGGAGGTAGAACACGAGGAGGTGCTGGGGGAGGAGCTTGAGAAAGAGTTGGTTCTGGGGGGCACGGGGGAGAGAATGGGGTGGAGAGAAGGGGTCGAGGGGGGAGAACGGGGAAAAACAAAAGGGGGGGCTGGGCGGGTGAGGAGGCAAGGGAGCAGGTAAGAGAGGAGATTGAAGAGGAAGAGGAGAGAGAGAAGAAGGTAGGAGGTAAATCTGTGGAAAAAGGTTTGGGAGGGGAAAACCTGGGTGATGAGCTACCCAAGGAGCTGCTGGAGGAGGCGGGAGCCGGGACCCTCCTCAGGATTAGCCTGCCATCCGGCAGGACGGAAGTCCAGGTGACGCGCCCAACAGTCTAAGGACAGTAACAAACACAACCTTTAAGCTTTTGTTGCATTTAAAATGAAAATACCGTCAACATTTTCATCATAAAAGGACTTTCCGGCCACTTCGGTAAAGTTGGAAATATATTCACAGATTCAAACTTCCGGGATCAATAAATCTGAAGTGAAACATTGCCGATGAGCAACAAGACTTTAAAATATCACTTTTTCCATTAGGTTCGGTGAATGTGATCGCTTCTTATCGGGTTCATTCAAACTAAATGGATTTGTATCACGTTTATTTACGTAGAAAGCCTCCCTTGTCCAGCAGTTATGCTACTAGCATAAACCAGACAATGAAATCTGACACACAAGCTGTCAGTGGCGTCAATTCAGCCAAAGCTAAGGTATGGCAAGGTTACTAGTCACATGACTTAACTACAGTATCAATCAATAAACATGTCCAGCAAAGAATCACAGCAAAAGTGACAAGTCTGCTATGTAGCTTATCTGTGTGGTTAGGAACATTTTAACTCTTTTCAATGCAGTCTCACTCACATCGCGCTAACACATCCATCCATGAATCTCTATCATGGGAGCTCAACACATTATATTAAGATCAGTAAAGCCCACCAGCGACTCCACTTTCTGCGGCAGCTCAAAGAGTTTAGAGTCAGCCGAGTTGCCATGACCCACTTTTATAGGTCTACTATTGAAAGCGTGCTCACTTTTTCCATGCTTGTCTGGTTCGGTCACACAACCGCTCAGGACAAAACTAGGCTGGAAAGAGTATTACGCAGAGCATCAAAAATCATAGGCTGTAGTCTCCCTTCACTTTCCTCACTCTTCTCCTCCAGAATAATTAGGAAGGCTAAAAACATCATAGCAGATCACTCTCACCCTGCTCACCACCTCTTTAACCTTCTCCCATCAGGAAGAAGATACAGGAGCATTAAGACCTCCACATCACGGTTCAGAGACAGCACTTACCCTCTGGCTATCAGAAATCTGAACTTGCACTGAAAGATATGTTAACAGCATTTTAACAACTGTATGCACTACGCACTTTCTCCGTCTACTGTTTTACTGTCTGTTGGGTATGGTCTATTGTTCTATTGTCTGCTTGGTATTGTTGATTGTCTGTTGTTTGTTGTACATTGTCTGTTCTCTGTACTTGTGATGTCTGTCCTTCATGTTACTTTTGTTTGTGAGTCGTACCAAGACAAATTCCTATCAACTTGTTGACATGGCAATACATTTATTGAATTGAATTGAATAACTATGGACACAAACACTTAACTACGCACGTCAATCAATCAATTCAGTCAAACGTGCCGTTACGCATCCGTTTTCAGCACCATGGATAGCAAGCGGCAGGGTTAGAGAGCAGTAGTAGCCTTTCTGACAAACACAATTTCACTCATTCCGTTCACTTCATTCACTATGTAATTGCAACAATATCACGTGAACATACCAGGTCAACTTAAAACTGTTAAAGTCCAAATGCAAAGAGGAGAGGGACGGAGGGAGGGAGAAGAAAAGAGAAATCATATTTTTTCAAACAGACTAATAAGATGTTGGGGTAGTGTATCTTACCTTAAGATGAACTTTCATAATTAATCCATCAGTGGATAACGCCGAGGCCTCAAACCGGTAAAGTCATTGACAAGTTCATCTGGGTCCAGTGATTTTACGACAGCAGGCTCAACAGCCATTAACATAAGGTGTGTGAGCCTGTCATCGCCCATAGTGGTCCGCAGGTAGGGTTTGACTCGTTTCCAGTGTCTATGAACACACGCAGTCCATTCCTGTCACCTGTTAAAGTTGAGGCTCCTCCAAGATGACGGCATGCAAAGCAATAAACTGCATCTTCTTGCATAGAATATTCAACCCAGTCATATTCCTGATACACACTGACATTAAAGCGTCTTCCATTTCTAGTTGGAAGTGGGTCAAACGAGGACGCCTGAGTCCGTCTGTTTTACATCCACTAATATCCTTCTTCTCTGCTCCAGTTGACCCAGAGAGCCTCACCAGTCACTGTTGTCAGCAGAGTGAGGTTGTATCCCCCCCTCCATATCATTTCAAGATATGGAGGGGGGGAAAGATAAAGTGTTGGGAAAGATAATATCTAGAGAAATCGATTGTGATGTTCTGATGTACATTTGTAGTTCATTTATATGTATTAAATAATATAATAACCAATACAAATTGATACAGAGTAATTCCATAAATGTATAAAAAAAAAAACGAGCATTTACATTTTCCCCTGGAGCCCAGGTGTGGCAGCTGCCATACCTTGCCATACGACGCCCTGGCTGTCACACCATGGTCCTGATGAAATACACATTTTAAAAAGGTCAACACTTGTTGACCTGATAATACAAGCATTTATAAAAACTCAGCGAAACTTTTTCATACTCTCGCGTGAAACTCACGTCACGGCATCAGCTGGGTAAACACAGAAGTGGCGTCTACGCTGCGGTAGCATAGCAGCAGAGGATAGAATCTATCAGGCAAGTGTTCTTTTAAATATACTCCTGATGTACTTACAAACTTTCACATGCCTCGTTTTGTGAGTACAGACCTTATGTGTACTACTGCAGAAGTTTGGTAACATTCCATGCATTATTAGTGGGGTAATTTACGAGATATACCCCCTGTACCATCCCGCTAGTACTAAGCCATTCGGCTGATAGCGGCTATCTTGACCAATGCTGACCATCGCTAAAAATGCTTCCGAGGGGGTATTTGGCTGGATGTCATGGTGGAAATGACCTCGGGTGCATTTTACTCCGAACCGTCACTTTAAGTGTTGCTTTAAAAAAAAAAATGTATTACAGATGAGCTGCTTTGAAGAGAGCGATACCACACTGGATATCATATTTGAAAACAAATTCACTTTTCATATTACTAGTGCAGGGAATCCCTAATGAGTGATTTGATTTGGATTCATTTAGAAAGATTACAGATTCAATACCAATTTTTCTTGGTTATGAAAGAGATTTTCACAGAACTAATGCTCTAACGTGGTGCGTTATTGAAACTTTTAATGTTTACCTTAAAAATGGACTTTAATTTAACAAACTATAGAAGTCAACAGATCAACTCTACAGTCCATGATTCATCATTTCAGCACTGAAAGGACAAAATGTGAGGAGCAGCTGAGACAGAGAGAGAAGCAGGTCACATGATGAGAGGTCACATGATCAGAGGTCACATGATCAGAGGTGATGTCAGAAACCGATCTGTTGCTCTGGATGTCCAATTAAAGTAAAGTTTCACTCTGGGGGCAGTCCAATAGTCAAAAAATTAGGTCCTAACTCCTATTCCTAACTCCTATTCCTAACTCCTATTCCTTGACCTCTGGAGGAAACGTCAAAGGGTCAAGGAAAGGCGATAGGAGAACTCAAAGGGATTTAGGAAAAGACGACGGCGGTGCTCAGAGAATCCGACCGGACTTTCACTAAGCTACGTCATTATAATGCTGCTGATGATTGACAGCTGATGATCGGCACCGGTGATTGACGTGCGTCTGCGCTGGAGAAACTACAATAATGGACTACAAAAAGCGCATCGTCCACTTCTCCACATGTTGGTTTTATAAACAGCTGGTTCACTGACCGGCTTCAGGTCCAGCAGCTCCTCCTTCCTGTTTGACCGTTTGCTGTATTTACATTTCATTTGTGGTTTTAGTTTCGTTTAGGTCAAACATTTGTAACATGATTGAAATAAATAAAAATACCATTAAATTATTATCACTGTCCACACATTTATCAACCAGTTCCAATGACTATATGTCTGCATGAAAAGAATTGTTAAATATGCAAATTCACATACGGTTTGTTTTCATGAACGGCCAAAGTGTGCAGCACTTTTAATGTTGCTCTAGCAAAGAATTGTGGGTCGGCGTGATCTCCTTTCCTTTCCTATAGGAAGGTCCGTTGCATCCGATGCTAAAGGAGCTCTGAAAGGAAGCATTGGAGCTCCTTTCCTTTGCATTTAGAGAATCCCAACGGCTCTTATCATGGCGGCCACTTGTTTACTTCCAGGTCACTTCTTCAGTTAGGAACCTTCCTAAGCAAATAGACTAATGGACTGCACCCTTTGTCTTAATGTTAGTGATCGCCACTTCACTCATATGTTAGCGAGTAGCTAACACGTAGCGTGGCACGACGAGCAAAAATTTCACCTCCCCTCCAGCTGATCGGATCTCTGACGCTCATTTAAGACGTCACGCAACCGGCGACGGCGACTTGTTACACGTCACGGCCTCTCTGGTTCCACAAAACCGGCGTTAAGGCGTGATTGTAGCGTTACCTCTGTGTAAAAGCACCTGATCTAAATGTTCTCCTCTGTTAATTACTTAAAATCAGCTGAAAAAAGATGTTGTTCAGTTCCTTGATTGTTTTTCATCTTTGAAACAGGTGGAAAACTCCAAACACGAGGTGCACATATTGTGTTTTAGTCAATTATGTTACTTAAAACATGAATTATTTTCCTCCGTGTCGTGATCCTCTTCACCCTCTTGTGGCCAAAATGAGTATCACAACAACAAACACCATCATCTGCTGCTGATGACTTTTTACTATTATGAGCGTTTCTCCTGCAGCACTGCTCTGATGACACGTCGTAGTGCATTTCTGCCATGGGGAATAACTATGTTCTAACTATTGTCTTAATCTGAAAACTTCTATGGTGCTTCGGTGGTTCCTGGTAGACGGACCCTCCTCATGTTCTGAGGTTTTTGAGACTGTGTCCTGATCTGATGGAGGGTCCAGTGTTTAGACTGGAAACCCTCCCCATTTAGAAAACGCAGCACTAGAGCTGTTCTTCCAGACCGGCTGGACTCACGGTGCCTGCGGGGCTGCTTGGTCTGTCCGTGAGGACCCCCGTCCCCTCGGTCACGCTGCTGCTCTCGTCCTCGTCCGTCTTCGTCCGAATGTCTCTTCCTGCCGCGGCCCCGGAAACCCCCCGCCTGCTTCTGGCTCAGGTCGAAGAAGAACTGATGGGCCGGCTCCTGAACAGACGACAGGAAGGACAGACACAGAATACAAATGGATCACATGACCACATTCAGCACCTCTAAGTGACCTGGAGTGTCATTTTCTTTTTAAAGGATCTCACTGGCAGTCATGATAAGAGCTGGTTGAAATAATAAAATGCTACTAGATTTAAAACCCTATACATGTAAATGAGGTAGGTTAGTTCACGTGTATTTATTAAGAACCTGAGCGGTTCAGACAGGACACGCCCCTCTGAGAGCCAATTAAAGAGCAGGCTTCAAAGCAGACAAACGAGTTGTGAAAACATTTCCATAAAGATTTGACGAGTCATCAGATCGGCTCACCGATCAGACGGTTTAGAACGACTACCAGCTGATAACAGTCAGTGGCTGATCAGCTGATATTCATAAGAAAGGCATGAAAGCTCTCGGTACCTCCTCCTGTGCGGCGCTGAAGTCCACCTTCAGTTTGTCGGTCTTGTCTTTGGCCGAGGCTCTGTACGGGTTTTCTGTCCCGTCCTTCGGCTGCTTCACCAGCTCCGACGGATCCATGGACTTCATGGGGACGATGTTGAAGGCGTACAAATACTGCAGCAGACAGACAGGCAGACAGACAGTTCTGGATGTGATGGCGTGTATCGTACGGGCCCGTTAACCAAAATAAAATGTGTGGCACAATTATCACTTGATACCCCAAAAACTCACGTTAAACTGAAATGTAACTCAAAACGTCATAACACAGCTATGTTCAGCACAGAGAATATGGATGAGATAAACCAGCAACACTTGCTAATATCAATCACAGATTGTCCTTATGGAAATGTTCCACACAGAATAAACTCATTCACTATTCAAGTCACTTTAAATGTTCTCCTTTTTTTCAAATTAATAACAACACAATAAGATGCACTTCAACCTTCAAAGGATATGTTCGAGAGGATGAAGATCCTGGCAATGCATCTCCACACTAGTAGCTCAGTTCGTCACACGATCCACTTGGAGAAGAACGGTTCAATACAGCAGCGTAGTGGAGGTTTCTGCCCAGTCTGACAGCCGACAGAAAACCATAAACAAACACTGACGTCAGTCAAGTCATAAGTCATAAAGTCATAAAGTAACTGTACAGTATTCAGAATAAAGCGATGGGCCCTCACAGCTATTAAACCCCTTAAAACAAGGTTTCAGCTCAAAACACAGAGCATGAGAGAAAACCCACAGGAAGATTAATAGCTAACAGTATCCGCGGAGCTAGCACACATACAGCTAACAAAGCTAGCCATAATCACAGCCGACATACTCGTATAAAACCAGGCAATAAATCCCAACACTTCATCATGGTGGTAGACAAACATCTCAATAAACACATCATTTCAATGGAACAGCGAATTAACGATTTATGGTCAAGATATTTCACTAAGATGTGGAGAGATACATATAGTGCTTACCTTGCAAACCATAAACAAACACTGAACCAACATGGCGGCCCGCGGAGCAAATACCTGCAAACACGTGTCCGGTAAAGGACAAACAGCACCAATCGCGTAACGCCTGAGGGCATAAACAATTAAACATCGCCATCTATTGGCCAAAATAGGTAACTGCATACATTTATGTTTCTTCATCAAGTTTTAACACACAGAAATGAGCCGAACTAAATGGATTTGTATCACGTTTATTTACGTAGAAAGCCTCCCTTGTCCAGCAGATTTGCTACTAGCATAAACCAGACAATGAAATCTGACACACAAGCTGTCACACCATGGTCCTGATGAAATACACATTTTAAAAAGGACCACATATTCATGGTATTTTAACAAGATTAAGTGCCATTGAAGTTTATATGAAGTATTTCTACAGTTAAACTTACACTCTCACTGGTTGTTCCGCCATATCTTTACTAAACCTCAGCTTCTTTTAATATAGAGAGAACACAAGTAGAAAACAAATATATAAATGACAATTTAATATTATTGTTATTATTATTATTATTATTATTTATTTATCGGTGACAAAACAAGAATTTACAAAACAAGAGAACAAAATAGAGTTTTTTACATAGAAATATAAGTATTTGCAACTATACTAGTACTACAAACAAAATAGTAATACATACACAAGAAAAGCTACAAACCAAAACAAACACCAAAGAAGAAAAACAAACGTGAAAGTAAAGAGAAAAGGAAACCAAGTTTGATTGAATGCTGTCATATTGTCTTTTATTGATGATCCAATTCAATCTTATTCAATTCAATGTTATTTATAGCGTCACATCAGAAGTCATCTTAACACATGGAGCAGGACTAGAATACGCTCCAGAGTCAATACAATTTCAAAGTCCCAACATCACCAGGAGCGTTACAGCCACAGTGTAATAATATCCATCCATCCATCCATTTTCTACCGCTTATCCTGTATTCAGGGTCACGGGGGGGCTGGAGCCGATCCCAGCTGTCATTGGGCGAAGGCAGGGTACACCCTGGACAGGTCGCCAGTCCATCGCAGGGCCGACATGTAGAGACAGACAACCATTCACACTCACATTCACACCTACGGGCAATTTAGAGTCACCAATTAACCTATCCCCATCCTGCATGTCTTTGGACTGTGGGAGGAAGCCGGAGAACCCGGAGAGAACCCACGCTTACACGGGGAGAACATGCAAACTCCACACAGAAGGAACCCGGGCCGACCCGGGAATCGAACCCAGGACCCTCTTGCTGTGAGGTGAGAGTGCTACCCACTACACCACCGTGCAGCCCGTGTAATAATATGTAATGGGCTTTCAGGCAGAAATCTGGGCCCTTGGGTTCCAACTGTATTTGGTGTTGGTGGTAGTATAGTAGTAGTAGTACTAGCAGTAGTGGTAGTATTAACAAGTAATAGTACCAACAGTGAGGTAAGCTGTTCCAGATGTGCATGGTCGGTTCATAGATTAAGCCAATGGTGGGTTGATAGTTTTGATCTGTCCTTCCAGTTGAGTAAAATACTTTGGACACATTTTAAAACAATATGAGTCTGTTCTTTCTCATCATTCCCCAAAGCCTGTTTTTTTAAAGTACGGCTCTGTTTTTCATTTCTCTTCACGACAGCTTTTTCAGTTCACGTGATGATATTTACCGTCATCCTGATTGTCAGTGTTTTTTTTAAGCAATAAAATCCTATATTGTCCCATCACTGGCTACTTTTATGCCATTTAATAAAACATTCCAGCATGATGTTCATTTGGTAAATGATGGTCCATTTAGAGTCAAATGGACCAGAAAGCAGATTATGAACTTGAGGCTTTAGAATGGTAGTCCATGAAACCACCGGGTGATCCACTTCTCGTTGCATGGGACACAAAAACTCAATTCACACTCATGTCTGAGATGTTCTGTGGAGCCAGACCAGCCGCTGCTTTGGAAACCAGGAGGAAGAGTTTGAATGGGATTCAAAAGCACGGTAACCGCGGTTACAGGAATGATAACAACCTGCACACTGACGTGGAGTCTTTGATCAGAGTATCATGTCGTCTTTGGTCTAACAACACAGAATGAGATTTGACTTCATTCTGACTTTAATATTGTTTTCTTTGCGGCTGCAAATAATAGTTACTCAAGTACTTTAAAGTACAGTTTTTAGGTCCAAGTACTTTACTTGAATATCTGCTTTTCCACAGGCAAATATTGTATTCATCACCCTTCATCTGATGGCTGGAGTAACAAACGGAGTCTCCAAACTCCAGAGAGAAACACTTATACATGTGAACTGCCAATTTAAAGAGCAACTATACCCCAGATTAGGAATGGGAAAATCCTCCATCATGAACTCACAATAAGATGATCGTGGTGAATTTCCATTATGAGGATAATTATAAAAACATCTTCATGAGTAAAAAGCTGAAAAAAAGCCTGAGTTAGTCACTTTACTTTGTGATCTTGTGTACGGGCGGTCGACACAGGATTCCTTTTCCTTTTTCTGTTTTGCGTGAGATTCTAAGAGCCTTTTTAACTTTAATACCCATGATGCCACAGCCTTTCTTCAGCCAACAGGAGGCATCAGAGAGCAGCTGGGTGGTAGGGTCTCTGTTTCCTTCAACCAGCCTGACTTTGACCTCAGGGTCATCTGGATTAAGTGCATGGGATTTCATGGTGCATTTGGCCGTTCACTGGCTGGCCTCAACAGGAAAGTCTTTTTCCATCCACAAATCTTCCAGCGCTTAGTCCTCGATGCATCGTCAGCTGGATTTAACGTGGTCTCCACATCCTTCCATCCTGATACATTTGTGTTATCTCTGACTGTTGACTCATTTGCAATGTACTTGATTACTGCTTGACTATCAGTCCAAAAAACTGATTTTTTCAGTAGCAACTGCAATTCTGCTCTGAGCATTTTGTCCACTTTGACTGACAACATAGCAGCTGTCAGTTCCATTCTTGGGATGGTGACCTCTCCTCTTTTGTTAGTTGGTGGAAGGTAGCTGACTGGACCGTAGCCGTAGCTGCATCTGAAAAATGATGTCGTTGGGCATGAACTGGTTTCCCAAAGTGTATTGGCTTAATGCAGCGTTCTACTTGACAAGATCAGAAGTCCATTGCTCCATTGAGACATTTTTCAGACGTCACTTTGGGTACGAGTTGATCCCAGCCATGACTTTGTTTACAAACTTCTTGGAGGAGACCCTTCACAGGCGGGGTTTAGGAGGCCAAGAACCCAAGAGGGTCTTAGATTGAGCTCACTACAGATAGCATTCCTCTCCGGGTTTGTGGCTTTTCTTTGACTTTGATGTTAAACTTGAATCACCGCAGGGTGTCTTCTCTTCGCCACCGTCTTGACCGGGCGGCCGCCGGCCTCCTGACATCCTCCCTCAGCCTCAACTGGATGAGGCTGGGACCCAGGATCCTGTCGGGGAGCAGACTGTTGGCCCACCTTTGAGCTCTACTGAGACGGAGGAGGGTCTGCAGAGCACCAGACCTGCTTGGTGACTGTGTCGGTCACTGAGCATTGTGAGACCGCCACTTTACCTGAGGCTGGCTGTACGCCCAACGCTGCCCTCCTCAGATGCCTGCGCTGGGGTTTTGGCCGATACAGCGCCCCTCTAGGATGAGGAGGGGAAAAAGCTCCAGAAATTGTTTTCTATGTTTCGGTCTAAGATGGTAAACTGTAGAGTAATCTCAATACTTTCTGCATTACATGATTCCATATTTGCACGTTAAGTGATATTCCAGTAGAGGGGTATGTGTGTAAATGGAAAAGTACATCAAAACAAGAGAAAACCACAGGGTGATGTCACACGACGCCAGAGCTAAACGCTGCATTAGCAGTATTGAACCTTTCAGTCTGCAGAAGGATGTTATGTTATGGACACTCAGCTCCCTTTATGGACGAAGGACACACGGTGTGTTCAATGGACTTCTGTTGGATATTCCTTTACCCATCCTCGCCTTTAAGTTCTCTCACTGGGAGAGGACCCCTTCATGGACTGTGGGAAATGTGGTTTCATGGGGAATATTTCAGCAGTGTATTAATGCTGGAGTGATATTAGGGATGTAATTATCATCCAGGGTGGGGTAGTGTTGCCGGCCTTATGGGTAACCTGCGTACCTGTATGTGAGGTGAGGTGTGATGGGAAGCGTAGTCCCCGTGGATGTGTGTGGATGTGAGAAGCCGCTGCTCCCTCGCTGCAGCCGGTGAATGTACAAATGAGTGTTGTTAGCCAGCAGAAGTGTATTAGATGAGCTGAAGATTACAGCCTCACAAGACTGCAGCGTTTGTCCTCTTGTAGACGACTCAATGAAAGCCTCTGGTTGGACGGTGAAGGATCTCTCCTGTCATTCTTCTGGTCGTGTCACCCGGACACTAGAAATGCGGGTCACCAGCTGAACGAGCAAAGGTCACGTTAGCATCCACAGCGTGCTCCCAACTAGGGTTCAGGGCCGATTAGCTGTAAAGGTAACACACCGTGACAACAGTGTTTACGGAGGCTTCTGGTTGGACTTATAGCAACACACGGCCACCACAAGATGGTGCTGTTTCACTGCTATCTGAAGTTATCTGAGGGCTTTATGATATCTGTAGGCTGTATGTTTAGAATACATTCTAAGGTTGTTTCTATATAGAAGTTACTCAAAGTGGTTCAAGACTGATTCCATGATGATGTGAGTTGAAACTATTTGAATTTGATAACTGCAGCAAAGTGACTGAGAACAATGATTTTACACGTTTGAGTCCACTCCATGTTTTCAGCTTCTATCTTTCTTTTACATCCAACATTAAAGACAGAGACCAATCGTAAACGTAGACAGACTTTTGTCTTTTTATTGGAGGAACTGTTTGGGTGGTCTGATGATGTACTGTAGACACTGGAGATGTCTTTCAGCTGGCACTTCCCAGAATGCTCTCTGCCGACTGGTCAGCTGTTTGCTCAGCTCTCATAAGCAGAAGTCTGGACACGTCTCTGGAGGAGAGCATCTTCTCTGGAGCTTAGACGCTCTGCTGCTTTGCTGCTGGTGAGGAGACAGACAGACTTCATAGACCTGGACCTGATGGACCTGAAGAGAAAGGACAAGAAGAACAGAAAACACTTAGAGCAGCAGTGGGGAGCAACGCTATTATATTCTGGAGGAAACTTACAGTATCTAGAGAGACATTTTACAGACGTGTGCTCACATAAAGTCACTGCAACATAATCAAGTTCACATACTTTGATGCCTCGCTGTGCTCGTCCATGTTCTCTGTGGACACGTCGCTTCCCTCATCTTCATCTCTGGGCGCTTGCTCATCTTTCTCATCCTTTGGCTTCTTTATGAATGAAAAAAAAAACATTTCATTGATTTCTTAAATTGACTTCATGAAGAAAACAAAGGTAAATGTATTAGATCAAGCATAATAATAATGATAATAATAATAATAATAATAATAATAGCAGCTTAATACAGTTATTCCTTACCTGGTTCTTCCATTTCAGGATCAAGGCATTGCTTCCCTCGTCTCTCTGGTCTGGTCCTGAGGGTCCTGAGGGTCCTGGGGGTCCTGGGGGTCCTGAGGGTCCTCTGGGTCTTCTTGCCAATTTGGGTCCAAGGCAGTGCTGAAGACAATCAAATGGAATCCTGCATACAAAATTAATGTAATTAGTTTCAAGGCCAGGTGCATAAAGAATACAAATCATACATTGTGTAGCTGTCCAACTCACCTTTTGATCCTTCAAGTCCACCACAGAGGACACTATTACCTGTTGAATGGACCCCGACTAGAATCCACTAGGAGGGACATTCTTACTTACCTCATTTGTCCTGTTTGGACGGGACATAACGGCTCAACAAAGGACACACGTGACATCTGATCAGTTGTGTCCTGCCCTGTCCTGTAATGGCCTGCGATGTCCAGAACAGTACAAGACAGGACAGAGCACGACATCACAAGACAGGACAGAACAGGAGAGGACATCACAGGACAGGAGAGGACATCACACGACAGCAGAGGACATCACACGACAGGACATCACAGGACAGGACATCACAGGACAGGACATCACAGGACATCACAGGACAGAACAAAACATCACAGGACAGGACATCACAGGACAGGAGAGGACATCACACGACAGGACATCCCAGGACAGAACAAAACATCACAGGACAGGACGGGACAGGACAGGACAGGACAGGACAGGACGGGACATCACAGGACAGGACATCACACGACAGGACACAACATCACAGGACAGGACAGAACAGGACAGGTTGGCAGAGGACAGAACAGGACAGGACAGGACACAGCATCACAGGACAGGTTGGGACAGGACAGAACAGGACAGGACAGGACACAGCATCACATGACAGGACACAACATCACAGGACAGGACAGGACGGGACAGGAAAGAACAGGTTGGGACAGGACAGAACAGGACGGGACAGGACGGGACAGGACAGGACAGAACAGAACAGGACAGGACAGGACGGGACAGAACAGGACAGGTTGGGACAGGACATCACAGGACAGGACATCACACGATAGGACACAACATCACAGGACAGGACAGGACGGGACAGGACAGGACAGGACAGGTTGGGACAGGACAGAACAGGACAGGACAGGACGGGACAGGACAGGACAGAACAGGACAGGATGGGACAGTACAGGACAGGACATTACAGGCCATTTTGTTATTGAAGCATGGCCTCTAAGTGGGTCACCCAAAACAAACTATCAAACTCTAACAGCTGGCGCTTCTTAGGAGGGCTGCCTCCCAGCTGTCCAGCAGCTCTTTTATGCCCTACGCTAAGCTGTTGTTTCCTCTCTCGCAAAAGGGCCCGCATGTTCCTAACCCACTTTAGCTCCGGGCCCGCTGAGATCCGCCTAAATTCTTGGAGACTATCTAGGGGCTGTGAGGTGGAGGAGACAGGTGTCGAGCTAGGGGCTGAGGCTGTCGCAGTTAAACTAGCTAATGCTGTTCTAAGTGTGATCTTCATTGGAGGATCACGAGCTAGAGGAGTCCGGGACTCCTTTTCAGGCACGGGGCAGAGCATGGGGGAGAGACCAGGGAAGAGCCTGAGGGGGGAGAAGGAGGAAGAACATGAGGAGGGGCTGGGGGAGGAGCTTGAGGTAGAAGGAAAGCTGCTTTGAGAGGGAACGGGGGAGAGAATGGGGTGGAGCTCAGAGAAGGGGTCAAGGGGGGAGATAGGGGAAGAACAAAAGGGGGAGCGGGGGGAGGAGCTTGGGGAAGAGTTGGTTCGGGGGGGAACGGGGGAGAGAATGGGGTGGAGCTCAGAAAAAGGGTCAAGGGGGGAGATAGGGGAAGAACAAAAGGGGGGGCTGGGGGAGGAGCCGGGGTAGGAGCTCGAGGACCAAGGAGAGTTGGTTCGGGGGGGAACGGGGGAGAGAATGGGGTGGAGCTCAGAGAAGGGGTCAAGGGGGGAGATAGGGGAAGAACAAAAGGGGGGGCTGGGGGAGGAGCTCGAGGATGAGCCAAAGTAGGTAATGGGGGGCAAGGGGGAGAACATAGGGGGGAGTTCGGAGAAGAGGTTGAGGGGGGAGATAGGGGAAAAACAAAAGGGGGGGCTGGGGGGTGGGGGGGGCTGGGCGGGTGAGGAGGCAAGGGAGCAGGTAGGAGAGGAGCTTGAAGAGGAAGAGGAAGAGGAGAGAGGGAAACCTGTGGAAAAAGGTTTGGGAGGGGAAAACCTGGGTGATGAGCTCCCCAAGGAGCTGCTGGAGGAGGCGGGAGCCGGGACCCTCCTCAGGATCAGCCTTCCGTCCGGCAGCAGGACGGAAGTCCAGGTGACGCGCCCAACGGTCTAAGGACAGTAACAAACACAACCTTTAAACTTTTGTTGCATTTAAAAATGAAAATACCATCAACATTTTCATCATAAAAGGACTTTCTGGAAGAAAATACTCACATCCTGAAATATAAATTGTCACCACCAACTCTTAAAAGTCACAGTCAAAAGCAGCCAAAAACACATTTCTAGAAATAGTTCATTCAAATCAATGAAAACCATGTGAATCTGCTGGATGAGCTGATTCCACCGACACTTTCTTTGGATCATTGGGCTCGATGATTTATAATGAGCAACAGGTTGCAGCGCTTGTTAACAGATCTCTCTGGTTCCTCGAAGACAGAAGAGCAACAAGCAACGACGCACAACTCGGTGGACGTCATCCGGCCACTTCGGTAAAGTAGGAAATATATTCACAGATTCAAACTTCCGGGATCAATAAATCTGAAGTGAAACGTTTTTCAAACACAATTGATGCCTCTGTCCCACATTAATATCATAGACTACGAGCTATAAGGACCAAAACCCCCATTTCTTACATAAATAAGCTCCTCCGAGCTGGACGGAGAACATTGATCTCTATGCGCACAAGACAAGAGTAAGACGCTGTAACAAAAATCAATAACTCCACTCATAACTTCACTTCAGATTTATTGATCCCGGAAGTTTGAAAATGTAAATATATTTCCAACTTTACCGAACTGTCCGGGCCGACGTCACACTTCCGTCATTTCCACTAAAACCCATGTTGAGCATTTTATGAAATATGGACCGGCGCCATCTTTGTTCATAAATCTCCATGGAAGATGTGGAAGATTTGACGCCTTCAAACCAAAACAACACAACTTTCCGACCAAACAACACTCCACGGCTCCCCCGCCATATTTAACACATTCTGTCCCACAAATATTACATTGAAGACATCCTGGAGCGAGTGTCTGCTTTCACCAAATGTCGGTTTTCCCACCAGTCCTCGTGAACTGATGTGAACTGTTGTTCACCGTCAAACTCCAAAAGCGACACTGATTTCTGACTTTGGGCGCTTTTAGCGTCTTTAAGGGATGAATCAACAAGTAAAACGAAATAACCAACAAAGTTGTCTTACCCGCATCCCGCGGTTCAGATCTGGGCCCTGGGGCTGCCTCTGGATCCGCAGCCCGGAGGGCCTTCGTCGGCCTCTTCTTCCCCGCAGTCGCTGTCTACGATCCTCTGGTTTCCTAATGAAGATGTCTTCAGGTCCTTCTTCTTCGGCGGTGTAAAACTCTCTGCTGTTTTGGGGTCTTTTGCTTGAAACTCTCTACTGTTTGGGTCCACTCTACAGTTTCACCAAGTTGTGTCAAGATCAAGTGCGAAAAGAGAACGCAAAATGGCCGACAGCTCTTTTATACCAGCTCTGACCGTCATTGTTCAATTTTATTCTGTTTCCACGACAATGAGTGACGCGCGTGCGTTCTTGCGTGTGTGCGCGCGTGTGCTTGGGCATTCCGAAACAGACACATTTCATGTTTTTGTATGTTTGTATGTATTTTCATGTCATCATGCATTTTTCCGACACTGTGACAGGACATCAAACCATGGAATGAAATGGTCAGGGTCTCTTCCCATGAGTGAACATTGACAGAGCAGGAGGGGCGGGTCTAATCACACTCATTGATGATGCCGTTGCTCCATTCATAACATCTATAACAGGACAAAATGTCTGCTGTCCAACAATCATCAAAAGGACAGAACCATATGCAAATTGTAATGAGCAGCAAATGTCAGCCTGGTGTATCAGTTTCCATATCGGTGGAAGAACCAGACCACGAGGCAATAAATAGCAATCAGATGTGGTTCACAACAGGCTGCAGACTGAACCTGATCTGACAGGACTAGAAACAGTCCACTGGAAAGATGCCCACATAATCTGATCAGACCGTCGTGGTCCGAGCTGCTGCATCCTGTGTGGGCGCTAAAAGGAACCTCCTTCATCGACTTTAGTGATGAAACTCGTTTTCAGCTTGGATGCAGATCAGTAAGTCATAACTCATGTCTCAGAAACTCTTCCTAAAATACCGTTGAGAGTTTGCTGAGGACGTCTATTTGGAAAAAATGAATTCCAAAAATAAATCTACATAGTGAGTCAGCTGATTGGCTCCAGGCCACCATGACGCTGCTTTCACTAATGGATGAATCCTATCCAACACCTGTTTGTGGGTCTGAACAGTCATCTACATGTCATGGTTAAATCGTTGACATAGATTTCTAATCATAATAATGGATAAAAAGTTGAAACAGTTAGTAGAAATAATAGATACACAGTTGAAATAGTGAAGTATAAATGGTTGAAATAGATGTCTAAAAGTGACCTGATGGATAAATTGTTAAACTTGCTAACGGGTGCATAAATAGTAAAACAGCTTAAAGCATAAACTGTTGTAATAGTTAGAATAAATGGACAGAAATATCAAAAACATGAACGCTTAAACCAGCTTTCTAGAAAGTAACACGACTTCAAACTTGACCAAACATTTCAGTATGAATAAACTATTTTTATCTAATCAATATCCAGCTAAGATCAATAAACGTCAGCACACTTAGAACATGATAAAGAGCAACAAAAAAGCTAGTTGTATTTATTTTCCTTAAAAACTCATACAGAACTCATAAAATGTCCTAAACACCACACAGATGTTCAGATGTTTGTTTTTATTTGAAGTGTCATCATATTCTGATAAATGTACGTACACAAATGTATTGGGAGGATTATGAAATATGGGACGTTTAAGACTGCATACTTTTTATGAAATCTGCACAGGATGAATTAACAGTGAACTTAGGTCTTATGAATAACATGTGCAGGTCCATCGTGGCTCGTGGAACGATAATGAATCATTGTGATGTGTTTTCCATAAGAGATATTAAAACAGAAAGGAGGAGGGGGCGACGCTGCTCTTCGGTTGTTGTTCTGTTACTCCAAACACACAAACACACATGGATGTTGCTTCTATAAAAGTACAAGATACTCCACGACGTGTCAGATCTGAAGAAAACTCAGGAATAAATCAGCTGTATTAATCGTTCTGTGCAGAAGAAAAAGTACAGTAAATCTGACATTCATGAATTCCAATAATAACGTCTAGATTCATAAGCAAGGAGCACACATAGAGTGCAGTGCAATGATGGATCACAGGGCGAAGCATATAAAACCAACAAAAAAGCACTGAAACTATGTGGAAATATACAATAAAGAAGATAACATTGTACCAATAAACCCCAAATGCAACATGACAGAGCACCATGACCAAGGACCGCCATGACTCAGCAGAGATGAGGAAATATGGGTATTAAAAGTGTAATAAGTTAGTGGACACTTTGGTTTTATTTGCAGAGGTTTGGGGATATCCACACACAGAGGTGGACCAAGTACTCACGTACTTCAAAATCTTACTTAAACGTGTAGAATATGGAACATACTGCTTTAAAATATCTACAAATGACTAGACCATGTTATTCACATTATTTTATTGACTTATGTATTGACATTATCCCAAATGTTCCCAACACTTTTCAAACCCAGAAAGTCCCGTTTAAAACGAGGTAAAGATCGGGTTCATTTGGCCGCCTGTCGATGGCATCTTTATTCCTGCGTTCATGGTCGTCTGACAGAAGCTGCCATGAATCTACTTTTAATCCAGTTTTACACAAGAGGCAACCTCCGCTCTGAAAAGTGAAGCCAAAGCTGAAGTATCTTAAGCCTGCATTCTCTCTGCTGGCCATCAGGGGGCGACGACTCTGGTTGCAAAAAGAAGTCTGGTTGTATAGAAGTCTATGAGAAAAATGACTCTACTTCTCTCTTGAAGTATTATCTCTGTAAACATTGTAAACATGAGTTTATGGTCTCAATCTCAAGTCTTCTTCAATCCAGCATGATGTTCATTTAGTACATTATGATTCATTTAGAGTCAAATAGACCAGAAAGCAGGGGATGCTTTAGGGGGCGGGGCTACCTGCTGATTGACAGGTCACTACCAATGCAGTTAGCTACTAAGATGACTTTAACACTTAGCTGTAAAGTTGACCCTGAATTATGAAGCCAACTTTGTGAGCAGCTTCACACCAGAATCCACATGGATCCAGATCCACCAATGGCTGACGTCATTTTGACGACACACTTTTGTTTACTTTACACTTTGTTGATTTTATGATTATGTATGTTATCTTCAATCTACCCAAATTCTCCCATGTGACCCCCTCCTCCGTGACCTCCACTGGCTCCCTGTTGGAGCACGCATCCAATTCAAGATGATGACACTGGCCTTCAGGGCCATCAATGGAACGGCACCCATCTACCTTCAAACACTGGTCAAACCTCATGCCCCAAAGCAAGCACTTCGCTCCTCTACTTCAGCTGGCCGGCTGGTACCACCATCGCTGAAATCAAACAAATGTCGCTCAGTAAAGTCCAGACTCCTCTCTGTTCTGGTCCTCAGTGGTGGAACGAACTCCCGACTAATGTCAGGACAGCTGAGTCATTTGCCATTTTCCGAAAAAGGCTCAAGACTCACCTGTTCAGACTTCACCTCGACTAGCATGACCCCCCCCCCCAAAAAAACCTTACCTATAGCACTCTGATCGTAGCACTGTTGCTCTTGAAGTACTAGTTTACTCAGATGAGGACCTAACACTTGTTCTATTTTTAGCTCTTACTTTATCGGCAATGATACGTTGTGGTTTCCTTGTTTCCTTCTTTTGACAAATGTACTTATTGTAAGTGGCTTTGGACAAAAGCGTCTGCTTAATGACCTAAATGTAAATGTAAATGATTAAAAGTTTACATGCAAAGATTTGAAGCTCAGTGCACCAAATGTCGAATCGATGCTGAATGTTACGGGGCCGAATGCAAATACAGATTCCACATTTCTGAGGTGGTGTGTTCTTATAGTATGATGACAGTTTTGGGAAATCGACAAAAAAAAATTATAATTTTTTTCCAGTCTCAGAGCACCACATGGGTGGTTTGACTTAAATCACTTGAAAACACACAACAAAAGGCTGTTGAGAAATAACATCCCAACATAACATAACATCACCCCCTAGTGGTTAAAAGAGGGAACTGTAGCACTAAATGACCACACAGTGTATGGTACGGGCCAGATGGACAGTATAAAAACATGTTGCTATGACAACACTGTAAAACACCAACGCCTCTCTTCATGAAGCTTATCAGAGCGATGCTGATTCAACTTCATACCATTTTAAAAGGCTGCTGTTGAATTTTACTGCTGGCAAAATATTGGGTTTCATTGCGGATCGCGATGAAATACATTCCATTATCAGGATCATAAATCATTTTAGAAGTATCGAGCTCTCCTATCATAGAAGAATTACAGCATGTGGGATACAAAAGTACATTTTTTTTAATGTTTTATACTACTGCTGACAAGCGTTTCTATTAAAAGTATAAGCAGGAATGTAAAAACGGCATTAATAATCATAATGCAGAAATAAATCTAGAATGGGCCATTCTGTATATATATTTGGTACTTCAAGTATATGTTGATGCTAATATTTTTGTAATTTTACTTAAATATCTTTGAGTGAAGGCCTTTGATACTGTGTTATTGTTACTTTTACTGAAGTAAATGATCAGAAAACTTTCTATTTCTAAGTTACTGAGTAGCATTAAAACCAGACAACCGTCATCATTTTTCCATTGTTAAATAAATATTAATTATTAGAATTGTTACAAACGGCAAGTTTGTCTTCAGCAAATACTTTCATTTGATGCTAAATCTTGAATGTAAATCTTTGTACCTATTTCTGAAGGACATGGAAATAAAGAACAACATGACATCGAAACCCAAAATAAGAGTTTACTTTTAGTTCATTTACAAAATACAAGAAATACATTTAAAAACAATTTACTCCAGAGTTGAGTTTTTAAACATAGAAACTATAGAACAGTTTGCTGCGTTGTTTTTACAGTGTTTTATTTATCAATGTTGTTTAGAGCCTCAGTCTGTTTGGATTCCAGCTTTTATTGTGAAGGATTTGCAC
Source organism: Eutrigla gurnardus (assembly GCF_963514095.1). NCBI lineage: Eukaryota > Metazoa > Chordata > Actinopteri > Perciformes > Triglidae > Eutrigla > Eutrigla gurnardus. Next base: position 4,626,540 of record NC_139932.1, read on the forward strand.
AAACTGGAACTTGGATTTTATGGATCAGAAATAAGTAACTTCCTGTTGCCAGTGTAGTGTGTACAGTAGTACAGTACTAGCCAATCAGAGTACAGTAGTACAGTGTTAGCCAATCACAGTACACTAGTACAGAATTAGCCAATCACAGTACAGTAGTACAGTACTAGCCAATCACAGTACAGTAGTACAGTACTAGCCAATCACATCACAGTGGGGCAGGACTAGGCAGAAAACAAATGACAAGGTAAGCACATAGCTGGAGCTGGTTAGCTTAGCTTAGCATAAAGACTTGAAAAAGATAGAAAAGCACCAAAATCCACAGACCAACACCTTTAAAGCGTACAGAATAAACAAAGGAGATACAACAGTATAGTAGTTCTTAGTCTCAGATATGTGGCTTCTGGTAAATTTGAAGATCTTTAATGCACCACCTGCCGACAGTAGCCTAAACCTCAGACTGACTGGGTATTATTACCACTCGCTTCTTCAGTCTAACTGTTGTTTATCTTCTTTTGTCTATCGGGTCATAGACAGACATAATCTACCATGAATACATGCATTTGATTGGCCACTGTGTGTTGCCACAAAACATGAGCCAGGCAAAAAACCTTACCTTCAAATAACCTTTATTTACAGCGCACCTCACCTGAGGACTCAGCACATTTACAAATCTACATGTTCAAAATATTCACAAAGGCAGAATCCAGGAATACAGGGAAGAATGTTCATACAGCAGAAATGTTTGGTTTTAGTGTCTGTTAGCAGATGGTTGGTTGCTAACGTGCTAAGCTACGATGGTGAACATGGTGAACACGATGCTACACATGTTAGAAAGCTGCTATCGCTCCTGCTGGGATCATTTGCTCCACCTGTGTTAGTGGCAGATTGACTGAGCATCAACTCACTCAGACGTTGGTAAAGGCACACACTGTCACAGCCCTGTTTGTAGGCGTGAGAGCACATGTGTTGGTGTGCGATCATCTGTGCAGATAAACAGCTAGGATCTGCTCCACCAGTCGTACAGTCGGTTGGCTGATCGGGTGGTGAGGCGGCAGCTTCTCCTCGGCACGCGACAGCTTCACGAAGTACCTGGAGGGAAAAACACAGATCCTTAGATAAAACCCAAGGAAGCCCGCTACATCTCAGAGGAAAACATCCTACTAGTTACTGCACTTCTACTTACTCTACACATTTAAAAAAACACTATTTGCAAAACGAATGGACCCGGTAGTGTGAACATTTCACATCACTATTATCCTGGCCAAAATAATTACACAATATTATCCACAATATATTATAAAATATGCTTAAAACTCTTAAAGCCACTAAAACATACTGGAACCACTTGATCACTTGTTTATTGTGTCACAGATAAGACACACATCTTCTTAAAGTGTAAAATAATCAAATCATCTTAAAAATAAGACTGTTTTCAGAGCAGCACAAACCTGAACTCCACTCTGAAGTGGGAGCTGAGGTGCTGGGCCAACTGGTTGTTGTACTGCAGGCAGGCCAGCAGGAGGCGACAGCGCTGGAAGAGCAGAACAGACTGAACCGGACTCAGAAAGGACTCCTGCAGGTCTGACAAAACCAGCACCACCTGCTGGACCTGGTGACCAATGAAGGACAACTGCAGAGGCACAAGGAGACCAGCTTCATTTCAGTTTTGACTCCACACCACACTTTATAGATCAATATTATTCAAAAGTGTTACTTGGTGACTCAACACTTTATAGAAGAAAAGGCAACATTTGAATGGAGGCATTTCAGGCAGTTCAGGAGGAGAGTAACTCCCTCTACACTTTGACTCTTAAGTCAAGTTTGAAGCTTCACGTATCTGACCAAGCTTCCTTATTTGGCCAGTTAATGTGAGAATATGTTTCCCATCTCTACTAAAGTGCCAGTGAGGAACGTTACCAGGTGAGGATGTGGCTGCAGGACTCCGAGCATCCAACCGACAGACAGGGAGTTGTCCGCTGAAGAACATCTGCTGGCCTAAATAAAGTCAATAAAGTGTAAATTCACAGGCTGAGTGCAAATGATTGGACTTCCCCACACTTGCAAACAAGACATTTTACACCTATATGTATGATATATTTGGATTTGTTTATTATAGACAAGCAAAGATTGTTTTGTATCCAAACCTTTGTCTCCCCCTTTGGCAGTGAGAGTAATTAAAATAGTATTCCATGGTATAGTTGTCACTCACCTCGTGGCCTAAAAGCAGCAGTTCAAAGAGCAGGGAGCAGGCAGCGTCCAGATACTCAGCTAGGAAGTCCTGAGGCTGACAGAGAAGGACAGCTGTGACATTTAAAACGGATTAAATACATAATGACATTAATGTGAGCAGCTCACCTCACAGTCAACCTGGGATCTTTGGTTCTGTGTTTGAAGCTCTGCAGCACAAATCAAGGCAAGCAGCATTCTGGAGGCCAGGGCACCTCTGCAGGGAGGGAGGGGGGGAGGGTGTTAATAACAGAGACAGGATTATTATTCCATAAAGGTAAAATACCCAGAGTAGATTAACACATATTTTAACCAAAGACTGTAGAGTAGAAGCGGCGTAGTCATGGTGATGTCACCCATTGGTTCGTGGACTACGGTTTTAGAGTCTCGAGTTCAGCTCTTTGGCCGTCGCCAATCTTGGATTTTGGGCTTCTGCTGTGAAGCTGTTTACAACGTTAGCTTCCATTATTGAAGGTAAACTTTACAGCTAAGTGCTAAAGTCCTCTGATTGCATTGGTAGCGTGGTTGCAACGGTGCCTTGCAGGTCCTAGTTTCATCCATCTCTCACACCACTGGTGGCAAAAACAGCCATGCAAGGCGCTGGCCTGGATATCAGGAGCTATTTGGGATCTTTCTCAAGGACACGAGCTGGAAACACTAACTGGGTGATGAGTGTGAGACCTGCTCTTCCTCCTGAGTCACAGCCGCTCTTATAAACCTTGGCCTGTAACTGATCTAAGCTGAACCCTTGGCATTAATAGTCTCAATTAATTAATTAATTAGCAAATCCAACGTGCTGGTCTGCAAAGCCAAAACACCAGTTAATGTGCCACTGACCTTATTCTTAAGACTTTGTTGGACGATGACACTTGTTTGTAAAAAGTTTAGTTTTTTACCCTCTGAGGTGCGTGGTGTTGGGCAGTGGCTGGGTCTGCGAGAGGGCGAGGATGCAGGAGGAAGTCCCACCCTCCTGTCTCTCCTCATCCAATCACGGCCCCTCACAGCAGGCTTGTGGGTGACGTAGGTGATTCGGATGTGCTGGCAGAGTTCCCGGTCCTTCCCGTGGAGGAAATCTGGGAGGTCATTGACCTGAAGAGATGAGAGGGAGAGAAAATTCTGTTAAAAATGTCCATATTAATTCATTCCCCGTACTTATGAATTGTATTTTTTATGATTTCTTTAGTTGTTATGTGGAGGGACTGTATTTCCTGACTGGACCGGACAGCGATGTCTGAAGGTGCAGAGGTCACAGTGAGTTGCTTTTATGTGAGAGTTTATCGATGCATGTGCTGTGTAGAGGACTCAAGCTGCCCCATTGTAGTCTCAGTTATCAAATAAATGTGCAAGTTAATGTGAAAATAAAATGTATGCACATAAATTAAAAATAAATTAAATATATATATTTTTTTATGTTAATTTATTTATCATTTAATATTTCCCAATATAATATACTTTTATATTTATATCAGCTGTTGTCTGTATTTCCCTTTTTTATTTAGGCCTACCCATATAAATGGCCTTATGTTGATTATCAAATGGCTGCTAAGTGACGCCTTCAAGGCACACCTTCATTTACATATGGGTGAAAAAATACATAAATACATACAAATAAATACATTAAAATGGATAGATATGAATATGGAAATGAATAAATACAGAGATTGACACAAACTGAAACACAGCTAAGGTTGCGCTATAAGTCAGGATGATAAGAACAGACACAGCAAGCTCACAAGGAGCTTTGATCGAGAAAGACGTGTCCAGAAGACAGGCCAGCACCCCTGAGTCAGGTCAGTTTCATCAAGCCAAAGAGGACAGACAGCTCAAAGGCATTCCTGAGAAAGTGGCATGTAGAACCCTATAATGTAATAATTGAATGAAAATGTAATAACGCCTTAAAAAATGTAAGATGACTTAAATAACTTCACCAATAATGTAATAAAATATCAGGACTGATATTGCAATAACATTTTTACTGATAATGTCATACCTTATTACATTATTGGGAATGTATTACATTTCCACGCTGGATGTACTGTCTGGGATGTACTCATACTTCTTTCTTTCTTTTTGTATAAGCAGATTGTATATATAAATATGGTTGACAAGGGTGATGGAGGAGGCCTAGTAAATCCAGGCCTTACTGGAGTTGAAGTTGTTTTCTCACAACTGTAAATCACACACACACACACACACACACACACACACACACACACACACACACACACAGATTACATGGACGGGTTATTACAATGTAAAGTACACTACTGGTTAACAGTATTTCTGCCCAATAATTGAAAAAGTCACAAGCAAAGACAGATCGCTCTTATTTACATAGATGTCAGCTAGCCAGCATTATCTATTAGCCGAAGAAGTCCGGACGGAGAATGTTCTGAACTAGCTCTGGTTACTGTACGACCAACAAAGTCAAACGCAAGCCCGGAGTTTTAATACTAGAACGGGCTTAATGACAACTTCACAATAAACACCGAGGCTGATGCTAACGCTGAAGCTAACGTCATTGGTAGTGTAAACAAACCAGGCTGTGACAGTTTGTTTACACTACTACTACTACTACTACTACTACGAGACGACGTTAGCGCTGATGCTAACGCTGAAGCTAACGTCGCCGGTAGTGTAAACAAACAGACTTGACACAGCCAGGTTTGTTTACACTACCAGTGCTAAAGCTAATCTTCCTTGCACAAATAACAGTATTACAGAACTATAGTAACTCTGGTAACTGATAGCATCTGGATGCTGCGTTATCACATGCAATGTTGCGTAATGTTGCGCTCTATTAAGCAAACTAAAAGTACCAGTCCAGCAGAAGCTCCGCGACCATCTCATCTCTTTTGAGCTCCGGATGAAGCTGCATTAGCCTCCGCCATCGCTGGAAAGCAGAGCCGATGTTGACTCGCGTCCTGCCTCTCGACTCATCAAGTGTTTTCTTTTACGCAGCTTTTTGCGAAATAGTCGTCTTTTAGCTGATAGTTTTCTCTGTGGGAGCAGCTGGGGGTGGAAGTGGCGGCTTGGCTTGGTCGTCATTGTCAGTTCTTCGCCGTTCCGTGCTCTCTCTCACAGACCGCTCTACCGCTCTGCTAGAGAGGCGCGACTAGCAAGCCGTGACCGCGTAGGCGACGCTGCGACGGATGACAGGCAGGAACCTCGGCCAATCCGTTTATTCGGTCGGAATAAAATGATTGGTCAGACTTTTATCAGAAATATACGAGAATTAAACATTGATGAGTTTCAACACCTGATGGATTTATTTGACATTTTAGTGTACCATACGCTTATTAGGAGCATTTTAAGATTACAGAAGAAAAGTGTAAAAATGCCAGAAAGGTAAGAAGTGCTTTAAGTGCAAATGTTCTTACATTATCAGGAATTATACATTATGGGGTGCAATAGTCCCCAAAGTCAAGTTTTTCTTTCTTTCTTTCTGGTTGTCATGGAGATGTTATGCATCTATGTTGTAAACATGAAAAAAAGAAAAAAAAGAAGCCAAACGTGACATCACTGTGATGTTGTGCCTTTGATCTAGATCAAAGCCAAAAGGTGTGACATCACTGGTCCAGAATCCTATATAAGTGACAGAGTCCAAAGCACTGTAGATGGCTCTCAAAACAGTGAATTGCAACAGTTTTGGTGATACAGAGATTGAAATAGTTCCTGGAGTAACTGCCTTATGGATCATTTGTTCAAAGACCAGATGAACTCAAATGTAAAGAAAACCATAGGGGTTCAGATCATTATGTACAGTAAATAGTACAGTCCAAGTAAGTAAATATAAAGGAACATAATCACATAGGAGCCATTGTTAAGTTTAAGTTTGAATTTGTATTATTGGATGAGACACACAATGTTGCTATTTATTTTTATATTGTATGTATTCTTTATTTCTAAAGGGAGACTTTATGATTACCTACTTTAAAGGCAGAGTCATTTGGAAAAAATTAAAAAACAGCTTATTGGCTAAATTAATAAACTGGAATTAGAGACAGCTATTGAGTATGTAACACATACTATGTAGCATATGTATGTGATTTCAGATGTTGAAAGTCAGTGTACTGTACTTTTGTGTGAACAAACACTAGTATACTGTATATCTCCTTCAGACACACTTGACTGTAAATGCCACGTCACTTCCTGAGATGCCTCCTTGCCGCTTATCCTGTATTCAGGGTCACGGGGGCCCCCGTGACCCTGAATACACACACACACACACACACACACACACACACACACACACACACACACACACACACAGATTACATGGACGGGTTATTACAATGTAAAGTTCACTACTGGTAAACAGTATTTCTGCCCAATAATTGAAAAAGTCACAAGCAAAGACAGATCGCTCTTATTTACACACTAGAAATGCGGGTCACCAGCTGAACGAGCAAAGGTCACGTTAGCATCCACAGCGTGCTCCCAACTAGGGTTCAGGGCCGATAAGCTGGAAAGGTAACACATCGTGACAACAGTGTTTACGGAGGCTTCTGGTTGGATTTATAGCAACACACGGCCACCACAAGATGGTGCTGTTTCACTGCTATCTGAAGTTATCTGAGGGCTTTATGATATCTGTAGGATGTATGTTTAGAATACATTCTAAGGTTGCTTCTATATAGAAGTGACTCAAAGTGGTTCAAGACTGATTCCATGATGATGTGATGTGAAACTATTTGAATTTGATAACTGCAGCAAAGTGACTGAGAACAATGATTTTACACGTTTGAGTCCACTCCATGTTTTCAGCTTCTATCTTTCTTTTACATCCAACATTAAAGACAGAGACCAATCGTAAACGTAGACAGACTTTTGTCTTTTTATTGGAGGTCTGATGATGTACTGTAGACACTGGAGATGTCTTTCAGCTGGCACTTCCCAGAATGCTCTCTGCCGACTGGTCAGCTGTTTGCTCTCAGCTCGAAGAAAAAAACAAACATGACAAAGGTGAACATGTGCTACAATGTGACGTGACGTAGCATGAGTGTTCTTAAACAACGTTAACAATTGAGGCAAAGTGTAATGGTGTCATTTTATTGGTATTCCAGCTAACTTTAAATCAATGCACAAGGATTTATTTCGCACCGTCTCAGGGGGCATGTAGTACCACTGGCCAACAATAGGAGGAGGGGAGTAGCGCTTTATAGTAGTTTTGTAATCTCGTTTTTTATATTATTTTATACATTGTATTTAGTCATTCCTTACATTGCTGTATGATTGTTTCAGCAACTGTTCAAAGGACTAATATTTTATGTACATTAATTTTAATTTTAATTTTAATTTTAATAAAGTATGTAATGTTGGCGCATAGCGCTGTGAATATGTTCCAGGAGCAATATGGGACAGTTATAATGCTTAGAGGTTATATTATTTTAATGTAAGGTGTTGTAAAGTTCTTTTGAAAGTTGTATCGTTTTGTGCTCTGCAACATTCCTTTGTAATGCCGCTACTCGCGCGCGCCTGGCGACTTTTAGTAGGCTGCGGCATTATGGGGGATGTAGTCTTACATATGGGACTTGTAGAAAATGAATGTAAATTATTTTATAAATGATTGTTTACACACGCTGAGTTAGTGTGCTACTCTGTGATGGTTGGACGTGATACAGGGCATATTTATTATTTCCACAGTTATTTTGTACTTGTTTCTTCTTCTTCTTATTATTACATGCATCTAGGGGCGGATCTAGAAAATATGTATGGGGTGGCGAGAGGGGGGCAGGAATTTTTGAGGGGTGGCAAGACATGGCAGACGTGTATACAGTGGTGTGAAAAAGTATTTGCCCCCTTCCTGCTTTCTTCTTTTTTTGCATGTTTGTCACACTTAAATGTTTCAGATCATCAAACAAATTTTAATATAAGGCGAGGATAACTCAAGTAAACACAAAATGCAGTTTTTAAATGAAGTTTTCTTTTATTAAGGGGAAAAGAAAATCCAAATGTACATTGCCCTATGTGAAAAAGTATTTGCCCCCTAAACCTAATAACTGGTTGGGCCACCCTTAACAGCAGCAACAGCGTTTGCGATAACTTGCAATGAGTCTTTGACAGCGCTGTGGAGGAATTTTGGCCCACTCGTCTTTGCACAGTCGTTGTAATTCAACCTTATTGGAGGGTTTTCGAGCATGAACCGCCTTTTTGAGGTCATGCCACAGCATCTCAATAGGATTCAGGTCAGGACTTTGACTAGGCCACTCCAAAGTCTTAATTTTGTTCTTCTTTAGCCATTCAGAGGTGGACTTGCTGGTGTGTTTTGGATCATTATCCTGCTGCAGAACCCAAGTTCGCTTCAGCTTGAGGTCTCGAACATATGGACGGACATTCTCCTTCAGGATTTGTTGGTAGACAGCAGAATTCATGGCTCCATTTATCACAGCAAGTCTTCCAGGCCCTGAAACAGCCCCAGACCATCACACTACCACCACCATATTCTACTGTTGGTATGATGTTCTTTTTCTGAAAAGCGGTGTTACTTTTACGCCAGATGTATTGGGACACACACCTTTCATAAAGTTCAACTTTTGTCTCGTCAGTCCACAAAGTATTCTCCCAAAAGTGTTGGGGATCATCAAGATGTTTCCTGGCAAACATTAGACGAGCTTTAATATTTTTTTGGCTCAGCAGTGGTTTCCGTCTTCGAACTCTGCCATGTAGGCCATTTTTGCCCAGTGTCTTTCTTATGGTAGAGTCATGAACATTGACCTTAATTGATGCAAGTGAGGCCTGCAGTTCTTTTGATGTTGTTCTGGGGTCTTTTGTGACCTCTTGGATGAGTCGTCGCTGCACTCTTGGCGTCTTTTTGGTTGGCCGGCCACTCCTGGGAAGGCTCATTACGGTGTAATGTATTCGCCATTTGTGGATTATGGCTCTCACTGTGGTTCTCTTGAGTCTCAAAGCTTTAGAAATGGCTTTATAACCTTTTCCAGACTGATAGATCTCAATTGCTTTCTTTCTCATTTGTTCCTGAATTTCTTTGGTTTTCACCATGATGTCTTGCTTTTGAGGAGCTTCACTTTGTCAGGCAGGTCCTATTTAAGTGAATTCTTGATTGGGAACTGGTGTGGCAGTGATCAGGCCTGGGGGTGGCTAGAGAAATTGAACTCAGGTGTGGTAAACCTTAGTTAAGTTATGTTTTAACTGGAGGGGCAAATACTTTTTCACACAGGGCCATGAAGGTTTGGATTTTTTTCTCCCTTTATAATACAAACCTTCATTTAAAAACTACATTTTGTGTTTACTTGAGTTATCCTTGCCTTATATTAAAATTTGTTTGGTGATCTGAAACATTTAAGTGTGACAAACATGCAAAAAAAGAAAAAAGCAGGAAGGGGGCAAATACTTTTATTTCACACCACTGTATATACTGAATTTACTCACTACAACTGTCAATCATCTCTATTCTACATTGTGATTGGTACTCGCTTCACTCGCATCGCAGAAAGTTACAATTATTTTATCTCCGATCGACCACATCGCATCGCCTGCCCTGGCCACATTCCACTAGAACACATTCACATTCATTGACAGCTGTCGCTCAGAGATGGGCGAGTGGCGACGTATGTGAACGGGGCTTCAGTCAAAACCAAAACACCAAGGAAGGCTGAGGAATAGTCACCCACTTATATTATTATTATTATTATTATATAATAAACTAATTGTGTTTTAGTCATTTTTGTTCTCATCTTTTCTTGAATGCTTAAACTCCTCAACCCCATTTATACATTTGTATCAGTACCAGCAGTTTGTAAGAAATTGGTCAGTAATTGTTATGTCATATTTTGTTTCTCAGAATTCACTAAATTGATGCATTAAAATGAAATTATTCAAAAAATGAGGTCCATCATTCTCAGAACGACATTGATCATGGACCACACTGAGTATCTCACAGTGTAGTTTGCAGGATGATCAATTTCCTCAGCTCTTATCAGGTCAGTCAACGACAGCGACGCAGAGTCAGCGCACTCTTTAATGGTAACCCTGCTCTTACGTCACCTTTAACAGCTGACTGACACCTGAGCTGATATACGTTCGATGGACCTCTAACAACTACGTGTTCTCCCGCTGTATTTATACCCCTCCGACGTGAAGCCCGTTTCACTCAGGGTGCAATATTTTCTCCACTGGCCATTTCCATGTGTGATACATTCTCCCTCTCACGGACTCTTGCCAGAGAAAGTTTCAGCTCTAAAATCGCTTTAGTTTTCAAATGATGGGCTTTTTTGTGACAAACGCTGACGATGACGCTGCCGCTTGGAATTATGGGTAACCGCTTATAGCGCTCCGTAGAACGACTGTATTAAAATTGCACATGAAAGATCCATAAAAAAGGCACTTTCAACAGTTGTATGGCGATTGCTCAGGTGGCCTGAAAGCTGTGTCGCATTTATGAGAGCCACATCAGCTTTGTACCATCGTTTAGTAGTATTGTCTGCTGGAAACAAGAGCAATCACATAGTTTGGTCGTTTTGTTATTATTTAAATGTCGCTCATGGAATCGAATCCTCATCAAAACAGCGAAGGGGCCCAAGGAAATTAGCTGCAATACCATTGTCAGCCACAGCAGAGAGTCAAAGGGCTGGTGGCGCTGTTTCAATATGTAGGCTGCTGGCGAGGGAGACGGTCAAAGAGGTGTTTATGTATGAGTGCGTCCACTTCAGCGGGAAAGGTGTCGGGAAATGAATGGTGATAGTCATCAACTACTTTCAAGAATGTTTCCTGAACCACTCCTGAACCAATGTTGCTGTATTACAGGAGCATCATCTTACAATGCACCATAAACACATCCAGTAAGATCCGTCAGTGCAGGCGTGCTGCACAGTGCTGAATAAGATCATATTTCAACCATTTGCAAAACAATTCATAGAAGCAAAATTTAGGCATTTTTGTTAAAAATAAAAATGCATACCTGTTCCTCTGGATTTACAGTCAATATATGAGAAATATGCAGCCGTTTAGCTGCAACAAAGTTAAAACTCAACATGATGAACGATACATTCAAATCATTTCGAAAAGGAAAAATGGCAATTCTTCACATTTGCAAGCAGTATTTTGCATGCCTGTAGCACATCCCTCCACTGGTACACCCCTGGCCACAATTCTTACAAACATGTGGGTTCTCTCTGTAAGGTGCGGATATAGGAGGAGTCGAAGTTGCAGGTAAAAAAATTGACACTTTATTTCCTATACTTTAACAACTCTAAAATCAGGGGAAAGGGCAGGGGGAAAGAGTTCTGTGTGGCGAGAGTAGCCTTCTCCCAGTGGCGTCTCCCAGGTGACGCACATCAGGTCCTAATGAGCTCTGAGCGCAGACGCACTCAACTGCGGCCTCTCCGCGGCTCCTCTGCGGCACTGTCCAGGGTGCTGAAGGTGACAGGTTAGAACCGCAACACTCTCCAGCATGCACCTGTAACGGGCGTGCATTGTCTTTAACAGTTTACATCAGGGTTGATGCACGTCCGTTAACCTTTGTATGTTCTGCGTTGTGTTCTAGGTTGAGTTGAATGAAGGAAGGACTCGTACCACGACTAGTTGCTGGTTGTTCGTTTAATGAAGGCAGAATGGTAGCTTTGTCTGTACAAATAAACAGAAAAACATAGGCTCTGTAACATGCAGTCTCCTCCACAGCACACAGGTCTCAAGCTCCTCCTCTCAGCTAGCCTGGCGCGAACTGCACATGACTGATACACCTTAGTATTAACAACAAAAATACTTTTAAATAAAAATGTGAAAATTAATTAAATAAATTATAAAATGCAAAATTATTTGATAACATGAATTTCTTTGACATGCTTAATACAACCAGTGTAAACATTATGTAAACGTTATACCACATGAATTATAATGAACATAATGCACATACCTGTACAAATAAACAGAAAAACATAGGCTCTGTAACATGCAGTCTCCTCCACAGCACACAGGTCTCAAGCTCCTGTTAGCAGACAAACACACAGAAAACCCCGTATATCTTGTAAAACGTCTGTTTACCAGGTTTATATTCGAGTGACACTTTAACTGCATGTTCACAATCTAGAACCGAACATTTATACATGCATAAAACAAGGTTTGCGTTGCTCATGTGAGCAAGACAATTTGACTTTTCTTGAATGTGCTGTCACAGTAAGCACAACTAAAAGGTTTTTCACCGGTGTGAATACTTGTATGCAAACGAGGCGGGAGCAGCTCACAGTTGGTGGCTGGTTGTGATTCAAGATGTCTGACTTCAGCATCGTTGGAGGTATCAACCTCCATGTCTGGACTGATGCACTGATCCACCTGCTTCTCTTGATCTGCTGAAAGTCATAGGTCTCGTTTCTCTCCACATCAGGAAGCTGGTCTGACTGCTGCGGAGTAATAGCTTGTTAATAATCATTTCAAAGCTAACTTGGACGGCCAACAAGATTGTTTGCCTGTAGCACATAGGCCTACCTCTGGTATATGGAGGACTAAACATGACTTAAGAATAAATAAATAAATAAATGAATACATAAATGAATAAATAAATGCTGAAATAAATGAATGAATAAATAAATGCATGAATAAATGTATAAATAAATACAGGAATAAATAAATAAATAAATGAATAAATAAATGTATAAATAAATACAGGAATAAATAAATAAATGCTGAAATGAATAAATAAATAAATGTATAAATAAATAAATAAAATAATCAATAACAGAATAAATAAATAAATGCTTTATATTTATTTCTACATTTCTGTTCACCTACATTTATTTATTTATGTATTTCTGTGTCCATATGTTAATGAAGTAGGAGGTCCTAACCTCAGTCAACAGCATGATTGGTTACAGGAGCTTGCTGGATTCGGGCCTACTACTTCTGCCTTACTAGCGGAGCTGATTCCTGTACAGGGATGTTGCTGGCTACTAGCCCGCCGCTCAGCTAACCGTTAGCTGCAGTTGTTGACATGTGTTATTTATGTAGCTCTGGTTTAGTAATGGCATTTTTTGTACAAGCGATTGCGAATGAATTACGATCATTAGCGAACGATTTAGAGAACCATGCAACCAACGGATGGATGACTTGGCTCAGCTCAACGCCGATATGGATGTGGAAATGGAGCTAGCAGTGTTAGACGGTCTTGAAGAAGTCGCCCGCCAACTTTACACCCTGTCAGAGTCAGAAGAAGGGACCCTTGGACGTCCGTCGTACAATATACCCCCCACTTTAATCGAAGCACACCTACTGCGGGGGCACACTGCTGGGGAAATAGCACAGGTGTTCGGAGTGTGCGAGAGAACAATTCGTCGGAGGATGGCACAGTACGGAATAGGGTCATTTTTACTCCTAACGCTACATTGTCTGTTTGTCTGGTTTCCCGTGTCTCGTCTTTTAAAGGTGGCAATATATGTGTGCAAATTCACAGAGATATTTAACTAGCTAGTGTTTATTGATGGTAACGTTGCTCACCTTATCTCCAAATACCACTGGGAAATATCCTGTGTTTATCTTATATAGTCTAACGTTAGGTGCACATTTGAGTCCAAGCTTTTAGTATAAATTGTTCATGATATCATAGAACATTTATACAATAATATGTCTCCTTGCACTGCTTTGAGTTTTGCACTGAGTTTAAGTTAACTAAAAATGAACTAACGTTACTGATATTAACTTACATTAATATGCACTGGGAATAGGTCTAACAATACTTGATTATATAGGCCTATATGCTTTGGTTTTCAACGACAGATGGACTGGTGACTAACATGCTTATATTACTGACAAACTTAGTGTAGGAGCCAACATTGGTTTGGCCTGTATTATTAATTGTTTATCCTGCACACGCTCTTTGGTTCCTATCATTTCTGGCAATTAACACCTGGGTGTGTTATGTCTCAGACAAGACAACACTGAGCCTCTTAGCGGCCTTTTAAATTGGACAGTTAGTCGCTACACTTAGTTTATCATATGTACTCCTTACAGGTAGTGGATTTGTGCTGCTGCATTTGTTGATACTGTACATGGGTGCCATTAATTAACATCTTCAGTTTGTCAGATGATCTGTAACCCTATTTCTGGAGTAAAAAGTGAACAGAGTCAGATGTGACATTTCAGCACAATTGCATTAGTTTGACACATGATAGTGTTGCATATATAAACTCATACAATACGAAAGATTTTAACTTAAATTATAAATAAAATGTATAAACTTCTACAGGACACAGCAGCTGAGTTTAGACTAAACAGGAATGAGGTTTGTTTTAGGTGACACCGATTTAAAATAATGATCGTTTTGTTTTTACTGTGAGATGGGTGACATTTCTTTGTTGCCTCTTGTGACTTTTTTCTTGTTATTTTTGATGATCAGAGTCCACAATCTATTAACTCCAATAGACGACAACAATCTGGATGAAACTGTGACCCAAATTCTGCAGCAGCATCCCATGTCTGGATACAAAATGATGGTTGGGCACCTGAATGCACAAGGCATACGCATACAAAGTAAGGAATTGTATTCATTACCCATTCATTTGTTCAGGGGTTATTTTATGTTGGGATTTGGCCTACTTGCCGATTTACTCACAATGTGAGGAAGCTGCTTTATTTAGTGCTAGTCTGGATTTTATCTGGATTTGTGAATTCACTGCCAGATTGGGGAATGCTTTACTTTTTTTCTGTACACCATATCTGTGAATTCTTTTGCCTATTATAGGACAGCGTGTCCAGGAATCCATGCGGCGAGTGGATCCTGGTGGAGTTTTGATGCGCACCCTTCAGCTGAACCCAAGAAGGCGTAGGAAGTACTCTGTTAGAGCACCGAACAGTTTATGGCACATCGATGGAAATCACAAACTGATAAGGTATCGAAAAAACATGAACCATCTCAAGCATCCACTTTATTGTAGATTTTACTACTGTAAGATACTTGCTACCCAGTTTAGTGTACATCCAGAGCAGTTACAAAAGCTCATCTACAATTTTAATTAACCTACCAGTGTCACTGCAAGCCGGACTGGGATTTATCAATGGTGGATGGATCAAATTATTGAATCCATCAGTGTTCTTGTGCATGCAAATCAGTTTTACTGACTTCTACCAGCATCAAAATTAAGAGTAATGCTGGTTGGTTCTTTGAACTTTTAGGTGGGGTGGCTTTTTAAAGTGGTCCGAACAGGTCAGTTAGAAACTGTGATAAACCTTCTGTTTTTGGCACAGTACTGAAATTGTAATCTGTGTATATACAGTCTGACAGGGGCTAAAATGGCTACGGCTCCCACGCTGTGCACCCAATATTCCCAAATTAAAGTGGCACTCAACATTTTAACCTCAGCCATTGTCTTCTATGAAATCTAATATGCTGGAGTACAGTGCTAAAAACAGAAAATGTCAGGGACCAAAGACTAAAAACTCTTAAAAAAGACAACTTGCAGCTGGCCTCAAAGGCTATTTTTAATCAAAATACTCACCAGAACCTTGTATAAATTCGGGTGTGGGTGTACATTTTGTGAGCTGGATTAAATACAAAGAAATGGTGACCTAGAAGTATATCAGGATTTTATTTATGTTTGTGTGTTAAAGATTTCAGATAGAGAAGTTCTGATCAAATAGGCGTATACAGTATGCTCTGTGTAAATCTGGCCTCAACTTGCACATACAGAGATGCATGATGCAGGTAGTGGTACTGATCTTAATCTGTTCTCATGCATATCTATTTCAGATGGCGTATTGTTGTGCATGGTGGTATTGACGGCTTTAGTCGTTTGATTGTATACTTGAGTGCCGCCACCAACAATCGTGCAGCAACAGTCCTAAAAAGCTTTCTGGAAGCTGTCGATGTCTATGGTGTGCCATCACGTGTGAGGTCAGATAAAGGCGGGGAAAATGTTGATGTTGCACGCTACATGGTGGCTAATAGAGGACTGAACAGGAATTGCTGGCAGGAGTGTCCATAACCAAAGGTAACATAATCTTCCATTCAACATTTATCAAAATAACACTTTGTAAAAGATGGCAATATAAACTGACTTAACCTGTCTCTTCAAGTCTATCTTAATACAATCAAGCTTTTGTGGCAGCAGATTATGAGCTTTTCAACATTAACGTTAGCGTAAATATCAAAAGAGTTGTTCTCTAATTGTCTCTCTGTAATCTATACTGACCAGGAGAACATTACTATTCTAGTGTGATTCCAATGTAAGTGATGACAAATCTAGTCCTCATTCTGTAGTTCAGCTGAACTTCATTCTGAAGCATATATGAGGCTTCAGCAGTCACAGAACAAGGCCAGCCATCACTTACAATAGAATGGTTAGCATTAGATTTTCCACAGCCAGTATAGATGGACAGAGGAACAACTACAGCAACAAACAACTCTTTCATCATACATGTGGGCATGTGAGCATTGTTTGAAGACAAACTTGAAAAAATCAACTTATCCTTTAAGAGAATTAAAATTAAACGTTGTCATTAACTGTTATTTAGAGTGAATATTGAATACATCACTTATTACTTACGTATTTAATTCAGTTCTAATTTACTGTGCTTATCATTGATGGGAGTGTTGTGACACACACCCACACAAACTCCACCCACACATAGACATACCTCCAGACACACAAAGATTACCTCTAGTGACAGGCAAAAAACACATGCATGCCGCTACAGGCGTATTGTGTTATGTATTGTATGTGTTTAAATTGTAGATGGCGATAAGACAAAGGTAAGTTAACATTTAATTACAGCAGTAACATGAGTCTCCTGAAAGTGTTACTTACAAGGGATTGTTTGTTTTACTCACTCTCTGTCTTTTTATTTTTTTAAGTTAGGTGTTGGTGGCTGTTCCTGACAGAGGTCTCCAAGTCTCTTTTACTAGGTATTGATGGCAGTAGCAGACCTTCAGGATTACACACACTGCACCAGCCTCCCAACAAGAAGAGACATGTCATGTGGAAGACCTAGACTCAGCTTCCAGGACCAGATGAGAAGGATGGAGGACTACTGGACCAGATGAGAAGGATGGAGGACTACAGGACCAGATGAGAAGGATGGAGGACTACTGGACCAGATGAGAAGGATGGAGGACTACTGGACCAGATGAGAAGGATGGAGAACTACAGGACCAGATGAGAAGGATGGAGGACTACTGGACCAGATGAGAAGGATGGAGGACTACAGGACCAGATGAGAAGGATGGAGGACTACAGGACCAGATGAGAAGGATGGAGGACTACTGGACCAGATGAGAAGGATGGAGAACTACAGGACCAGATGAGAAGGATGGAGGACTACTGGACCAGATGAGAAGGATGGAGAACTACAGGACCAGATGAGAAGGATGGAGGACTACTGGACCAGATGAGAAGGATGGAGGACTACTGGACCAGATGAGAAGGATGGAGGACTACTGGACCAGATGAGAAGGATGGAGAACTACAGGACCAGATGAGAAGGATGGAGGACTACTGGACCAGATGAGAAGGATGGAGGACTACTGGACCAGATGAGAAGGATGGAGGACTACTGGACCAGATGAGAAGGATGGAGGACTACAGGACCAGATGAGAAGGATGGAGGACTACAGGACCAGATGAGAAGGATGGAGGACTACAGGACCATTTTTAATATTATATACATATATATATATATATATGTATATATGAATCATGATGTACATTTTGGTGACCAATCAACAGTATGGAACATTATTATAAGTCTAAAGGCATTTCCACGTACGCCAAGTTCAGACTTGTGGGTTTTGTAGTTCAGACTTGGCTTGTAGTTTGATTCGGGAGTCCAGACTCTGGAGGACTTGGGCTGCGACTGATGACGGTGCACAAATCCACCAGAACGCAAGACAAGAGCGCAGATTGAGAAACGGCGTAAGGCCGGGTTGCTCTGACAAGGATTTACTTTAAACTTGCTCAAAATTAAGAAATATTAAACGTTAATATCGATGTTATTGGCAGGCGGGGTAGACCAATGGTGGAGGGCCATTTTAACATTTGATTGGTTCAAAATGGTGTCTGTGTATTATGCTGCGCAAATGAGCCAATTAACATTCGAGCTGAGACGTAGGGGGCGGGTCTTTATGTAGTATAAAGACGAACGTTGAGCCGTTGACTACGTACATTCATTGAGAGCTCATACACCGCATCCAGTACGAAAATGAGAGAAATTGTGCATCTTCAAGCCGGCCAATGTGGAAACCAGATTGGCGCTAAGGTTAGTTAAACTATATTTCGTTTGACTCGTGACTCATGTCGTGTTCTCCGCCGGGCTCTCTGCTCCCGGAGCGGCGCTTTGTGCCCGTTCGCGCCACTGAAACCACACCCTGGAAATATAAACTGTCCTCTTTGTGAAAATGGCCATTTAAAGCTGAACGAAACGAATGCCCTTTTGGGTCGTCTTCAGTACCATCATGTGTTGGAGTTAAAGACGAATAGAAACGATTTAAACGCATTTTTGCATTTGTAAAACGTATCTCTAAATTAACGTATGCCCGCCTGCTGTAGCAAATCGTTAATACCAAGTTCAAAAACTGCTGACTGATCTACGTTGATTTGGATTTGCGGAAAATGGTTCGCATTGTTTGTTCGGCAACGTTACCGCAATGCGAAAAAAGGAAGCAAGGATTTCTGGTGAAAGGAAGACGACACCGATAACGTTATATTAACCTTATAAACGCGACGGTAAAATGGGTTTACATGGCGTGTTTGAGGCTACTTGGCGATGCCTTTTTAGGGCCTATTTGCCCCGATGAGTAGACTTCTGCTTGTATTGTTTAATGGCGGTTGGCAAATAGCTTTTAGGTGCATTACCTCCACCTCCTGGACTGGAGTGTAGACCTGAACGTGTTATGTGCCACTACATTAATTACTCATAACACTGGTATCTACGAACTACGTGGAAATATCCTGGTAGGCAACTCCATGTCATTGTTATTTAATAACTGAGATTTATTTTTGACCGAGTGAATGACAGAAGTGCAGTAGGTCACACTCAAATCTGTGCCACTGCAGTAAGGACTAAGCATTAGTACATCTGAATATGAGACGATACACAAATTATAATATAATGGTCAAAATAACTATTTACGATATTAACCCAATGATCAAATTATGCTCAAAACATCAGCAATCAAATGGTGTTCGATTTATATTTTGAAAAGATAACATTTTATTTTGATTTTGTTACAGATGAGCAGCATTGTCTATCTAGCTCCAACCGTTATTTAAAAAAAAACTCACATGAATTTTAACTGTCTAAACATTAATGACATGCATTAATGGATGAATGTTGCTTCTATCATTTGAGCGTGAAGAGCTAACAAAGGTTTGCATTCTTTCCTAATAGTTTTGGGAGGTGATCAGTGATGAGCATGGTATTGACCCAACTGGTACTTACCATGGTGACAGTGACCTGCAACTGGACAGGATCAACGTCTACTACAATGAAGCCTCAGGCAAGTTGAAGCTGGTCTGCTTTTATTTATTTATTTATTTTGTGCATGAATGACATTTAATTTTTGTTCACCACCACTTTTTTTTTATAGGTGGTAAATATGTGCCCCGTGCTGTACTGGTTGATCTGGAGCCAGGTACCATGGACTCTGTGAGGTCTGGTTCTTTCGGCCAGATCTTCAGACCAGACAACTTTGTCTTCGGTAAATATTTTGTACACTTATGGTGCATATCATGGGTAGAAGATTCAAGTTTCTCCACGTTTGTGTGAAGCTTAACCTGATTCGTCTCTTGCAGGCCAGAGTGGAGCTGGCAACAACTGGGCTAAGGGTCACTACACAGAGGGGGCAGAGCTGGTGGACTCTGTCCTGGATGTGGTGAGGAAGGAGGCAGAGAACTGCGACTGCCTTCAGGGTTTCCAGCTCACGCATTCCCTGGGTGGAGGTACCGGCTCCGGTATGGGCACCCTGCTCATCAGCAAGATCCGTGAAGAGTACCCCGATCGCATCATGAACACCTTCAGCGTGGTGCCTTCCCCAAAAGTATCAGACACAGTTGTTGAGCCCTACAACGCCACACTGTCGGTCCACCAGCTTGTAGAAAACACAGACGAGACCTTCTGCATCGACAACGAGGCCCTTTATGACATCTGTTTCCGTACCCTCAAGCTCACGACCCCCTCATACGGAGACCTCAACCACTTGGTCTCTGCCACCATGAGCGGCGTCACCACCTGCCTCAGGTTCCCCGGGCAGCTCAACGCTGACCTGCGTAAGCTTGCTGTCAACATGGTGCCGTTCCCCCGTCTGCACTTCTTCATGACGGGCTTTGCCCCCCTCACAAGCCGAGGCAGCCAGCAGTACCGAGCACTCACCGTGCCAGAGCTCACCCAGCAGATGTTCGACTCCAAGAACATGATGGCTGCCTGTGACCCACGCCACGGCCGCTACCTGACCGCGGCTGCCATCTTCCGTGGCCGCATGTCCATGAAGGAGGTCGACGAGCAGATGATGAATGTGCAGAACAAGAACAGCAGCTACTTTGTTGAATGGATCCCCAACAATATCAAGACCGCTGTCTGTGACATTCCTCCCCGTGGTCTCAAGATGGCCGCCACTTTCATTGGAAACAGCACCGCCATCCAGGAGCTGTTCAAGCGCATCTCTGAGCAGTTCACAGCCATGTTCAGGCGCAAAGCTTTCCTCCACTGGTACACCGGTGAGGGCATGGATGAGATGGAGTTCACCGAGGCAGAGAGCAACATGAATGACTTGGTGTCCGAGTACCAGCAGTACCAGGATGCCACCGCTGAGGAAGAGGGGGAGTTTGATGAAGAGGGTGAGGAAGACCTGGCCTAAATGTATCACTTTTCCAAATATCACCTGCCCGATTGTTAATGCGAGCTGTAATGTTCCAAGTCGGTTCCAGTTCTTGTTGTTCAGGAAGAGGGTGAGGGCAAGCTGGCATAAATGTATCACTTTTCCAAAGCTCTGCTGTACAATTGTTGATGTGAACTGTCACGTTCAATTTCCTTCAAGTTTTCATTGTTCAGTGTATCGTTCATTTTAAAAGTTCTCCTTCACGTTCCAGTCTGCCTTCCTTGTTTTTCTGCCCGAGTATGTGATGAAACTCCTCACTGACTTCATGTGAAGGTAATGCTAGGTGTTGCACCACACTCTACATGTTGTAGCTGTTCACCGCTTTATTTTGTCAAATGAGATTTTCCATTTTCCATACCACGAATGCAGGTGTTTAAATATTAAAATGTTTTAAACTGGCATCCGAGCATTGACTCTAAAATGTGTATTTTATATTGCACTGGGGTCTTGAACACTAAAGCAGCGTCGGCAAATTGAGCCTAACTCTGGGTTCTGGATGAGTTCAATGAAGAGTTACACCTGCCGACTCTACAAAGCCATCATCAATGGAGTGCAGATCCTCTGTGTTTATGGAGGAAACGAGCTCATCCTTCAAAAGTGGAGCGACGTGACTGAAACTAAGCAGACTGAATTGACTGCAGGTCGAAATGATGCATACGAATATTGAGCAAATGGTTTTAATCATATTTCACATATTAAACGGTAGAGCAGATATCTCAATGAAGAAACACCCTTAAACATTTCACAAAACTCCTGAGAGAATATTTTTAGATATGTGTGTGTATGTGTGTGTATATATATATATATATATATACTGTATATATATGTGTATAAATGTATATATGTGCATACATGTGTGTATATATATATACACAAAGACTGCAAAATGTTTCGCTGTGAATTCACAACAAATTATTGGATAATTTCTTGCATGACTTTCACAGTAAGGATTACAGCAATATACTGTGACTTTTAGTCACAGCAATTTACTATAATTTTTAATCTATTACAATGCATTGTTGTAAAAGCACGACTGTATACTATAACTTTACAGCTTCTTGGCAAAGCAATTACATCCCCCAACAAACCACTCTGAGGTCATAGAATGGCATATTTATTAACACATATATTTTTCAACATAGAACAAATGCCAAGAAATTCAACTTCCTAGTCAAACTTTCCAAAGCCATCTTAAAATGCTGAGAAATTGTGCAGACACTTAAAGCCCATTCAAAGTCAATAGGTTTCCTCAAAAGGGCGTTCGCATGAGGGTTCATTGTTGTCTGCTTCTTGGTCTTTGAGCCTCTTCCAGGATTGATGCCCAGGAAGCACCTGTTAATAAGCAAAGATAGTTTCAGTTTTAAATAGACTTATGTATTGCAGGCAGCATTTATCAAGGTGTTCATCCGTGCTTTTTTCCATATCAAACCCTAATAGACTTATTGTTAAAATAATTTTCCGTAAACGAATAAATTCACCCAAGGAGGAGATCGGAGACATAAGTAAAGTCGACGCCTGACTTTAATCTTGTACAAGAGGAGCAGTTACAATGCAACAACGTGTGAGGATGCTACAGAGGAAGTGCTCAAATCACTGTTGTGACTTGAGTCTTTTAAAGGCACAGAAGATAACGCGTCACTGACAGTTAACCTTCATGTAGAACAAGACATCATGACTACCAGGCCTCTGATAACATTTAGGTCAGCCATGGGGATACTAAAGTAATAAACAGTTCAACACATAAAGCTGTAACCTGAACAAAGAACACTTTAAGACATGAGGTTATACAAAATTCTTATAACAGTCATCATTTTTCCAAAAGACATTTTCACACGATTTTGGGTGCATCCTTTTACAAGATCCTTTCATGTCCATGATACCGTCAGCAGGTGGAGGACGTGGAACCTCACAAATTGAGAGGCTGCGAAGCCGGGAAATCACATCATCAAGCAGAGAAGGAAACCCTATGGTTTTCTTTACATTTGAGTTCATCTTGTCTTTGAACAAATGATCCATAAGGCAGTTACTCCAGGAACTATTTCAATCTCTGTATCACCAAAACTGTTGCAATTCACTGTTTTGAGAGCCATCTACAGTGCTTTTGGACTCTGTCACTTATATAGGATTCTGGACCAGTGATGTCACACCTTATGGCTTTGATCTAGATCAAAGGCACAACATCACAGTGATGTCACGTTTGGCTTCTTTTTTTTCTTTTTTTCATGTTTACAACATAGATGCATATCATCTCCATGACAACCAGAAAGAAAGAAAGAAAAACTTGACTTTGGGGACTATTGCACCCTATAATGTATAATTCCTGATAATGTAAGAACATTTGCACTTAAAGCACTTCTTACCTTTCTGGCATTTTTACACTTTTCTTCTGTAATCTTAAAATGCTCCTAATAAGCGTATGGTACACTAAAATGTAAAATAAATCCATCAGGTGTTGAAACTCATCAATGTTTAATTCTCGTATATTTCTGATAAAAGTCTGACCAATCATTTTATTCCGACCGAATAAACGGATTGGCCGAGGTTCCTGCCTGTCATCCGTCGCAGCGTCGCCTACGCGGTCACGGCTTGCTAGTCGCGCCTCTCTAGCAGAGCGGTAGAGCGGTCTGTGAGAGAGAGCACGGAACGGCGAAGAACTGACAATGACGACCAAGCCAAGCCGCCACTTCCACCCCCAGCTGCTCCCACAGAGAAAACTATCAGCTAAAAGACGACTATTTCGCAAAAAGCTGCGTAAAAGAAAACACTTGATGAGTCGAGAGGCAGGACGCGAGTCAACATCGGCTCTGCTTTCCAGCGATGGCGGAGGCTAATGCAGCGTCATCCGGAGCTCAAAAGAGATGAGATGGTCGCGGAGCTTCTGCTGGACTGGTACTTTTAGTTTGCTTAATAGAGCGCAACATTACGCAACATTGCATGTGATAACGCAGCATCCAGATGCTATCAGTTACCAGAGTTACTATAGTTCTGTAATACTGTTATTTGTGCAAGGAAGATTAGCTTTAGCACTGGTAGTGTAAACAAACCTGGCTGTGTCAAGTCTGTTTGTTTACACTACCGGCGACGTTAGCTTCAGCGTTAGCATCAGCGCTAACGTCGTCTCGTAGTAGTAGTAGTAGTAGTAGTAGTGTAAACAAACTGTCACAGCCTGGTTTGTTTACACTACCAATGACGTTAGCTTCAGCGTTAGCATCAGCCTCGGTGTTTATTGTGAAGTTGTCATTAAGCCCGTTCTAGTATTAAAACTCCGGGCTTGCGTTTGACTTTGTTGGTCGTACAGTAACCAGAGCTAGTTCAGAACATTGCTTCTCCGTCCGGACTTCTTCGGCTAATAGATAATGCTGGCTAGCTGACATCTATGTAAATAAGAGCCATCTGTCTTTGCTTGTGACTTTTTCAATTATTGGGCAGAAATACTGTTTACCAGTAGTGTACTTTACATTGTAATAACCCGTCCATGTAATCTGTGTGTGTGTGTGTGTGTGTGTGTGTGTGTGTGTGTGTGTGTGTGTGTTGTGTGTGTGTGTGTGTGTGTGTGTGTGTGTGTGTGTGTGTGTGTGTGTGTGTTGTGTGTGTGTACATGGTATGTGTGGCGATCTCTAGAAAGCAGCGTTCTCACTAAAACGCCAAACAGTTCACAAAAAGTTCTCTGCTGGTTTTGTTTGGAAAACAACTGAATAAAGCATGAAGTGAAAGCTCCTTCACTCTGCCTCGCTCTGTAGAGATCCTCTCCACAGTCTCAGGTAGCTCATGACTTCAGAAAGAGAGCTTAGTTTATTCTTTATTCATTATTCTTGTTCACTGGGGAATTTGAAGAGGTACCACGATTGACCTTCTGACCGAGATCCAAATGTATATTGTTTATTTGCTCCAGAAATTGACTTAAAGGCTCTGAACAACACAGAATAAATGTAGGGCTGCAACCAGCGATTATTTTCATTGTTTGTTTGCAGATTATTGTTTTTTTAATATTCTAAACCAGCCATTTAAGAAGTTAAACGTATGGTATTATTATGGCATTAGGGAATTTTGCAATTAATTCAGAATCCAATTTATGCCTCATGCTGTATTTTTGAGGCATGCAATGAATTTGCTTTGGTGTTTTGGTGCAAGACATAAGAATAGTAAGAGAAAATGGAATTAAACATAAAATCAAGCAATGCAAAAATCAATAAACTCAAATATAAAAGAAAATTATATTATAAAGATGAACAAAAAATAATGTTAAAAAAATAATGTACAATATATATGAATTTAAATGAAAGAGTGGTAGTTCTGTGGATTGTTCAGGTTTTCATCTTATTTTGATGTGAAACTGTAGAAATTGACCTTCATCAGACTTTTAACCTCAGGGTTCAGGGTCGCTTGGTGTACAATCTCCCTCTCTTCTCATATAACATATAGTTTATGAATATCCTCTGGATAAAGTAAACTGAATATCCCTGAGTTGTGGCCAAAACAAGATATTTCAACGACATCATCTTTTTGGAAACAATGATCAACATTCTTCACCATTTACATGTTTTTGACCAAACAACTGATCAATTAATGGAGAAAATAATCCAGGAATTTAAATGAATCTACAGTGAAAACAGTGGTTAGTTACAGCCCTCATTTGCTGCTGTAACAAAAGTTCATCTCCTTTTCACCAGGAGCCCCAGTGAAAGGGGGATAGAGGAGGTTCCCATATTAGCACCCACACGTTCTGCCTCCTGTCCAAACCCGGAGACTCTGGGTCTCCTCAGGGTCCCCCACCCTCCCTCCACAGCACCCTCCCTCTACTCCCCCACCGGCTCCCCCACCTCTCCTCTGTCACCCTCCAGTCCCAGACGGAGCGGCCCGGACACTGGCCAGGTACAGACGCCGTTACGCTTCCTGCTTTTAAATATTTGAGAATATTTAATATTAAGAATAATACCCTTACAGTAACACATATTGAAATGATTCCATAGAGTATTCCTTGTTGTGTTCATACAGTGAACAGTCAACAAGGTTTCATCTTGATTTGAGTGTAAACTGCCTTTACATCGACTTCATTGTGTGTGTGTGTGTGTGTGTGTGTGTGTGAGAGAGTGTGTGTGTGTGTGTGTGTGTGTGTGTGTGTGTGTGAGAGAGTGTGTGTGTGTGTGTGTGTGTGTGTGTGTGTGTGTGTGTGTTACACAGAAACCTGTAAAAGGTCATTTAGATTTCACCAGTTATGTACTGTTAATGGACCTCATGCCATAAAGGCTCTGATGTAACGCCAGCTCGATGCTTCTGTTCAGACTGAGCACTCTGATCGTCCAGACGCTCGCCGTCATGTTCAGAGAGACGGATGTCGAAGCAGCCAGACTCAACCTGCTCTCTGCCAAAAAGTCAACATCTCACCATCCTCTTGACTTTACCTTTATGGAATAATAATCCTGTCTCTGTTATTAACACCCTCCCCCCCCTCCCTCCCTGCAGAGGTGCCCTGGCCTCCAGAATGCTGCTTGCCTTGATTTGTGCTGCAGAGCTTCAAACACAGAACCAAAGATCCCAGGTTGACTGTGAGGTGAGCTGCTCACATTAATGTCATTATGTATTGTATCCGTTTTAAATGTCACAGCTGTCCTTCTCTGTCAGCCTCAGGACTTCCTAGCTGAGTATCTGGACGCTGCCTGCTCCCTGCTCTTTGAACTGCTGCTTTTAGGCCACGAGGTGAGTGACAACTATACCATGGAATACTATTTTAATTACTCTCACTGCCAAAGGGGGAGACAAAGGTTTGGATACAAAACAATCTTTGCTTGTCTATAAGAAACAAATCCAAATATATCATACATATAGGTGTAAAATGTCTTGTTTGCAAGTGTGGGGAAGTCCAATCATTTGCACTCAGCCTGTGAATTTACACTTTATTGACTTTATTTAGGCCAGCAGATGTTCTTCAGCGGACAACTCCCTGTCTGTCGGTTGGATGCTCGGAGTCCTGCAGCCACATCCTCACCTGGTAACGTTCCTCACTGGCACTTTAGTAGAGATGGGAAACATATTCTCTCCAAATAAGGAAGCTTGGTCAGATACGTGAAGCTTCAAACTTGACTTAAGAGTCAAAGTGTAGAGGGAGTTACTCTCCTCCTGAACTGCCTGAAATGCCTCCATTCAAATGTTGCCTTTTCTTCTATAAAGTGTTGAGTCACCAAGTAACACTTTTGAATAATATTGATCTATAAAGTGTGGTGTGGAGTCAAAACTGCAATGAAGCTGGTCTCCTTGTGTCTCTGCAGTTGTCCTTCATTGGTCACCAGGTCCAGCAGGTGGTGCTGGTTTTTGTCAGACCTGCAGGAGTCCTTTCTGAGTCCGGTTCAGTCTGTTCTGCTCTTCCAGCGCTGTCGCCTCCTGCTGGCCTGCCTGCAGTACAACAACCAGTTGGCCCAGCACCTCAGCTCCCACTTCAGAGTGGAGTTCAGGTTTGTGCTGCTCTGAAAACAGTCTTATTTTTAAGATGATTTGATTATTTTACACTTTAAGAAGATGTGTGTCTTATCTGTGACACGATAAACAAGTGATGAAGTGGTTCCAGTATGTTTTAGTGGCTTTAAGAGTTTTAAGCATATTTTATAATATATTGTGGATAATATTGTGTAATTATTTTGGCCAGGATAATAGTGATGTGAAATGTTCACACTACCGGGTCCATTCGTTTTGCAAATAGTGTTTTTTTAAATGTGTAGAGTAAGTAGAAGTGCAGTAACTAGTAGGATGTTTTCCTCTGAGATGTAGCGGGCTTCCTTGGGTTTTATCTAAGGATCTGTGTTTTCCCCTCCAGGTACTTCGTGAAGCTGTCGCGTGCCGAGGAGAAGCTGCCGCCTCACCACCCGATCAGCCAACCGACTGTACGACTGGTGGAGCAGATCCTGGCTGTTTATCTGCACAGATGATCGCACACCAACACATGTGCTCTCACGCCTACAAACAGGGCTGTGACAGTGTGTGCCTTTACCAACGTCTGAGTGAGTTGATGCTCAGTCAATCTGCCACTAACACAGGTGGAGCAAATGATCCCTGCAGGAGCGATAGCAGCTTTCTAACATGTGTAGCATCGTGTTCACCATGTTCACCATCGTAGCTTAGCACGTTAGCAACCAACCATCTGCTAACAGACACTAAAACCAAACATTTCTGCTGTATGAACATTCTTCCCTGTATTCCTGGATTCTGCCTTTGTGAATATTTTGAACATGTAGATTTGTAAATGTGCTGAGTCCTCAGGTGAGGTGCGCTGTAAATAAAGTTTATTTGAAGGTAAGGTTTTTTGCCTGGCTCATGTTTTGTGGCAACACACAGTGGCCAATCAAATGCATGTATTCATGGTAGATTATGTCTGTCTATGACCCGATAGACAAAAGAAGATAAACAACAGTTAGACTGAAGAAGCGAGTGGTAATAATACCCAGTCAGTCTGAGGTTTAGGCTACTGTCGGCAGGTGGTGCATTAAAGATCTTCAAATTTACCAGAAGCCACATATCTGAGACTAAGAACTACTATACTGTTGTATCTCCTTTGTTTATTCTGTACGCTTTAAAGGTGTTGGTCTGTGGATTTTGGTGCTTTTTCTATCTTTTTCAAGTCTTTATGCTAAGCTAAGCTAACCAGCTCCAGCTATGTGGTTACCTTGTCATTTGTTTTCTGCCTAGTCCTGCCCCACTGTGATGTGATTGGCTAGTACTGTACTACTGTACTGTGATTGGCTAACACTGTACTACTGTACTCTGATTGGCTAGTACTGTACTACTGTAAACACTACACTGGCAACAGGAAGTTACTTATTTCTGATCCATAAAATCCATGTTCCAGTTTGTGCAAATCCTTCACAATAAAAGCTGGAATCCAAACAGACTGAGGCTCTAAACAACATTGATAAATAAAACACTGTAAAAACAACGCAACAAACTTTTCTATAGTTTCTATGTTTAAAAACTCAACTCTGGAGTAAATTGTTTTTAAATGTATTTCTTGTATTTTGTAAATGAACTAAAAGTAAACTCTTATTTTGGGTTTCGACGTCATGTTGTTCTTTATTTCCATGTCCTTCAGAAATAGGTACAAAGATTTACATTCAAGATTTAGCATCAAATGAAAGTATTTGCTGAAGACAAACTTGCCGTTTGTAACAATTCTAATATTTAATATTTATTTAAGAATGGAAAAATGATGACGGTTGTCTGGTTTTAATGCTACTCAGTAACTTAGAAATAGAAAGTTTTCTGATCATTTACTTCAGTAAAAGTACCAATAACACAGTATCAAAGGCCTTCACTCAAAGATATTTAAGTAAAATTACAAAAATATTAGCATCAACATATACTTGAAGTACCAAATATATATACAGAATGGCCCATTCTAGATTTATTTCTACATTATGATTATTAATGCCGTTTTTACATTCCTGCTTATACTTTTAATAGAAACGCTTGTCAGCAGTAGTATAAAACATTTAAAAAATGTACTTTTGTATCCCACATGCTGTAATTCTACTATGATAGGAGAGCTCGATACTTCTAAGATGATTTATGATCCTGATAATGGAATGTATTTCATCGCGATCCGCAATGAAACCCAATATTTTGCCAGCAGTAAAATTCAACAGCAGCCTTTTAAAATGGCATGAAGTTGAATCAGCATCGCTCTGATAAGCTTAATGAAGAGAGGCGTTGGTGTTTTACAGTGTTGTCATAGCAACATGTTTTTATACTGTCCATCTGGCCCGTACCATACAGTGTGTGGTCATTTAGTGCTACAGTTCCCTCTTTTAACCACTAGGGGGTGATGTTATGTTGGGATGTTATTTCTCAACAGCCTTTTGTTGTGTGTTTTCAAGTGATTTAAGTCAAACCACCCCATGTGGTGCTCTGAGACTGGAAAAAAATTATCTTTTATTTTTGTCGATTTCCCAAAACTGTCATCGTACTATAAGAACACACCACCTCAGAAATGTGGAATCTGTATTTGCATTCGTCCCCGTAACATTCAGCATCGACTCGACATTTGGTGCACTGAGCTTCAAATCTTTGCATGTAAACTTTTAATTATAAATCCATTGTCATTTTGAGAATCAACAAAGTGTAAAGTAAACAAAAGTGTGTCGTCAAAATGACGTCACCCATTGGTGGATCTGGATCCATGTGGATTCTGGTGTGAAGCTGCTCACAAAGTTGGCTTCATAATTCAGGGTCAACTTTACAGCTAAGTGTTAAAGTCATCTTAGTAGCTAACTGCATTGGTAGCGACCTGTCAATCAGCAGGTAGCCCCGCCCCCTAAAGCATCCCCTGCTTTCTGGTCTATTTGACTCTAAATGAATCATAATGTACTAAATGAACATCATGCTGGATTGAAGAAGACTTGAGATTGAGACCATAAACTCATGTTTACAATGTTTACAGAGATAATACTTCAAGAGAGAAGTAGAGTCATTTTTCTCATAGACTTCTATACAACCAGACTTCTTTTTGCAACCAGAGTCGTCGCCCCCTGATGGCCAGCAGAGAGAATGCAGGCTTAAGATACTTCAGCTTTGGCTTCACTTTTCAGAGCCGGAGGTTGCCTCTTGTGTAAAACTGGATTAAAAGTAGATTCATGGCAGCTTCTGTCAGACGACCATGAACGCAGGAATAAAGATGCCATCGACAGGCGGCCAAATGAACCCGATCTTTACCTCGTTTTAAACGGGACTTTCTGGGTTTGAAAAGTGTTGGAAACATTTGGGATAATGTCAATACATAAGTCAATAAAATAATGTGAATAACATGGTCTAGTCATTTGTAGATATTTTAAAGCAGTATGTTCCATATTCTACACGTTTAAGTAAGATTTTGAAGTACGTGAGTACTTGGTCCACCTCTGTGTGTGGATATCCCCAAACCTCTGCAAATAAAACCAAAGTGTCCACTAACTTATTACACTTTTAATACCCATATTTCCTCATCTCTGCTCAGTCATGGCGGTCCTTGGTCATGGTGCTCTGTCATGTTGCATTTGGGGTTTATTGGTACAATGTTATCTTCTTTATTGTATATTTCCACATAGTTTCAGTGCTTTTTTGTTGGTTTTATATGCTTCGCCCTGTGATCCATCATTGCACTGCACTCTATGTGTGCTCCTTGCTTATGAATCTAGACGTTATTATTGGAATTCATGAATGTCAGATTTACTGTACTTTTTCTTCTGCACAGAACGATTAATACAGCTGATTTATTCCTGAGTTTTCTTCAGATCTGACACGTCGTGGAGTATCTTGTACTTTTATAGAAGCAACATCCATGTGTGTTTGTGTGTTTGGAGTAACAGAACAACAACCGAAGAGCAGCGTCGCCCCCTCCTCCTTTCTGTTTTAATATCTCTTATGGAAAACACATCACAATGATTCATTATCGTTCCACGAGCCACGATGGACCTGCACACGTTATTCCTACATAAGACCTAAGTTCACTGTTAATTCATCCTGTGCAGATTTCATAAAAAGTATGCAGTCTTAAACGTCCCATATTTCCTAATCCTCCCAATACATTTGTGTACGTACATTTATCAGAATATGATGACAACACTTGGAATAAAAACAAACATCTGAACATCTGTGTGGTGTTTAGGACATTTTATGAGTTCTGGATGAGTTTTTAAGGAAAATAAATACAACTAGCTTTTTTGTTGCTCTTCATCATGTTCTAAGTGTGCTGACGTTTATTGATCTTAGCTGGATATTGATTAGATAAAAATAGTTTATTCATACTGAAATGTTTGGTCAAGTTTGAAGTCGTGTTACTTTCTAGAAAGCTGGTTTAAGCGTTTATGGTTTTGATATTTCTGTCCATTTATTCTTACTATTACATCAGTTTATGCTTTAAGCTGTTTTACCATTTATGCACCCGTTAGCAAGTTTAACAATTTATCCATCAGGTCACTTTTAGACATCTATTTCAACCATTTATTCTTCACTATTTCAACTGTGTATCTATTATTTCTACTAACTGTTTCAACTTTTTATCCATTATTATGATTAGAAATCTATTTCACCGATTTAACCATGACATGTAGATGACTGTTCAGACCCACAAACAGGTGTTGGATAGGATTCATCCATTAGTGAAAGCAGCGTCATGGTGGCCTGGAGCCAATCAGCTGACTCACTATGTAGATTTATTTTTGGAAGTCATTTTTTCCAAACAGACGTCCTCAGCAAACTCTCAACGGTATTTTAGGAAGAGTTTCTGAGACATGAGTTATGACTTACTGATCTGCATCCAAGCTGAAAACGAGTTTCATCACTAAAGTCGATGAAGGAGGTTCCTTTTAGCGCCCACACAGGATGCAGCAGCTCGGACCACGACGGTCTGATCAGATTATGTGGGCATCTTTCCAGTGGACTGTTTCTAGTCCTGTCAGATCAGGTTCAGTCTGCAGCCTGTTGTGAACCACATCTGATTGCTATTTATTGCCTCGTGGTCTGGTTCTTCCACCGATATGGAAACTGATACACCAGGCTGACATTTGCTGCTCATTACAATTTGCATATGGTTCTGTCCTTTTGATGGTTGTTGGACAGCAGACATTTTGTCCTGTTATAGATGTTATGAATGGAGCAACGGCATCATCAATGAGTGTGATTAGACCCGCCCCTCCTGCTCTGTCAATGTGCACTCATGGGA
Source organism: Eutrigla gurnardus (assembly GCF_963514095.1). Classification (NCBI taxonomy): domain Eukaryota; kingdom Metazoa; phylum Chordata; class Actinopteri; order Perciformes; family Triglidae; genus Eutrigla; species Eutrigla gurnardus. The sequence goes on from NC_139932.1 coordinate 4,659,266, forward strand.
AGAGACCCAGACCATTTCATTCCATGATATAATGTGGGGGAGGAGACGCTGACAACTGTTTTCATGTAAAGTAAACACGGATTAGCAAGTAAAATGTACTGCAGTCCAAAAGGAGTGATGATGATGAGGATTTCATGCTAAGATGCTAACAGCTTTGCTAACATTTGTATTTAGTAATAAACACAAGCAAGGCCTCATGTTGAGCCACATCTTTATTTTTTCCAGCCTGGAGGGTCCTCAGCCCAACCTCTGGGGGCATGCTCTTATGAACAATTCATGCCAACATTATCCCGGACAAAATTATATCAAAATATGCTGACAACTCCTAAACATACTGATTTCACATTTGTCAATTTGTTTTGTCAGAAACAAAGAGTTTTATTGTCACCGATACACGAATGAAATGATCAAATAATCTGAAATGAGATGATCATAAATCTAATGTCATTTTTAGTATTAAAGTAGAACAAACCAGAAGCACTGATGATCTTGAAATGGCAGAAAAATCAATAAATGTCTCAAAAACTTGTATATATATATAAAAATGTATAATCTGTCTCTCTTTGTTAAAATAAAGGCAACATAAAAACGATAGAGTGCTCAATTCTTTATAATAAAACAAAGTCGATAGGGGATCAATCCCCCCCGTATGTGGAGCATAAAGCCAATGAGTGAATCTGCAGTAGAAGATGGTTTGATGTCCTGTCACAGTGTCAAAAATACATGACGACATACAAGAACATGAAAATACATTATGAGAATATGAGAAAAAAACATGAAATGTGTCTGTTTCGGAATGCCCAAGCACACGCGCGCACACACGCAAGACGGCACGCGCGTCACTCATTGTCGTGGAAACAGAATAAAACTGATCGATGACGGTCAGAGCTGTTTTTGTGTTCTCTTTTTGCACTTGATCTTGACACAACTTGGTGAAACTGTAGAGTGGACCCAAACAGTAGAGAGTTTCAAGCAAAAGACCCCAAAACAGCAGAGAGTTTTACACCGCCGAAGAAGAAGGACCTGAAGACATCTTTATTCGGAAACCAGAGGATCGTAGACAGCGACTGCGGGGAAGAAGAGGCCGACGAAGGCCCTCCGGGCTGCGGATCCAGAGGCAGCCCCAGGGCCCAGATCTGAACCGCGGGATACAGGTAAGACAACTTTGTTGGTTTGGTTTTTGCGTTTGCTCCAACTTCACCGAAGTGGCCGTACGTCCACCAAGTTGTGCGTTGTTGCTGCACCGGACGGAAGGCTGATCCTGAGGAGGGTCCCAGCTCCCACCTCCTCCAGCAGCTCCTTGGGGAGCTCGACAGCCAGGTTTTCCCCTCCCAAACCTTTTTCTCTACTCTTCCTCTTCAAGCTCCTCTTTCACTTGCTCCCTTCCCTCCCCCCCCCCCCCCTTTGTTCTTCCCCTATCTCCCCCCTTGACCCCTTCTCTGAGCTCCACCCCTTTCTCTCCCCCGTTCCCTACCGAAGCAACTCTTCTTCTTCCTCAAGCTCCTCCCCCAGCACCTCCTCGTGTTCTTCCTCCTTCTCCCCCGTCAGCTCTTCCCTGGTCTCTCCCCCATGCTCTGCCCCGTGCCAGAAAAGGAGTCCCGGACTCCTCTAGCTTGTGATCCTCCAACAAAGATCACACTTAGAACAGCGTTAGCTAGTTTAGCTGCGACAGCCTCAGCCCCTAGCTCGTCACCTGTCTCCTCCACCTCACAGCCCCTAGATAGTCTCAAAGAATTTAGGCGGATCTCAGCGGGCCCGGAGCTAAAGTGGGTTAAGAACATGCGGGCCCTTTTGCGAGAGAGGAAACGACAGCTTAGCGTAGGGCGTAAAAGAGCTGCTGGACAGCTGGGAGGCAGCCCTCCTAAGAAGCGCCGGCTGTTAGAGTTTGATAGTTTGTTTTGGGTCAGTGTTAATTTCGTTAACGAAAACTATGACAAAATATGTTTGTCAAAAGCATTTTTTCTACGACTAAGACGAGACGATGAGCTAAAAATAAATCCTTGATGATAAAAACTATGAAGAGATGTCTGCTTCGTTTTCGTTAACGAGACTAAAATGTTAATGGTGTGTTCTACAGACATTCTAAAAAAAAACAAAAACACATACGTTTATTTTTCCTCTTAAACTAGAGAAACGGGGCTAAACAACGGTACCCTGCTTCCCCATGTGAGCGATTTATTCCTGACAACAAAACGACCGTGTAAAGGTGGAAAGATGTGACTAGATGTCTCCTCGTCTTTGTGGCGCATTTCTCCGTTTTGTTACGTATATTGATCATTATTTTCATCCGCCATCTTGCTAGTGACATATAGAGTTACGTTTATGCATCGCACGCTCGTATTGGCTCCCGTAGCGGCTTTTACAGCCAATCAGAAAGCCTGATTTACGCTTGGCCGTGAGTTGTTGTGTTTGCCCAAACGGGAGACACGGAGGAGTTCACAGCAGAGCAAATGACAGTCAAAGAGTTATTGTAGTGATAGAGAAAGTTAAATACATAAATGGCACAGAAGAAGTACACTATATACACACATTTAGGGCAGGGAGAGGAAAGGACCATTCCTGGCAACAAAACCGCCCATGGACACTACCCAAAATAATATCCATATTTCATATCCATAAGCAGCTAGAAGCTTGATGGAATGGAATTGTCCTGTTGTAATAGCTCGCCACATGCAGCCCATAGGAAAAGAATGAGACAACAGATTCAACATAGGCCAAGTTATGGACCGGCAGCTTAAAGCAGACGCATGGGGGCGGCAGTGCTAAAATGTGACTAAAAGTAATGACTAAAAGTTGACTAAAATGTTTTTACTTTTCGTCGTCTAAAACTATGAAGGTAAACAATGACTAAAATGTGACTAAAACTAATACGCATTTTCGTCTAAAGACTAAGACTAAATCTAAAATAGCCACCAAAATTAACACTGTTTTGGGTGACCCACTTAGTGGCCATGCGTCAACAAAATGGCCTGTAATGTCCCGTCCCGTGATGTCCTGTACCATCCTGTTCCATTTATTTTGACATCTTTTCTGAACCCCCTTGAAGAAGCGTAGTAGCTGTTGCTTGTGGACTCTCTGCCTCCGTGCTGAGTCTCGTTGGGCCGCGCTGTCTCCGGGGCTCCTCCTTGCTCCAGCAATGACAGAAATGGCGTGCCGTCTCCTCGTAGTCCTTCCGACGCGGGCTGTGCCTGGTGAGCTGCTCCCACGTCGTTAAACGCAGGTGTGGAGAGTGCCGCTGCTCCCCCGCTGACGTTGCGCGCATGCGTGGACACTGCCGCAGATTCCCCGCCATCGGCCTGCTTCTCCCTCGTCCGCGTAGTCTGTCCCTGGGTTGTCCCGCATGGCGTCAAGCAGGTCGTTCAGTTGCAAAAGCACAGACATGCCTTCGTCCTTTTTCTCCAATAAATCATCGCGCTCACCAAAGTGTATAACGTGCGAGTTTTGCACGTCGAGTTTTACCCGTAATGTCTGCTGAGTCATTGCCCGCAATGTGACAGCTCTCACAAACTCGGTGCAGTTCTTTCATGGTAAATCCAATCAACTTTTCTTCTATTTCCAGAAGAAACTCTTCACGGTGCTCTAACATCTTGCTGTTCGGGACTTACGCGTTTGTGACTCGATAACACTCCGAAAGAAAACAATAAAACGGCTCCGTGTAGCACTAGCTAGACTGCAACTGTTAGCTCTGTTAGCTCAGCTACCTCGCGTCCATTGCTCTCACACACCGGGGTTTTACCGGGCTTTTTTCTCTCCGAGTTCCGTGGTCTTTCGCTGCAAATTAATCCTTTTCTTCATCTCTCATCCCAGCGGTGCCTCCAAATTGTTACACCACTCAGAAGAAGACGGTACTAGTGGTGTATAAAAGTTCCGTTTTATTGCTTTGTAGCAAGACCAACAACAGCAAGCTCAAGGCTACATCACCGCGCGCGCACACTCCTCTTCTTCTACGTCCCTTACCCCAATTCACATCTCATGAAGCCCCCTACTGGCGAGGTGAAGAAATGCACAACTCACAACAACAATGCATTACCACCAGAATACAGATTAAATAAAAAGTAAACAAACAAAACACGATTAATGTGGTTATTTCTACACACGCTCTCAGTAGACCACACACAACCAGGCTGTTCATCCCAGTGCAATAGACTGTTATTTTACACAAGTGCAATACAAACATAACATCCCATGCTCAATTTCTGTCTATAATGTAAATATCTAGTCCATTGTGTATATGTTCTGGAAATTGTCTATTATGTACATTATATATTCTACTTTATTTAACTTTCTTTATATAGTCTTAGTGTTAATATCTTTTTTATAATGTACTTTTCTTGTCAATGCATGTTTATTATTTGTTATCCTTATTTATTTATTTTTTACTGTCTTGCTGCTGTAACGCTGTAAATTTCCCCACTCAAATGCTACTGTAAGAAACCTTGGAGTTATCTTTGATCAGGACCTGTCCTTTGACTGCATATTAAACAAACTTCAAGGACAGCCTACTTTCACCTGCGTAACATTACTAAAATTAGGCCAATGCTGTCTCTAAAAGATACAGAAAAACTCGTCCATGCATTTGTTACCTCAAGGCTGGACTATTGTCATTCTTTATTATCAGGCTGCTCTAATAAATCCCTTAAATCTCTCCAGCTGGTCCAGAATGCTGCAGCTCGTCTTCTGACTAAAACCAGAAGAAGGGATCACATTTCTCCTGTATTAGCTTCTCTGCACTGGCTGCCAGTAAAATCCAGAATAGAATTTAAAATCCTTCTCCTCACTTACAAGGCTCTTAATGGACAGGCACCATCGTATCTTAAAGAGCTCATTAAACCCTACTGTCCTCCTAGAGCACTACGCTCTCAGAATAAAGGCTTACTTGTAGTTCCTAAAGTCTCCAAAATTAGAACAGGGGCCAGAGCTTTCAGCCATCAAGCTCCTCTTCTGTGGAACCGTCTTCCGGTTCTGGTCCGTGAGGCAGACACTGTTCCCACATTTAAGAGTAGGCTTAAAACATTTCTCTTTGACACCGCTTATAGCTAGGGCTGGCTCAGGTTTGCCCTGAGCCAGCTCTTGGTTAAACTGCTATAGGCCTAGACTGCTGGGGGATTATAGTGACACACTGAGCCTCTCTCTCTCTCTCTCTCTCTCTCTCTGTGTATGTTGCCCCTGTGCTCTCTTGCCTAGCAGGTCTCCCTGGACCGTGGTGGAACCTGATCCGGACTGCACCGATGTTGTGGTCTTGTTTGCCTCTTACCGCCAGTATGTTTAATTAAAGTAATTGACTAAAATCGGCATCTCTACTGTCACTAACTTGACTACTCCCGGGATCACTCCCGGGAGTCTGGCTATGCTTTCTGGTCCAGCAGAGTCCACTGAGGTCCTGACCGATGCAGACTGCTAACTGGCCTGATGCTGGAAACACCACATTGTAGCTCCACCTGCCCGCTCTGTGACTGCTCAACTACTCCTGCTTTCTGGTCTACGGCGACGTGGTTGGGATGGATCCATCTCGGCGTGGCTGTGCCTGCTGCCATGGACTACTACTGTTGATACTATTGCTTCTGTTAATACCACCACTACTGTTAATGCTACTACTACCATACTACCAACACCAAATGCAGTTGGAACCCACGGGCCTGGGCTGCACCAGATTTCTGCCTAAAAGGCTATTAAGGCAGTTTTTTCTCGCCACTGTCGCTGTAACGCCCCTGGGTGTTGTTGGGACTTTGAAATTGTGTTGACTCTTGAAATTTTGAGCGTATTCTAGTCCTGCTCAATGTGTTAAGTGACCTGAGATGACTTCTGTTGTGATTTGACACTATAAATAAAATTTAATTGAATTGGGACGAATAAAGAACTGTGTTATCTTATCTTATCTTATCTTATCTTATCTTATCTGATCTTATCTTATCTAATCTTATCTTATCTTATATAATCTTATCTTATGAATACTTTTGAATACTGAATACTACCGATTGAAGTCTGTAAATTATTCAGAGACTGGTGGACATTATTTTTCAGAAATCCAAACTTTAGTGACTGAGCACCACAGCTATTCCTCCATTGTACTTTGGTAGAAGCAGAAATTGTGGTGGAACAAAGTACATTTACTTCAATACTTGTACCTTGTACCAAAACTGTCATCATACTATAAGAACACACCACCTCAGAAATGTGGAATCTGTGTTTGCATTCGTCCCCGTAACATTCAGCATCGACTCGACATTTGGTGCACTGAGCTTCAAATCTTTGCATGTAAACTTTTAATTATGAATCCATTGTCATTTTGAGAATCAACAAAGTGTAAAGTAAACAAAAGTGTATTGTCAAAATAATGTCACCCAGCCCTCAGATAACTTCAGATAGCAGTGAAACAGCACCATCTTGTGGTCGCCGTGTGTTGCTATAAGTCCAACCAGAAGCCTCCGTAAACACTGTTGTCACGGTGTGTTACCTTTCCAGCTAATCGGCCCTGAACCCTAGTTGGGAGCACGCTGTGGATGCTAACGTGACCTTTGCTCGTTCAGCTGGTGACCCGCATTTCTAGTGTCCGGGTGACACGACCAGAAGAATGACAGGAGAGATCCTTCACCGTCCAACCAGAGGCTTTCATTGAGTCGTCTACAAGAGGACAAACGCTGCAGTCTTGTGAGGCTGTAATCTTCAGCTCATCTAATACACTTCTGCTGGCTAACAACACTCATTTGTACATCAACTTCACCGGCTGCAGCGAGGGAGCAGCGGCTTCTCACATCCACACACATCCACGGAGACTACGCTTCCCATCACACCTCACCTCACATACCGGTACGCAGGTTACCCATAAGGCCGGCAACACTCCCCCCACCCTGGATGTTAATTACATCCCTAATATCACTCCAGCATTAATACACTGCTGAAATATTCCCCATGAAACCACATTTCCCACAGTCCATGAAGGGGTCCTCTCCCAGTGAGAGAACTTAAAGGCGAGGATGGGTAAAGGAATATCCAACAGAAGTCCATTGAACACACCGTGTGTCCTTCGTCCATAAAGGGAGCTGAATGTCCATAACATAACATACTTCTGCAGACTGAAAGGTTCAATACTGCTAATGCAGCGTTTAGCTCTGGCGTCGTTTGACATCACCCTGTGGTTTTCTCTTGTTTTGATGTACTTTTCCATTTACACACATACCCCTCTACTGGAATATAGCTTAACGTGCAAATATGGAATCATGTAATGCAGCAAGTATTGAGATTACTCTACAGTTCACCATCTTAGACCAAAACATAGAAAACAATTTCTGGAGCTTTTTCCCTCCTCATCCTAGAGGGGCGCTGTATCGGCCAAAACCCCAGCGCAGGCATCTGAGGAGGGCAGCGTTGGGCGTACAGCCAGCCTCAGGTAAAGTGGCGGTCTCACAATGCTCAGTGACCGACACAGTCACCAAGCAGGTCTGGTGCTCTGCGGACCCTCCTCCGTCTCAGTAGAGCTCAAAGGTGGGCCAACAGTCTGCTCCCCGACAGGATCCTGGGTCCCAGCCTCATCCAGTTGAGGCTGAGGGAGGATGTCAGGAGGCCGGCGGCCGCTCGGTCAAGACGGTGGCGAAGAGAAGACACCCTGCGGTGATTCAAGTTTAACATCAAAGTCAAGGAAAGCCACAAACCCGGAGAGGAATGCTATCTGTAGTGAGCTCAATCTAAGACCCTCTTGGGTTCTTGGCCTCCTAAACACCGCCTGTGAAGGGTCTCCTCCAAGAAGTTTGTAAACAAAGTCATGGCTGGGATCAACTCGTACCCAAAGTGACATCTGAAAAATGTCTCAATGGAGCAATGGACTTCTGATCTTGTCAAGTAGAACGCTGCATTAAGCCAATACACTTTGGGAAACCAGTTCATGCCCAACGACATCATTTTTCAGATGCAGCTACGGCTCCGGTCCAGTCAGCTACCTTCCACCAACTAACAAAAGAGGAGAGGTCACCATCCCAAGAATGGAACTGACAGCTGCTATGTTGTCAGTCAAAGTGGACAAAATGCTCAGAGCAGAATTGCAGTTGCTACTGAAAAAATCTGTTTTTTGGACTGATAGTCAAGCAGTAATCAAGTACATTGCAAATGAGTCAACAGTCAGAGATAACACAAATGTATCAGGATGGAAGGATGTGGAGACCACGTTAAATCCAGCTGACGATGCATCGAGGACTAAGTGCTGGAAGATTTGTGGATGGAAAAAGACTTTCCTGTTGAGGCCAGCCAGTGAACGGCCAAATGCACCATGAAATCCCAGCACTTAATCCAGATGACCCTGAGGTCAAAGTCAGGTTGGTTGAAGGAAACAGAGACCCTACCACCCAGCTGCTCTCTGATGCCTCCTGTTGGCTGAAGAAAGGCTGTGGCATCATGGGTATTAAAGTTAAAAAGGCTCTTAGAATCTCACGCAAAACAGAAAAAGGAAAAGGAATCCTGTGTCGACCGCCCGTACACAAGATCACAAAGTAAAGTGACTAACTCAGGCTTTTTTTCAGCTTTTTACTCATGAAGATATTTTTATAATTATCCTCATAATGGAAATTCCCCACGATCATCTTATTGTGAGTTCATGATGGAGGATTTTCCCATTCCTAATCTGGGGTATAGTTGCTCTTTAAATTGGCAGTTCACATGTATAAGTGTTTCTCTCTGGAGTTTGGAGACTCCGTTTGTTACTCCAGCCATCAGATGAAGGGTGATAAATACAATATTTGCCTGTGGAAAAGCAGATATTCAAGTAAAGTACTTGGACCTAAAAACTGTACTTTAAAGTACTTGAGTAACTATTATTTGCAGCCGCAAAGAAAAACAATATTAAAGTCAGAATAAACTCAAATCTCATTCTGTGTTGTTAGACCAAAGACGACATGATACTCTGATCAAAGACTCCACGTCAGTGTGCAGGTTGTTATCATTCCTGTAACCGTGGTTACCGTGCTTTTGAATCCCATTCAAACTCTTCCTCCTGGTTTCCAAAGCAGCGGCTGGTCTGGCTCCACAGAACATCTCAGACATGAGTGTGAATTGAGTTTTTGTGTCCCATGCAACGAGAAGTGGATCACCCGGTGGTTTCATGGACTACCATTCTAAAGCCTCAAGTTCATAATCTGCTTTCTGGTCCATTTGACTCTAAATGGACCATCATTTACCAAATGAACATCATGCTGGAATGTTTTATTAAATGGCATAAAAGTAGCCAGTGATGGGACAATATAGGATTTTATTGCTTAAAAAAAACAAAAAAAACACTGACAATCCCACCATCAGGATGACGGTAAATATCATCACGTGAACTGAAAAAGCTGTCGTGAAGAGAAATGAAAAACAGAGCCGTACTTTTAAAAAACAGGCTTTGGGGAATGATGAGAAAGAACAGACTCATATTGTTTTAAAATGTGTCCAAAGTATTTTACTCAACTGGAAGGACAGATCAAAACTATCAACCCACCATTGGCTTAATCTATGAACCGACCATGCAAATCTGGAACAGCTTACCTCACTGTTGGTACTATTACTTGTTAATACTACCACTACTGCTAGTATTACTACTACTATACTACCACCAACACCAAATACAGTTGGAACCCAAGGGCCCAGATTTCTGCCTAAAAGCCCATTACATATTATTACACTGTGGCTGTAACGCTCCTGGTGATGTTGGGACTTTGAAATTGTATTGACTCTGGAGCGTATTCTAGTCCTGCTCCATGTGTTAAGATGACTTCTGATGTGACGCTATAAATAACATTGAAGTGAATAAGATTGAATTGGATCATCAATAAAAGACAATATGACAGCATTCAATCAAACTTGGTTTCCTTTTCTCTTTACTTTCACGTTTGTTTTCCTTCTTTGGTGTTTGTTTTGGTTTGTAGCTTTTCTTGTGTATGTATTACTATTTTGTTTGTAGTACTAGTATAGTTGCAAATACTTATATTTCTATGTAAAAAACTCTATTTTGTTCTCTTGTTTGTAAATTCTTGTTTTGTCACCGATAAATAAATAATAATAATAACAATAATAATAATAATAAATTGTCATTTATATATTTGTTTTCTACTTGTGTTCTCTCTATATTAAAAGAAAAACATCATGCCAAGTATTTTTTTTTCTAGGAAAAGGGGAATAACACTTATCTTATCTTTTATATTTTAAGTTACATTAATATCATTTATGGATATTTAATTTACTTGTCTTCTATTTTTTAACAGTCTTATTATTCTATCTTATTTGAAAACGCACGTGTACACATCCATGTACATAATCAAATACAAGTACAGTTTAATGGTAAACAATCAAATTAGTTTAATTGAAAATGAATGATTGGTGATTTATGAGATGAAAAGTACATATTTGACCTTGGAAATAATATTGACTCAAGATCACCTTTGAAGATTGTGATAGAAAGCTCTTCAAAAAGATAGTAAGTGGACATTTCGTTGCGATTATACGGATAAAATGGTAAATTATTTGTAACTTAATTTACACGAAAGAATCTCACCTGGCAACCACCGTCTCCGCTCTAAAATCTCTCCGGCTAACAGCCTGACTTATTTATTTGTTGTTTTTGATCGACTTAAATGATTTGGAGCAGACATAAAAATCTACATTAATATTTAATACATATGTCGTATTTTAAAATACATTTTGCAACTATAGATTGTAAGGAAAAGAAAAAAAGAAAGGTTCCGCTCTTATATCGATCGGACCACTATTAGCGACGAACCAGATGTTCAAGCTCCAAAAAACAAACCCCACATTTTGACGCTTGCAGCTGAGGTTTAGTAAAGATATGGCGGAACAACCAGTGAGAGTGTAAGTTTAACTGTAGGAATACTTCATATAAACTTCAATGGCACTTAATCTTGTTAAAATACCATGAATATGTGGTCCTTTTTAAAATGTGTATTTCATCAGGACCATGGTGTGACAGCTTGTGTGTCAGATTTCATTGTCTGGTTTATGCTAGTAGCAAATCTGCTGGACAAGGGAGGCTTTCTACGTAAATAAACGTGATACAAATCCATTTAGTTCGGCTTATTTCTGTGTGTTAAAACTTGATGAAGAAACATAAATGTATGCAGTTACCTATTTTGGCCAATAGATGGCGGTGTTTAATTGTTTATGCCCTCAGGCGTTACGCGATTGGCGCTGTTTGTCCTTTACCGGACACGTGTTTGCAGGTATTTGCTCCGCGGGCCGCCATGTTGGTTCAGCGTTTGTTTATGGTTTGCAAGGTAAGCACTATATGTATCTCTCCACATCTTAGTGAAATATCTTGACCATAAATCGTTAATTCGCTGTTCCATTTAAATGATGTGTTTATTGAGATGTTTGTCTACCACCATGATGAAGTGTTGGGATTTATTGCCTGGTTTTATACGAGTATGTCGGCTGTGATTATGGCTAGCTTTGTTAGCTGTATGTGTGCTAGCTCCGCGGATACTGTTCGCTATTAATCTTCCTGTGGGTTTTCTCTCATGCTCTGTGTTTTGAGCTGAAACCTTGTTTTAAGGGGTTTAATAGCTGTGAGGGCCCATCGCTTTATTCTGAATACTGTACAGTTACTTTATGACTTTATGACATATGACTTGACTGACGTCAGTGTTTGTTTATGGTTTTCTGTCGGCTGTCAGACTGGGCAGAAACCTCCACTACGCTGCTGTATTGAACCGTTCTTCTCCAAGTGGATCGTGTGACGAACTGAGCTACTAGTGTGGAGATGCATTGCCAGGATCTTCATCCTCTCGAACATATCCTTTGAAGGTTGAAGTGCATCTTATTGTGTTGTTATTCATTTGGAAAAAAAGGAGAACATTTAAAGTTCCTTGAATAGTGAATGAGTTTATTCTGTGTGGAACATTTCCATAAGGACAATCTGTGATTGATATTAGCAAGTGTTGCTGGTTTATCTCATCCATATTCTCTGTGCTGAACATAGCTGTGTTATGACGTTTTGAGTTACATTTCAGTTTAACGTGAGTTTTTGGGGTATCAAGTGATAATTGTGCCACACATTTTATTTTGGTTAACGGGCCCGTACGATACACGCCATCACATCCAGAACTGTCTGTCTGCCTGTCTGTCTGCTGCAGTATTTGTACACCTTCAACATCATCCCCATGAAGTCCATGGATCCGTCGGAGCTGGTGAAGCAGCCGAAGGACGGGACAGAAAACCCGTACAGAGCCTCGGCCAAAGACAAGACCGACAAACTGAAGGTGGACTTCAGCGCCGCACAGGAGGAGGTACCGAGAGCTTTCATGCCTTTCTTATGAATATCAGCTGATCAGCCACTGACTGTTATCAGCTGGTAGTCGTTCTAAACCGTCTGATCGGTGAGCCGATCTGATGACTCGTCAAATCTTTGTGGAAATGTTTTCACAACTGGTTTGTCTGCTTTGAAGCCTGCTCTTTAATTGGCTCTCAGAGGGGCGTGTCCTGTCTGAACCGCTCAGGTTCTTAATAAATACATGTGAACTAACCTACCTCATTTACATGTATAGGGTTTTAAATCTAGTAGCATTTTATTATTTCAACCAGCTCTTATCATGACTGCCAGTGAGATCCTTTAAAAAGAAAATGACACTCCAGGTCACTTAGAGGTGCTGAATGTGGTCATGTGATCCATTTTTATTCTGTGTCTGTCCTTCCTGTCGTCTGTTCAGGAGCCGGCCCATCAGTTCTTCTTCTACCTGAGCCAGAAGCAGGCGGGGGGTTTCCGGGGCCGCGGCAGGAAGAGACATCCGGACGAGGACGGACGAGGACGAGAGCAGCAGCGTGACCGAGGGGACGGGGGTCCTCACGGACAGACCAAGCAGCCCCGCAGGCACCGTGAGTCCAGCCGGTCTGGGAGAACAGCTCTAGTGCTGCGTTTTCTAAATGGGGAGGGTTTCCAGTCTAAACACTGGACCCTCCATCAGATCAGGACACAGTCTCAAAAACCTCAGAACATGAGGAGGGTCCGTCTACCAGGAACCACCGAAGCACCATAGAAGTGTTCAGAATAAGACAATAGTTAGAACATATTATTCCCCATGGCAGAAATGCACTACGACGTGTCATCAGAGCAGTGCTGCAGGAGAAACGCTCATAATAGTAAAAAGTCATCAGCAGCAGATGATGGTGTTTGTTGTTGTGATACTCGTTTTGGCCACAAGAGGGTGAAGAGGACCACGACTGACATGAAAAGAATTCATGTTTTAAGTAACATAATTGACTAAAACACAATATGTGCACCTCGTGTTTGGAGTTTTCCACCTGTTTCAAAGATGAAAAACAATCAAGGAACTGAACATCTTTTTTCAGCTGATTTTAAGTAATTAACAGAGGAGAACATTTAGATCAGGTGCTTTTACACAGAGGTAACGCTACAATCACGCCTTCACGCCGGTTTTGTGGAACCAGAGAGGCCGTGACGTGTAACAAGTCGCCGTCGCCGGTTGCGTGACGTCTTAAATGAGCGTCAGAGATCCGATCAGCTGGAGGGGAGGTGAACTTTTGCTCGTCGTGCCACGCTACGTGTTAGCTACTCGCTAACATATGAGTGAAGTGGCGATCACTAACATTAAGACAAAGGGTGCAGTCCATTAGTCTATTTGCTGAGGAAGGTTCCTAACTGAAGAAGTGACCTGGAAGTAAACAAGTGGCTGCCATGATAAGAGCCGTTGGGATTCTCTAAATGCAAAGGAAAGGAGCTCCAATGCTTCCTTTCAGAGCTCCTTTAGCATCGGATGCAACGGACCTTCCTATACGAAAGGAAAGGAGATCACGCCGACCCACAATTCTTTGCGAGAGCAACATTAAAAGTGCTGCACACTTTGGCCGTTCATGAAAACAAACCGTATGTGCATTTGCATATTTAACATTGGAACTGCGTTGATAAATGTGTTGTTGGAGCCGTTCTTTATTTTGTTTCTAGCTACCTATTTTAAGACGTTAGAAATGGCACCACCTGGTGTTGACCGGTGGTAGTGACAGGAGGCCTTTATGATTAGGTTTATTAAGATCCCCATTAGCTGCAGCAAAGCCACAGCTATTCTTCCTGGGGTCCAACAGTATCAAATATACAGTTGAAAACACAAAACATAAACATTATAAAAATTTAAAACAAAAAAACAAGTGAGCGATATGCTTAACCTAACAAAACAAAAACAGAATAAGTGTTTACATTTCTTAACTGTGCTTCATTCATTCTTCGTTATATTAATTGTTCACATACTAATCCTATTACCCACATTTCTACATATCGTATATGTATACATCATTACACATCACACATCATACTTGTATATACATTCATTCTACAGAATATACATTATAATAACACATATCATATATCCATCGAAATATACTCCATATATAAATATACCATGTTGTCTTACTTTGATAAATGCTGTTTTATTAATATTTTGAATTTCTTTGTGTTCGTGGTGAGTTTGATATTTTTCGGCAGTGAATTCCATTCTTTCGTACCTCTATACAAAACCGTACGCTTGATGGCGTTAGATCTTGCTTCAGGTAATGTAAAGTTTCCTACAGCTGCATGTCTGGTGATATATTTATGACCCTCTGCACTAAAAGCGAGGTTTTTAAACAAGATAACAGGTGTTTTTAGGACAGATATATTTCTAATTAAAACTGCGAGCAGTGATAACGGGCCCTCGCATGGCACGTAACTCGGTTAGTGCTACGACCGCCTGACGTGTCGGACCGCCTGGCCTGGCCACCGCCACGGGGCGGGTCGTCCCCGGCCACCGCCACGTGGCCAGTCGTCCCCTGTCGTCCCCGGCCACCGCCACGGCGCGGGTCGTCCCCGGCCACCGCCACGGCTGGCGCCTGTCGTCCCCGGCCACCGCCACGGCGCGGGTTGTCCCAGGCCTCCGCCACGGCGCGGGTTGTCCCCGGCCACCGCCACGCCACTGGTCGTCCCTTGCCTGAATCGTCCAGTCCATCACTGTGTCAGATGAGTGAAATTTTCATGCTCAACTGGGGTGCAAAGTTCCACGACACTAGGACCTTATACGGGTGTAAAAACATGACATTTTATGTCGCCAATAGGTGGCGCTCTGATTGTGAGTCAATATTGCAGTGCAGACGTGTTCAGGATGGGACTCTCATCAAACTTGAGAAGTTTGAACCAGATCGGACGATGGACACCGAAGTTATAACAGTTTAGAGTATTGTGGCGAAGCATGAATTTTGTCCATGTTCAGGACGCCGTCCCGGCCACGCCCTTTGACTTATGTAAGACCTTTTGATGATTTTTAATCGTCGCGGCCTCTAGAACAGGCTCAGAAAGTTTGGTAGGAATCAGATCAACGGTGTAGGAGGAGTTCGTTAAAATACAAAGCTTACAATTTAAAAATGGCTGATTTACTGTAGCGCCCCTGAGTGGTCAATTTTAATAAAACTTTCAGGATATGTTCCAGGGACATATGTCAACATATCCTGCAAGTTTCGTGATGATTGGGTTAAATATTGTGGAATTATGTCCTTATATGAGTGTAAAAACATGACATTTCATGTTGCCAATAGGTGGCGCTGTAATTGTGAGTCAATATTGCAGTGCAGACGTGTTCAGGGTGGGACTCTCATCAAACGTGAGAAGTTTGAACCAGATCGGACGATGGACACTGAAGTTATAACAGTTTAGAATATTGTGGCGAAGCATGAAAATCGTCCATGTTCAGGGCGCCGTAATTACGCTCCCATAGGACTTATGTAAGACCTTTCGATGATTTTTAATCCTCGAGGCCTTCAGAACAGGCTCACAAAGTTTGGTAGGATTCGGATTAACGGTGTAGGAGGAGTTTGTTAAAATACAAACCTTTCAATTGAAAAATTGGCTGATTTACTGTAGCGCCCCCGAGTGGCCAATTTTAATAAAACTTTCAGGATATGTTCCAGGGAGATATATGAACATATCCTGCAAGTTTCGTGATGATTGGGTTAAATATTGTGGAGTTATGTGTATTGATTTCCAGAGTCCCGCCCCTTTTGATGTTCATTGGCTAATAACTTCTTAACGCAATGACATTTTACAAATCACAGCAATTTTTGTTAGAATGGGATCTACGGTTCAGGAGAACTTAGCAAAAACATATTTTTCAGAAAATTCAAAATGGCGGACAATTTTGGTAGGCGGACTTTAGTAGTCCCGATGGCAATTTTGTAGAGCACACTTGCCTGCACATGTGTGCAAAATTTTGTGTCAATTGGAGTTACGGTGTGACATTTGGTCTAAAACGCGTTAGGTGGCGCTAGAGAGACAGTTTTTTGTGGACAAGTATAAAACCTTTAAAATCTCTAATTTTTCACCAGTCCCCATGAGCTCAGAAATTTTTTTCAACTTCTGAATATGATAAGGCCTCCAAAACAGCGACACAACTCGTAGAAAAAAAAGAATTATAATAATAAGAAACACTACAGTTTCAATAGGGCTTCGCTGCCCGACGTTGTCGGCGCTCGGGCCCTAATAACCACAAACAGTGAGTACAATAGTCTGTCTTTGACCAGTAACCAGTTAAGTTTCTTGTGCATAGAAATGATCCTTGTCCTGTAGTCACACTTCAGTATTGTGCGGGCAGCTCTATTCTGTATACATTGTAGTTTATTTAACATGTCTCCAGTGGCATTTGACCAAACTGCTGGGCAATAGTCGAGATGTGATAATATTATCGATTGGATTGCTGTTTTCAAGATGTTTATATTTATAAAAGTTGCATGTCTTCTTAGAATTGATATACCTCTACCCATCTTTGCAATCATATTATTAATGTGTTTTTTCCATGATAATTTGTTGTCCACTGTCACTCCCAGCAATTTGGTCTCATGTACCTGGTCTATAGTGATATCTTTGATTTTAATATTTAATACAGGATTTCTATCAATATTATGATTTGAGCCTACAATCATGCACTTGGTTTTAGATATGTTCAGGACCAGCTTGTTTTCTTTAACCCATTCAGCCACACTTTCTAGTTCCTTATTCATAATAGTTTCTAATACATTATTAGTAGATGCTGATGTATATATGGTTGCGTCATCCGCATACATAACTGTGTTAGCTTTCTCTAATACATACGGTAAATCATTTGTGAAAATACTGAATAATAAAGGACCAAGGCAGCTCCCTTGAGGTACTCCACATGTCGTGGTTTTGGTTTCTGAGTAGCTGCCGTTAAAAAATACTGTTTGTGTCCTGTTTGATAGATAGCTATAAAACCAATTAAGTGCAGATTGCTCAAAGCCATAGCAGGACAGTTTTGTTAGTAGTAAGTGATGATCAATTACATCAAAAGCAGCTGAGAAATCCAGAAATACAACACCAACCATATTTTTGTTATCAATTGCTCTAAGCAAGGTCTCTGATGACACGCAGGTGTGCAAACCAACAGGTGAATGCTGAGAGAGCACACAGTTTTTACTTTGTTAGGTCAATAGCTTCTACGAGTGGTTCTTAGCTAAAGCCTTTATGCTGTCCAGAGATTCTTACGTGCTCCGTCTTGTTCTCCGTTTATGTCGATACCAACTAGTGATGGGCAAAGGGAAGCTTCGAAACAGTTCGAAGCGATGTTTCAGTCTGTGTTGAAGCCTTGAAACGAATATGAAACCTAACTCTACAGTGGCATCTAGTGGCCACTTCTCTGAACTACTCTGGCCAAAGAAAACTCCTAATTATGTGCCACTATGAAATGAGCCGGTCTTAGGTTTCCTTAATTTAAGTAGAATACAGGTTGAATTAAAGAAACATTATTAAAAATTAAAAATAAATAAATGACACATTGTTATATGCAATACAATAATCAAAGATTTTTATTCAAAAATAATATTTGTTCAGCTCTTTTTGAGCTGAGTCTGTTTCTTTTTTTCGATAACACCTGCTTTAGAAAAAGTCCTTTCACAGGTACACTTGTTGCAGGGACACTTAAAAATGTCTTAGTCAGCTGGTACAAATTAGGGAAGACAGCACGTCGCTCTTGCCAGTATTTCAAAGGATCTGCCCGTCTTGGAATAAAAGGATCTCTTAAATAATTTTTCACTTCCACAGTTGCATCCGAAGTTGCACTTTGCACAATATGAGTTTGGTTCACTCGACTGTCAAACAGATCCCACAAACTCTCTGCTGATGGGGATGTTGATGCTGCTGATGTTGATGCCGATGGTGTAGGTGATGTTTGTGAGCCTGAGGATGAAGCTTGTGGGTCTGTTTTGAATGCAAAACAGCAATTACTTTACAGTACATATCTTCCATATTACTCTTTCCATTATGCTACATCATGCAGTACACAGAAATAAAAACAGTACTCACCAGGTGTTAATGTAGCAGCACGTATCAACGAAGCACACTCACAAATAAGTTTCTGTTCTGCTTCATGGGCCTTCTGTGGGTTTCCAAATGCAATGGATTTAAAACGTGGGTCCAGCAATGTGGCAAAGGTTAACAAGGTTGACGTTTCATAGGTGCCACATCTGCTTTGGATCCCATCTCTTAGCAGAGTGCCTAATGTACCAAACAAACACAAGCATTAATTATAACATTTAACATAATGATATGCATGGTCACATCTGGCATTGATGTTATTGCAACATAGCCTACCCATTTCAAGAGTCGGATTGTGTGTTGAGCCCCTCATTTTGTCGTTGACTTTATGTTGGATCATTCGGTAGAGTGGAATACGCTTTGATGCAGAGACTCTTTCCTCCTCAGACAGCTCCACAGTTGCCAATTTGAATGGTCGAAGAAGATCCAAGCACTCGGAAATGACCTCACATTCATAGTTGTTCAGAGGTGCTTGGTCTGTAGTCAGACAGGACAGGGAAGCAGCCACGGTCTCTCTTTCGTCATATAAACGTTGTAGCATGTCATATGTACTATTCCATCTTGTTTCAACATCTTGAATGAGTTTAAGGGCAGGCCTGCCCATACGTGTCTGCATCTCGGTTAGCTTCTCCCTGGCCTTGCAACTGGAGCGGAAAATGGCAACAATTTTTTTGGCCTTCAGGCGGATCTCATTCAGTGGTGTTTCTTCCACTGCCTTCTTCACAATCAAGTTCAGAGTGTGGGCAAAACATGGCAAATGATAGAAGTGTTGGAAGTTCACACTCAGGACCATGTTTGCTGCGTTGTCAGTCACCATGCAGTGTACCTTGGAGGTTAAACCCCACTCTTCCAGGAGCTCATGATTGGCCTGCATACTGTGCTGTGCCGTGTGTGTGTCATGAAACCGGGCAACACCAAGTACATACGTAGCCATCTCATCTTGGGGTGTGATGTAATGGCAGGTTATTCCAAGATAGCTCTCGGTGTTGATGGAAGTCCACATATCAGCAGTGAGACTCACAGACACAGCCTTCTGCACCTCAGCCTTGACCTTCTCCTTCGTGCTGGTGTACTTTTCAGTGACCATGTCAGTCAGCGCCTTCCGAGATGGGAGTACATAGTTGGGCTCAAGCTTATGCACAAAAGCCCAGAAGCCTTGGTCCTCCACATGGTGAATGGCTGGAGATCCTTTACAACCATATCCACCAAAGCACCATCCATATCCCTCTGCCTGTCTAAAAGAGCACAAAAAAAATAAAAAACTTCAGACTATTAGACTGATCTCAAAATGTGATCAGCATTGCAAGGTGAATTTGGATACAGTAACATTGTCACAGTGAATAAGTAGGAGAACGACCAGGTTTCCATAGTCTCAGGAAATCCCACTACAATTTAAAAATGGAAAACAAGTATTAAAGCATACCTCTACTCAACGGTCTGGCATCAGTGGCAGCAGCAGCAGCAGCAGGCCCGGGGAGATCATTGTGACCCTCTGGGGTTAGAACTGCAGGATGAGTGCATCTCAGGTGGCGCATCATTGAGGATGTATTATTGCAATAGGCAAGCTGCCTATTACAAATCATACACATCACCTTATTTGGGGTTTCCAGTGTGAAATGCTCCCACACCACAGATCGTGTTCTCTTGGGTGGGACTTCCATACCTAAGCCTCTAATCTTATCTAACAATAAAGTATAATATCTAATAATACTAATATCTAACAATAGGCTATATTACTAATATATAATAATACTAATCCTAGTACCTAAGGCTATATTACTAATAACAATATCTAATAATAATAATAATATCTAACAATATATACTCACTAAGTCACTCTCACAAAATCTCTAATTCTCTCTCTCAAACTATCTGTCAAACTATGTCTCAAACTTTTACCACGAAAACCCTCAAAGAACTTGTGTTTCTGCATGGTTTTTAAGCTTTTGAGATTGTTAATTGAACCAATGTACTAATAGCACTGCAAACCATGACACCTGTCGAAACTCGGCGATAGCCGTTTCAAACCATAGAGGCGTTCCTTCAATCACTGAACTACAGTCACGTGACATGGGCGTTTCAGAACCGCTGTTCGGCACATCGTTTCGAAACGTTTCGATCCGGGACTTCAGAGACGCGCCGACGCGCCCGTTTCGGAATTTACATCACTAATACCAACACTAAGTGACACTTAGAACGCTACATTTTAGATATCACAACAGATTGTGATAATAGCGTATGTTTTGTTTATTTGTACTTTTTAGTTTAATTCAATTGGTGCATGTTAGAGCTGCGAGCCAACACATGCACACACTCGCACACAATCCACCCATAACCAACCGGACAGACGACAAGCAAATCAACAACCAAGTAAGTGCAAACTCGAAGCACGTAAGAATCTCTCGTCAGCATAAAGGCTTTAGCTAAGCACCACTCGTAGAAGCTATTGACCTAACGTGTGTGGACAGTGATAATAATTTAATGGTATTTTTATTTATCTCAATCATGTTACAAATGTTTGACCTAAACGAAACTAAAACCACAAATGAAATGTAAATACAGCAAACGGTCAAACAGGAAGGAGGAGCTGCTGGACCTGAAGCCGGTCATTGAACCAGCTGTTTATAAAACCAACACGTGGAGAAGTGGACGACGCCTTTTTTGTAGTCCATTATTGTAGTTTCTCCAGCGCAGACGCACGTCAATCGCCGGCGCCGATCATCAGCTGTCAATCATCAGCAGCATTATAATGACGTAGCTTAGTGAAAGCACCGCGGCCGTCTTTTCCTAAATCCCTTTGAGTTCTCCTATCGCCTTTCCTTGACCCTTTGACGTTTCCTCCAGAGGTCAAGGAATAGGAGTTAGGAATAGGAGTTAGGAATAGGAGTTAGGACCTTATTTTTTGACTATTGGACTGCCCCCAGAGTGAAACTTTACTTTAATTGGACATCCAGAGCAACAGATTGGTTTCTGACCATCACCTCTGATCATGTGACCTCTGATCATGTGACCTCTCATCATGTGACACATTAATAGTTTCAATAACGCATCAGGTTAGAGCATTAGTTCTGTAAAAATCTCTTTCATAACCAAGAAAAATTGGTATTGAATCTGTAATCTTTCTAAATGAATCCAAATCAAATCACTCATTAGGGATTCCCTGCACTAGTAATATGAAAAGTGAATTTGTTTTCAAACATGATATCCAGTGTGGTATCGCTCTCTTCAAAGCAGCTCATCTGTAATACATATTTTTTTTAAAGCAACACTTAAAGTGATGGTTCGGAGTAAAATGCACTCGAGGTCATTTCCACCATGACATCCAGCCAAATACCCCCTCGGAAGCATTTTTAGCGATGGTCAGCATTGGTCAAGATAGCCGCTATCAGCCGAATGGCTTAGTACTAGCGCTATGGTACAGGGGGTATATCTCGTAAATTACTAGGGGTGTAAATCTCTGGTTTCATCACGATACGATATTAAATCGATTCATTGGACAACGATACGATATTTGCCAATATCAAAAGTCTGCCGCGATACGATTTCGATTCGATTCGATTCAGTGGCCTGCGATCGATATGAGACGATATCATATGCCCATTTAACACAACCTGTTTCATTCACATCAAAAAATCACAAAAACGTAATTATAATTTAAACATTTTATTGCTTTGCTCTTCCAGATGTTAAACAAAAACCATACATTTGGGAGCTTTGGGAGGTTTTTCTTCAAAAAATAAAACAAACTTAACTTAAGAGCCTGTAATAGGTTTCAGAACAATTGAATTTCTTTCAGAACAAATGTATTGTAAACCATTTCACCATAACAATCAATAATATAATAATCAAATATGTCCTCCAGTGTCCTTTGGGAGGTTTTTCTTTAAAAAAACCAACTGGTCAACATGCTCTGCAGACAAAACACTGCGTTCAGAGCGGACAATGTCTCCAGCAGTGCTGAAAACACGTTCTGAAGGTACACTAGTACCAGGAATGCACAGGTAGGTTTTGGCAAGGTTTGCCAGGAGGGGAAACTCAGTCTGATGTGTTTTCCACCACTCCAACACATTACCTTCCAGGGGCAAAGGGTCAGTGTCTTTATACTTTGCAACTTCTGCATGGACTAGGTCTCTGGAGGTCTTCTGCCTTGGGTCAGCAGTGCCGAACGCATCGCCAAAGACGTCCTGAAATGCGTTTGACTTTTTGGGAGCTGGAAAATATTCTAAAATGACACAGAACAGAAGACTCAATTAATTCAGAAGAAATCCATTTTTAATGCACTCCAAACACTTAGATAAACTCATTCATTCACTAAGTCAATAACACTTTCCACAAGCAGGAAAAACACACACACCTTGTTCTTGAGCCTGGGATGTCTCAAGGGTTGGCTCCAAGTCAGGCTCATCATCAGTTTGGTCAGCAGATGAGGGAGGAGGTATGTTCTCCTCGACCTTTGTCAAAGTGTCATCCTGTGGATGATCATGATCACACACACACACAATTAAATGGAAAGCATTTTAACAATAAGAAAAGGTAAGATTTATGAATATATTTAAGTGTATCATCAAAACATAACTATAATAGACAAAAAATATTAGCTTACTTTCTGGTCCCACAGCTCTGAAGCCTCATATGTGATGCTCTGGAAGGCCGCTTCTTTCTCCTCCTCACTTAGAAAGGGCAGAGTCTTGAATCTTGCATCCAAAGCAGATGCAATGTGGAGGACCTGCTGCACATCCTGGTAGCGCTGCGATAGCTCTCTGGACATAGTTTCCTTCATCTCGCCTACTAAAGCAGAGTCTTCTTCTGTGATAAGGTAATGCACCAGCAACTTTGCTCTGAGTGGAGCAATGACCGACAAAGTGGGTTGTTTCTCTTCACACATTATTGTGGTGGCGGTTCTGACTTGTCCGAGGAGCTTTACCATGTCTTCTGCAGCAGTGATGTCACTTTCACTGAGTGTGTGAATGTCATTCACACCTTTCCTTATTTTCCTGTCCAGGAGTGAAGCACAAACGGCAGCCTGCTGCTCCAAAAATCGCTCGAGCATATCAAATGAGCTATTCCAGCGTGTGCTCACGTCTTGTTTAAGCTTGTGTACGGGGATTCCAAGCAACTTTTGCTTCTCTTTTAAAACTGCCGTTGCTACCGTGCTCCGGTGAAAAAACGTGACGATTCGTCTCACTCTGCCCAAAAGACGAGATGCACCCGCACATTTCAGGCCTCTCTGTGTGGCCAAATTAATTGTATGCCCGAAGCACTTGATGTGAGGTGTCATTTTTGCCTCTGCTCCGGCTACCGTCATATTGCTGGCATTATCTGTGACAAGTGCGGGATTTTTGTCGCAAATATTCCACTCTTCACATGCCTCTCTCAAAACTGCCGCAAGATTTGCACCCGTGTGCGAGTCGTTCACAACACGAGTCTGAAGAACAAAATTCTTCATCTGCCAGTCAGCGTCAATATGGTGGCTGGTCACGGTTACGTACGCTTCTGTTGTACAGGACGTCCAGCCATCTGTAGTCAGAGCTACTCGTTTTGCTTTCATCAATTCACGTTTAACGTTGTCTTTAGCTTCATTGTATAGCTTCGGTATGCAAGTTTCACTGAAAAACTGTCTGGATGGGATTGTATATTTTGGCTCCAGAGTATGAAGTAGCTCACGAAAGCCGGCGTTCTCGACAACACAGTACGGCCTCATGTCTTTGCAAATGAAATTTGAAATGGCAGCTGTGATACTCATCGCTCTTTTGGAGTTGTGGTTCAGTTTTTGTGGGAAAAAACTGCTCAGGGCTGGTGTGGCTGAGCTGCCGTGGGACACATCGACGACGTTGCCGCGTGCTTCATGGGGGTCAATGCCGTGTTTCTTTTTGAGGTGCCCGGACAGGTTAGTTGTATTTCCCGAATATTTAATGGCGGATTGGCACTTTTTTGCATATAGCATGCGTTTTGTCCGTTGACCCGTCTTTTTTCAGAAATCCGAAATATTTCCACACCGCTGACTTGTATCCGAGAGGGGATACAATAGCCTCGGCATCATCTTGGCTGTTAGTAGGATTAGCCGTGCTGCTGCTGCTAGAAGCCAAACTAGAAACCCTCCCAATCAAACATGTCCTCTTCGCGCTCATGATTGCCTCGTTTAACAGGTTGACGCAGTAACGCACATGAGCGGCTTGGCGCGCTTGGCCGGAAATAGTGTCACAAACACCCGCGCAAGGAGATTGTCAAAATAAAAGCGTATAATACAGCGATATGCATCGATGTTTGAGCGTTGCATCGATGCATTTGGATCGTTCGCCAATGTATCGATATATCGATGTAGATCGATGTATCGTTACACCCCTATAAATTACCCCACTAATAATGCATGGAATGTTACCAAACTTCTGTAGTAGTACACATAGGGTCTGTACTCACAAAACGAGGCATTTGAAAGTTTGTAAGTACACCAGGAGTTTATTTAAAAGAACACTTGCCTGATAGCTTCTATCCTCGGCTGCTATGCTACCGCAGCGTAGACGCCACTTCCGTGTTTACCCAGCTGATGCCGTGACGTGAGTTTCACGCAAGAGTATGAAAACGTTTGGCTGAGTTTTTATAAATGCTTGTATTATCAGGTCAACACATTTTTATAAGTGCTTGTATTATCAGGTCAACAAGTGTTGACCTTTTTAAAATGTGTATTTCATCAGGACCATGGTGTGACAGCCAGGGCGTCAATTGGGTATGGCAAGGTATGGAAGCTGCAACACCTTGGCTCCAGGGGAAAATGTAAATGCTTGTTTTTTTTTTGATACATTTATGGAATTTGTGACGCCGCGGCTCGTGTCCCCGTCGGCACGCGTCTGCGTAAGAAAATATGTGATTGTTGTACTACCTTTGTTTATTCATTGTGTTAAAAGTACAACGCTGCCTTACCGCTGTATGAGTCGTTCTCTTCCTGCTGCGTTAGGAAGCGGGCGCCCGTGCTGGGACGGTTTTATGGTTCGGGCGCGTTCATGAATGAAGCACGCGCATCTGCGCTAAATCAATTATCGGTATTTAAATAGGACCTGTGAATGTAGTGGCATGTGTCCACGCATGTATATTAACTGTAAGGCCTGATCTAGTGATATTTATTGTAGGTACCTTTTTAACTCTGTTTAATGCATATTGGTTTGATAAAACGTAAACACCCCTGTCTGAAATGAGTATAATGGTATGAACCAATTGGAAATGTTCCGTCTACCTTATAAAAGGGATGTGTTTTAGTGGTGAAGGTGGCTCTCTTGATGGAGGAAGCAAAGCTGTGCTTTCCTGCACCCTCAGATAAGTGAGGTGTTTTGTCACTTAAAGCTGAAGTGATAGAAGTGCTTTGGTTTAGCTTATCATAGCTCTAGTCTTTGTATAAAAAGTATTTTTTTCTTGTCATTTTCTTTTTTCCTTTTTTCCCCCCATTTTTGCATAATTTTTTGTATGGATGTCCTAATACACCTGGTGGTGAACAATAAATTGCAGCATAAACATAACTTTTGCCTCACTGCTGATTTTTGTGCCAACCCTCGAGACCGTCGACACACCACCTTTTAACATTTGGTGGCAGTGGTGGGATCCAGTGGTCCATAAGGGTCAGGCACTCAAGAGCAACAATGTCACTACAGACGCATCAAGCCACTGCTGCGGCACGGAGAGGAGCCACCGGAGGTACAACGTCGGAAGCCGCTTCAGCCCCAGACGACACCGCCCAGCCCAGGCCGCAGTCAGCGCCCCCAGATGACCGCATATACAGGCTTGAGTCTGCAGTAAGACCTTTCATCCAGTCCCAGCAAACTAGCGAGGAGCGATGGGAGCGGGAGGCACAGCAGCAAAACCAGAGATGGAAGGCACTGCATAACCAGTTCTGTCAACTGCAGTCGCTGGTGAGCACTCAAAGCCTCGATCGTCAGTCCCCAGAGGAGGATGAAGACGCACGCCACTCGCCAGGCTTCGCTCCATTGCCAAACCCTCATCCTGACACACGGTAGACGGCATCACTTCCCGCTAGCAACGTACCCAGACCGGACAACGTGTCACATTCGTCTAGCCCTCGCTCAGACGCTCTAGGGCCCTACCTACCACCAGCACCGTTCAGATGGAGTCCACCCAAGATGACCCCATACAAGGAAGATGAGGACGTCGAACATTACTTGACCACGTTCGAGAGGATTGCTTTCGCAAATGAGTGGCCAATGGACAGTTTGGCCCTGTATCTCGTCCCCCTGCTGTCAGGGAAGGCCCGTGCCGCCTATGTGGCAATGGACATCCTAGATGCCAGAGACTATTTCAAAGTAAAGCAAGCGATATTGACAAAATATGAACTTGACCCAGAGGCCTATCGCCACAGATTCCGTTCCATGACTGTCCTGGGAGATGAAACGGCGAAGGAGCTTCAATCAAGGCTTGCTGACCTCTACCAAAAGTGGATATGCCCCTCGGAGAAGACTAAAGAGCAGCTAGGAGATACTATTGTTCTGGAGCAGTTTCTCCGTATGCTGAACCCGGAGCTGAGGGTGTGGATTAAGGAACATAATCCACAGTCATCCAAGCAAGCAGCTGACCTGGCGGAGGCCTTCATCGCTGCCCGACGTCACAGGAAAGGCTACCAGCTCGGGAATCAAGAGGCATCCAACCGACGCACCCAAGGCGCTCAGCGGGACTTTGACAGAAAGCCTTCTGGTAAGTCTGTGGGTGGTGGTCGTGAGTTCAGGAGATCTAGTAGCCCCAATAGCAAGCCCAACCAGCCTTATCAGCCATCTAAGCCTAAATCTAAAATAATCTGCCATAACTGTGGACAGCCCGGCCATAATAAACCTGAGTGCCCTTTAGCAGCCACTAGGGATGCCAGATTATGTTACACCCCATGTAATGGTTCCTCTAAGGCAACCCCTAGGTCTATGGATGCTTTAGTGTCCGTCAGAATCAGAGGGAAAGTGTGGAAAGCCCTAATAGATTCAGGCAGTAGCCAGACGTTTATCCAAGGAGCATGTCTGGGTCCAGATGGGTTAACAGGAGTGGGTAGTGTCAAAGTGCGTTGTATACATGGTGATGAGAATGAGCACCAGACAGCCGATGTCCAAGTAGAAATTGAAGGACAGGCATACGTACTCAATGTTGGCATAATGGATAATTGTCCCTATCCTGTTTTGTTAGGTCAGGACGTGCCGGTGTTGGCTGAGTTATTACAACGTCACTTACCCCAAGCAAAGAGTTTTGTATTGACCAGAGCCCAAGCTAAGGATAACCCCACTGACGCTGATTTATTGCAGGAGTTACCCTTTTCTGAAGGTTCCGGAGGGGGAAAAGATAAGAAACCGAATTCAGTTAAAAGGAGGGAAAAAGTTTTAGGAACTCCAGTCCAGGAGCACCTTCCCCTACCGCCACTAGATGTTGATGTGGTTGACATTACTGACTTTGGACAGGCTCAGAGATGACACTTCATTGAGTGCCTATTTCAATAGAGTGAAGAGGACATCTCTGGGGCTGCTTTGTGTGGGAAAGAGTGCTTTGTGTTGAGAGAGGGAAAGCTGGTGCGTAGGGTTGGGCATCGAGATCCGGTTCCAAATAGGAACCGGTTCCGGAACCGGAAAGAAGCTGTTGGAATTGCGATCCTTTTTTTTCGGTTCTTAAACGTCCGCACTAGTTTGTTTGTATTACTCCGCCCGGCGTGCGGAGACTCCGCGATAGAACGAAGAACGTCACTCACTCAACATGGATGGCAGAAGAAGACGCCGCTGGAAAGTCTGGCTTCATTTTAATTTGAACAAAGATGGATTAGCACAGTGCAACATATGTGGAAAACTACGCGCTACTTAGTAACGCGTTACTGTAGTCGGACTACTTTTTTCAGTAACGAGTAGTCTAACGCGCTACTAGCCAAACCAGTAGTCAGATTAAAGTTACTTATCCAAATACACGGCGCGTTAGTATTTTTGTCAGTAAAAAAAAAAGATTTGCTTTCTTCGTGCGTCTCAGGGGGGTGACGTATGTTAGCCGACACCTTCACGGACGGTCGCGTGTTGTCGCTATACCGGCAGAAACGTAAACAATGGAGGGGAGAGATACGCATTTTCCAGCTGGAAATACAAGCATTATTTCGACTTCATCTCAGCAAAAGATGGCAACATAAAGGTTCGTTGTACACTCTGTGTTAACAACATAGTGTTGTCTACTTTCAAGAATACAACGTCAAACTGGAAAAAACATTTAGAGTCACAGCATGGCACAACCACATTAAAAGAGCCGGTCCCGCCCGGTGACGGTGAAAAGGCGCAGCGTGTGAATAAACAAGACGAGTTCTGAATTTCACGGAGCTCCTGCTAACTCAGTCTGTGCTGAAATGCGAGCGGAGTCTCTCTTGAGTGTTTAGTGGAGAAATGTCTCGCTGCTTGCTGGCCCCGCCCCCTCCCTTCATCATCACGCCGCTCATACTTGAGGACTGTGCTCATTTGTTTCATAAAACCAATCCTTGCTGCTCTAATGCTGGTTCAATATTCATAAAATGTTCATTCATGATGTTACTGCCATTACAATATGCAAACAATTATTTAAGTTAAGTGAAGTCAAGAAAGACTGTCTTTATTTTTTTTTAAATATAAAAACATGTATTTTCTATCAGGACATAGTTTTCAAGTGCAACTTAAAATGTCAGTGGATACATTGTTGATGTTACTGTTAAAAAAGCACATCAATAAAGTGAGTATTGGCAAAAATCGGTAGTCGGCAGCTGTTGAATGTAACTAATAAAGTAACTTGTAATCTAACCTAGTTACTTTTAAAATCAAGTAGTCAGTAACTTAACTAAGTTACTTTTTAAAGGAGTAGTCAGTAGTCAGATTACTTTTTCAAAGTAACTGTGGCAACACTGGACCTGTTGACCTGCACCTCAAAGAATCAGAATCGAGAATCGTTTAGAACAGGAACCGAAACAGAGGATCGGGATCGGGATCGGAATCGGTAAAATCCAAACGATGCAACCCTACTTCTCGTTGCATGGGACACAAAAACTCAATTCACACTCATGTCTGAGATGTTCTGTGGAGCCAGACCAGCCGCTGCTTTGGAAACCAGGAGGAAGAGTTTTAGTGGGATTCAAAAGCACGGTAACGGCAAATATTGTATTTATCACCCTTCATCTGATGGCTGGAGTAACAAACAGAGTCTCCAAACTTCAGAGATAAACACTTGTAGTGTACATACATACATGTGAACTGCCAATTTAAAGAGCAACTATACCCCAGATTAGGAATGGGAAAAACTCCTTGTTTCTCAAAATCGAAGGGGAAAACAAAAACAATAATGCCCATACAATTAACCCGTCACTTTTGTGTAATTAACAAGGGTACACTGGTGTTTTTGTGTAGAGAAATGTCGCAGATATCATTGTAAAATCACCGTTAACGTAAAAACTGACAGTAAGGTGAATACTTCCAGGATTCAGGCCCTCCGTTAGCCAATGGGACGGATGCTCACTGCGTCTGTGTGCGCCGTGGTCGGGTTAATACTGAATGAATGGACGGCTCGGGCACTCGCTCTGAGCTTCAAATATCGCCGCGGATGGGATTACATTGGAATGAGTTGAAAGGCGTCGGGTTTGTACGTTGAAGGAGACCCTTTTAGTCAGTAACTAACGCCAAAGGCCCCTGACCAAGCGTCGGTTTTTGACGTGCTGGGTGTCAGACTGTGTTGTCTGGCCACCGCACAGTCAGATCAGCACTATACACTATGACCACCATGATTATAATCTGGTCTTGATCAAGATTCACTCTAGTCTAGACAAGTATGTTGCCTTGATCATCGTGAGTTACCTTCTTCTTCTTCAAACCCACTGAATTTCATAACAGAGAAAGAGGAAGAAATGTAGAAGCTGCTCTACTTGGCACGCAAGTTCTGCATTATAGGTATATATGACATATATACCTATAATATATATATATATATATATATATATATATACCTATAATATATATACCTATAATATATACCTATAATATATATATATATATATATATATATATATATATATTATATATATATTATATATAATATATATATATATATAATATATATAATATATATATATATATAGGATCACAAACTATCTCTCTCCCTGAATGATACTGAGATTGAACAGGTCAGGGAGGCTAAACTGCTCGGGGTTACGATAGATGAAACATTGTCATGGACATCTCATATTGGCAACATAGTCACAAGGATGAGTAGGTGTATCTCCATTATTAAAAAAAGTACCAGTCTCTTAGATGAGTCATCTTTAAAAATTGTTACTCAGTCTCTTGTCCTCTCACATCTGGACTATTGTCCGACAGTCTGGTCTTGTGCATCATAAAAAGATATGTCAAAACTTCAGTTAACTCAAAATAGAGCAGCTCGCCTTGTACTGCAGTGCTCCATAAGGGAGAATGTTTTAGAAATGCATGACAGATTGTCGTGGCTAATGGTAAGAGACAGACTGACATGCCGTCTCATTTTGTTTTTAAAGTATATATATACAGTTGGTAAACCTAACTGCTTATATTTACAGCTAATGCCAACTAAAAACAGACATAACCATGAGACAAGACAAGCAGTAAACAGATTCACATTACCTCTGCCGAGAACCAACACACTTAGAAGAACAGTTATGTACAGAGCTGTTGCAGAGTGGAACAAGCTACCATTGGAGCTAGTATCACTGGAAAGCAGAAGTACTTTTAAAAACAAACTAAAAAAGATGGTGTTAGAAAGTTGATAGTATAAAATCTGACTTCTTGTTTTTTTTGTTTGTTTGTTTGTTATGTTGGTTAATTTTTTTGTTTGCTTTTGTTTTGTAAACTTTGGTATTGTTCGGTGTTTGCAAAATTTTAAATTGTTTTTAGTAATTTCTTCCAATTGAAATGAGTAGTCCACTTGGTGGTAAATTATTGAATTCAATTTTGTATATATATATTTTTCTTTCTCCATTGTAACTACCATAGGAGGATTCTAGTTGTTACTATGTATGTTTTTATTATGTATTTAATTTTGTGTAAGGACCCCAGGAAGAATAGCCATTACTCCCACAACAGAGTGATGGCTAATGGGGATCCTAATAAATAAACAATAAACAATAGACATTATTGTATAGTCTTATTACGATTTCATATACAAAGCTATCACAAACATATGTGGCTAGGTATTAGGTATTATTAAAAATAAACTGTTCAAACAGGACAAGAGTTCTTACCATTCATTGTTACCAAAGCCACAGCTTTTCCTGGTTTGAGCCTCAATGACTCGGCTGGACAACCACAGATTCTGTCAGGGATTCTCCACAGGTACATACCGCACTGAAAAAAAAAAGGGGGAATTAAGAATCATTTTTACCGACAGATTTCAGGGGCCGTATTAACAAAATATCTCAAGGCTAAGAGTAGAATAGTAGTAGTCCTAACTTGCTGATTTAGGAGTAACTCTTAAAAATGAGGGGCGTTTCACTCCTAAGTTTAGGACTCCTAACTTTTTAAGATAAGTGTAATTCACAAAGCATTTTAGTGCTAAAAGTAGCTCCTAAATCTATAAAAACTTAGGAGTCCTATAGAGGACTAGAGGAGAGGATAGTCACTAAGAGTAAATCAGGAAGGACCTAACATGGCTGCTGCAGTCAACATTTTGAAGAGATTAAATCATAGTGAGCTTTTAAAAAGGTATGGCCTTAATGGAGATGGCATTATGAACGTGGTAGAGTTGGTCAGGGATGCCATCGCATCACCAACGAATAAAAACCACCCAATATCACCACAGATTAAAGTTGGTACAACTCTCCGCTGTTTGACCACGGGAAAAATGCAGCTGTGCAGTTCTTGGCGTCTCTCAGCTGTCGGTCAGGAGGATCTTACTCCAGACGATAAATGCCCTATCCAGACCCCACATAGTGCTGCAGTTCATTCACTTCCCCAGTGAAGTGTTTCTATCATAAATTAACTATTAGGGACTCATTCCCTCTCAGACAATCACTGTGGGCATAGAAGGGATGAACATGATGTCATCCATAGGAACAAGGTCAACCCCGCCCTCTAGTCTTATCTTAGGAGTCCCTCCCACTCCTTAGGAAAAGTTGGTCTCAGAGGCTTTGGGAATAGGTTTGAAGAAATTACTCTGAACTAAGAACTTTTAGTGCTCCTTAAGAGAACTCTTAGTGCCAAGATCAAATGTTTGGTGAATTCTGAATCCAATAAAAAAAAATCACTGAACTTAACATAAGAAAATTAAAAAAGACTTAATGGAAATTAACCACACTGCTGACAAGTATTAAAGAGATCTTGAAGAAGCTAAAATTTTCAACATGATGTACTCAAAAGGTCAAGCAAGAAACTATATTTTGTACACTCGCAAACCAGAACTTACCACAGGAGCAAAGGGCCTTATCCAGTACAAATGTTGTTGGAGGCAACGGCTGGAAGAATCCTGCAGCACTGGCATCTCGGTTGTGGAGGGGGTGTCTGGTGTGCATTCCAACATCACATTCAGCACAGAAGAAGGGGCACGGTCTACAGTCACGACAACGGACAACAGCGCAATTGCTCCTGCACTGTTGGCAGATGTGCATTTCTACATCTTCTTGTGCCACTGTGGTATTAACCAGACTTGATCTTGCTGACCTCCAGCTCTCTGAAAATAGACTTTTTCTTGTGCTCCAGTTTGTAGAAGCCAGAAGAGATGCTCTTGCCGTTGGTGCTTCCACCTCATCTCCTGTGGCATCGCTCAAGGATTGCTGGAGATCTCGCAGAAAACCCTCTGTTAAAATGGTACAAAAACATCGAAAGCACAAATCGTTTTTTATTTTAAAGTGTCACTGTATGGAGTGGCAGTGAAAGGTGTAACTACTATAATATAATAATTATTAAAAATGCATATTAAAATACAAAGATGGAGTTTATATATTAACACTGTATCAAATACACCATACAGATACAAGTAAGAATTTCTGAACATTACGCTTTGGGCTAATAGAAACCAAATTAGGTACATACCAACAGTCTCTGGAGCAGAGGCCACCTCAGAGTGAATGTTGGGAGCATCGACAGGGGTACAAGTCTTCTGATTGCAACCAGCTGTACCAGAATACAATACAGCAACAATCGTTTATACCATTAAATCAAACAAATGATACACAACATCAGTTAACATAACTTTAAGACTTAAAGTGGTGACTCCTAAAGTCATCTTTCGTACTTCCGTATTTTTGCAACGTGATCATTAATTAATTAGTTTGTTTGCATATGCATGTTTGTATAGAACAAATAGACATTTATTTTCACAATCTTGTGTTGTATAATAACAAACTTCAATTGAAAATTGTAAAGCCTTGATATAGAGGTAACTATGCTACCATATTTGTTCGAAGTGCAGAGCCATAACTTTTGACATGAATTAAAGACAATGTCCCTACAGCCGACAGACAGTGATGCCAAATCGGATCTTTAACATATCATGAATGCAAAAACAATACTGACCCTCATTCGACTGATTCCTGCTTGATCGTGGTCTTGCATGGATTAAGTTACCGTCACTGTCTCTCTCCTTCCACCTCACCGTTGGCATGGGTGCCACGGGTGCCACCTGGGCAGCTGCCTGCTCTTTCTGCAGAAAGGCATCAACCATTTGAAGGTCATCACTGAGCTCTTACTGATCAGACAACCAGGTTATCCACACTCATGAGCAGATCCTCGAGCTCTGAATCACTCATGATGAAGGGCAGAGAGACACAGACAGACAGAGAGACAAAAAGACTGGCAACAGAGAGTTGGACAGATAAGACAAACACAAAGGAAAGCACAGTGACACAGAGAGAGAAACAGACAGATAAAGAAAGGCTAAGAGGTAAAACACAGCAAGGACAGGTTAACAAGACAGACGTGGCTCTTAAAAGTGCCTTTGGGTTATTTTGTTTTTAGAAAAACAAAAAGGGTTGTTTTTTAGAGGACCTGTTGAGAGAAGAGAACATAATTGAGGAACTCAAAACTGAACAACCTAAATTTCACACCAGTGTTTTTATTTATTTACTTACAACATTACTATTTGGCAACTAACCAACACTTGTGAGCTAATGTAACTTAAGTTTCCACTGGAACCCTCAAGCATAGAGGCGGGTAGTTTTTGGCTAAATTCTATCAAACCTTATGTTTAAGATACAAATATAAATAATGGTTTAATGTTTTCAGGTAAAATAGTGTAAAACTAAAGTTTGACTAATGGCGTCCGACTTGCGATAGTGACGTAACGTTACCGCACGGCAGAAGGCCTTATCACTAACCACGCTAACCACATTAAAATTACATCATGAGCGACAACATTTCTGAAAACTATTTCATATTCATGGCAACTGTCTTTTCAATTTTATGCAGTTTCCCTTCAAATAAAATTACACCGAAAAAAAGTGAACCTCAAATGCACAGCAGTTTTAATTAAATTACTACCCAGCACTTCTAGAGGTGCTAACAACAACAACAACAACATGATTTTATAATTTTTCATTCATTATAGTGGCTTATATTTTAGTATTTTCTCTAACATAAAGTCGATGTTCTTACCTGCTTAAATGGAAGACGGCATCTGCGCATCTTGGGATCGTCGCACACGATGACGTCAATCAAGCGCGTTATATGGCACGTTTTTGGAATAAAATATGTATTAATAAAAATACTAAATATAACACTGCGATACAGAAATAAATATTATAAAAGCCAATTGTCTGCTGTCATATGGCGTCAGTAAGAAAATCTTAACATGTTTTTTTTGGGAGTTCATATTGTAGGATTCAGCCGGTGTGGGAAATAGACTGTGGTGTGCAACAGTACTAGGTGTCGCTGTTTAATCAATTTTAATCAGTTCACATTCATATTCTAGTTCATTTTGAAAAAATATAGTTTAAAACTAGGCTCGTTCGGGATGGTCTTGGCTTGACTTGACTTTACTTACCACGCCGACGAGAGCTGCAGGTGTCTGAGGGGGCGGGCTCTAAAAGAGACTGTAGCCAAACGCCGTCAAGTCGGACAACAAAGTCAACGTGACTATGGTGCTCAAGTGATAGAACACAGCAGCAAACCAAAGAGGATATGTTATATATATATATATATATATATTACACACACACACACACACACACACACACACACACACACACACACACACATACATATATACATAAATACACACACACACATATACATACACACATACATACATACATACATACACACACACGCAAGGCAACATGTGGAAGGCATTCTTTTTTTCCAGTATATTTGTATTATCATTCTATGTTTGTATTTACCAGACCTCACATATAATAGGCCTACTCACAACACAATGCACGGAACTTAAGATCAAGCCATGAGATCAATGCGACCAAAATAAAAAGTATAATTTCACCACAAGGTGGCCGCCGAGTGCGGACCTGAATACACGTCATTGAACTTTTAACCAATGAGAACCATTCCACTGTAGCGGAGGTGTGGACAAGCCGGTTGCAGCCACCGTAGACCGCGCTGCCAAGCGCTGCAAGAAGCGCCTCTTAAAAACTTGTTCCCGCGATGTTTTGGGTCACGTGATATGGTCGCGACCCTGTGACGTCTTTGCAGTCGGCTGCTAAGTCGGACACAATTCTAGCCATCATGCATCGCTTTCAACCCACAATACATCACGTTAGGTAGCGCGCTGCAGGCGGCTACATCAAGTCGAATTCGCCTACTGTTTTGTCAAGCAACGGCCGCTAAGGATCATGGGTAATGTAGTGACTTCATTTATCCAAAACGGAGAAAAAACTCCTTGTTTCTCAAAATCGAAGGGGAAAACCAAAACAATAATGCGCATACAATTAACCCGTCACTTTTGTGTAATTAACAAGGGTACACTGGTACACCCTTCATCTGATGGCTGGAGTAACAAACAGAGTCTCCAAACTTCAGAGATAAACACTTGTAGTGTACATACATACATGTGAACTGCCAATTTAAAGAGCAACTATACCCCAGATTAGGAATGGGAAAAACTCCTTGTTTCTCAAAATCGAAGGGGAAAACAAAAACAATAATGCCCATACAATTAACCCGTCACTTTTGTGTAATTAACAAGGGTACACTGGTGTTTTTGTGTAGAGAAATGTCGCAGATATCATTGTAAAATCACCGTTAACGTAAAAACTGACAGTAAGGTGAATACTTCCAGGATTCAGGCCCTCCGTTAGCCAATGGGACGGATGCTCACTGCGTCTGTGTGCGCCGTGGTCGGGTTAATACTGAATGAATGGACGGCTCGGGCACTCGCTCTGAGCTTCAAATATCGCCGCGGATGGGATTACATTGGAATGAGTTGAAAGGCGTCGGGTTTGTACGTTGAAGGAGACCCTTTTAGTCAGTAACTAACGCCAAAGGCCCCTGACCAAGCGTCGGTTTTTGACGTGCTGGGTGTCAGACTGTGTTGTCTGGCCACCGCACAGTCAGATCAGCACTATACACTATGAACACCATGATTATAATCTGGTCTTGATCAAGATTCACTCTAGTCTAGACAAGTATGTTGCCTTGATCATCGTGAGTCACCTTCTTCTTCTTCAAACCCACTGAATTTCATAACAGAGAAAGAGGAAGAAATGTAGAAGCTGCTCTACTTGGCACGCAAGTTCTGCATTATAGGTATCCATCATCATTATAAGGTATATTACTTTTCATATATATATATATATATATATATATATATATATATATATACACTTACTACATACTCGCTCACCTGCCTTGACTCACATATGAACTCAAGTGACATCCCATTCGTAATCTATAGGGCCCTAGTTTCGTGGCGCAGAGTGGCGGAGCCGGCGTAATGCAAGTTTCAACCAGCGCAGCCTTGCGCACGGTGCAGCGGAAGTTTCTGACTGCGCCGAAAGCCCGCCAGCTCCAACCTGGTTTACTCTTGGCGTAAGGCGAATTACAGCTGGCGGAGTGGCAGTTTGGCTCACCAGCGCGCAGTGCGCACACGTCACCAAGACCTCACAGGCAGGTTTCCACAGTTCCAGGCACATTTAAATGCAATAAATAATCACAACAAGCACTATTTAATGCAACTAACTGAATCAACACGTGAATTTATATCTATATAGATTGTCCCGTCACATCTGACGTCAGATCAAAGGCGGATTGCACGGGTAACGGAAACTGAGCCTGAATGAATTAACACAGCTGAAAAAAACATCTCCCTCTCTCGCTCCTGTTTTTCATATCTATCCACTGCTAATAAAATGCATCTATGCCTGAAAAAATCTTTAAAAAAATACAGCAGCTCGCCTGGTCTCGCGCCTCGGCAGCCTGTTGTCCGTGTCCATGGAAACATTGCCGCGAGCTGGAACCGGAGTTGGGGCTGCAGCTGGTCTGAGCGGCATGTGAGGTCCCGGGGTCCCGCCGTTCTGGTGTTGGACGGGGAATCCGGTGCAGCTGTGGAGCGCAGATGATGAAGACTAGAGCTGGGTTTCGATTCAAATTTCAAGAATCGATTCGATTCCGATTTTTAAGTTTCAGAATCGATTTTTTCCGATTTTCTCAGATTCCATCCGATTCGATACGATTTTGATCTGATTTCCGATTCGATCCGATTTCGATTCGATCCGGGGGTTAATGTTATTAAAAATGAAAAATGTATTTGAACCGTTTCCTTCACTTCATGACTGTGTAGAGAAGCAACATATTAAAACTAGTATTATATCAATATTAAACAGCAAATCTTACAAGTATTGGTAGTTACTGATGGCTGGAAGACTGATGAAAAGGTTAAGGGTCAATCTACCTTCAAGAAAGATAATTCAGGACAATAAATGGAGGACATCATTGAGGTGACTATATCTGCAACAGTGGATTCCTACTGGGACACTAACCAGTGCATTATTATTATGCTTGAAAATAATTAAGAATTCACCCAAAAGCGGTTGCTACCAAAGTACAGAAACTGGAAGTATAAAATGTAAACGTTGAGCATTTTTCTTTAAAGTGCGAACATAAGAACAGAACAGTTCACTGAGGGAAATGTAGAAAATAATTTTAATTAAAAAAAATCGATCTTTGGCGCGCAGTTGGCGGAGTGGTTAGAGCGCATGCCATGTACGAACGTACATACGCAGCCGACCCCGGTTCGAATCCCGGCCGGAGGTCCTTTGCTGCATGTCACATCCCCTCTCTCTCTCCTCATGTTTCCGATCTATCCACTGCTAATAAAAGGCGTCTATGCCTCAAAAAAATATTAAAAAAAAAAAAAAAAAAAAAAAAAAAATCGATCTTTGGACGTACGAATCGATAATCGGTCATTAATATGCGAATCGATTAAAAATCGGAAAATCGATTTTTTCAACACAGCTCTAATGAAGACGGTGATGATGATGATGAATGGTCCAGCCGGCTCGTGCAGGCACCGGGTTCTCGCCACTATTATGTCTACTGCTGTGCGCCCTGACCCTGCTTTGTGATAGACATGCCTAAAATGTGCCTACAATTTCTATAGTGATATAATATCGGCATTATAATTATTATGACTATACGCACGCACAGTGCGTGATGCGCGTGGTGGGAGCGTCGGCGCTGCTTCTGTCATCGGGCTGTCAAGTGATAAAACTTGCACTGAACCTCCCCTAACGCATTAAAGGTGAGGAGAGGAGCTCATTTGATTGGTGAAGATCTGAATCGGCTGTATTAATCCCAGTCCACGCCTCGTCTCCTCCTCGTCTCCCACTCATGCCTTCTTCTCCTCCCTCTTTCCCATTGGCTGCGTTTCGGATCGCATGCATTTGCGTCTATGCATGCACGAGACTTGAGCGTTACCGCCGGAACTCCTCATAAACACGTCAAGTTCCCACCACGTCAAGTCGGACACAGGTGCACTTCACAGACTTTTTTTTTAATTTAAACTTTATTAATAATCATATACATAACAAAAACTATCGCGCCAGGGGAAACTTCACAGACTTTGCACAAAGAATATGGTCTACCCAGTGGCGCTGGCTTTCTTCGTCGCTGACAAACTCGAGCCGAGGCATTTGAAGTCCAGTTGTTGACGGAGGCTGAGGAATTTTCTCACGTGGGAAATACCACGTGATAATTCTAACCAACTAGGGCAACGTTGAGGGGAGTGTCTTATGTCCGCACTTATTTCAGACCATCTGCAGAGAAAAGCATGCGGAGGGACGTACCCAGGAGATACCGCGAGTTTTTAAAGTTACGTGATATGTCGCAAAGGGAAGTTATCACCAGCTTTTGTGACGTTTTTTTCCCAGAATGCCTGGTTTTGCGAGGCAAATGCATGCGCATGCTTGATTCGAAACGCGCCTACTTGCGCGGGTGGGCGGGACGGGAGGTGTGCCTGCGCGAGCCTGTGCGGTGCACGAAACTTGCAAAGTCCAGGCAGACACACCCCGTCGGCGTGGCGCACGTGCGCTGCACGCTGACTACGCCTAGTCTACGAAACTAGGGCCCCTTGTCTCCTCCTCGTCTCCCACTCACGCCTTCTTCTCATCCCTCTTTCCCACTTGCGCGGGTGGGCGGGACGGGAGGAGTGCCTGCGCTAGCCAAAGTCCAGGTGGACACACCCCGTCGGTGTGTCGCAAGTGCGCTGCGTGCTGACTGCGCCTGGTCTAAGAAACTAGGGCCCATAGGGTTTAATATGACGTCGGTCCACCTTTTGCAGCTATAACCTCTATTAGGTTTAGGAGTGTGTTTATGGGACTTTTTGACCATTCTTCCAAAGTGCATTTGTTTGACCTAGCTTTGTGCACTGGTGCACAGTCATGTTGGAACAGGAAGGGGCCATCCCCAAACTGTTCCTACAAAGTTGGGATCATGGAATTGTCCAACATCTCTTGGTATGCTGAAGCATACAGAGTTCCTTTCACTGGAACTAAGGGGCCAGGCCGAGCTCCTGAAAAACAACAATTTCACAACAAAGTTCATACAATAGATCTTTTCTTCTTTTAAAAAAAAAAAAAAAATTGAACTCAAGTTTAAATCAGCATGAAGTGAGTATTATTCCACAAGTCGAATCCTTTATGAGACATTTTTCAATCAGGTTTTAGCCCTTGTTAAAAGCTAATGACCTACTGTACTTCTGTAGTAAAATCCTCTGTAGTTCAATTTAATTGGTGTGTTCCTCAAGGTTCCATTCTTGATGCACTATTGTTTTCAATATGCAAGCCTCCTTTCAGACATTTCACCCAGAACTGTAATCCATGTCTTGCTATTAGCTTCATCACATGCTGGTTGTTCCGTGCAAATATTATTAAGGCTAAGGCTACCCAGGCTGCACTCTAAAATGTGGATGGCTCTTTTAAAGTTTGGTGATGACCATTACCATAATAAGTTTCTATGACAACAATAGTAGCTGTTCAGCAAACATACCGTAAGAACAACAGTGCTATGATCAAAGTGCTATAGGTAAGAACATAGAAGTACTATTTTGTTTTTGTTTTGTTTTTACAATGCTATCTTAAAATCCCAAGATGCAAGTTATAATTTTATATTAATGTCAAAAAAGAGGGGCGGTTCCAGTTACAAGCAAACGCACCACTTTCCTGAGAAATGCTCAGTTTACTTCGGTATGTGGAACCCAAAGCTGTTAGCAACAAGTCGTCTTTTTAAATCCTGAATCAATACCAAAACCAATGGAAACTGCAGAAATAACATGAAGGGGTTTCATTCACAGAAGTATACACACCTGAACTTGTGTCAGATGATTGTCAACCGAAAAAGATAAGAAAACCATCATCCTGACACAATTCACTCGAAATAAACGTGTGGGTGAAAACCTCCGAGTGTGTGTCGGAGGATTTTGTGTTTTCCTTGACATCCATAAACAAATCACCAGAATGCAGGAAATGAAATGTTTGGTGCTGAAGATATCCACCCCAGACCTGCCCATGCAGATTACTACATCATTAAAGTGCCCTTTAAATAGCAGGGAAAAAACTGCACCATTTACTTTAGAGGAGGTTTTTTTGGTCGATGGTGCAATTGCTTTCTGTTGTCAGTTTTGAATTGTGTTTGTAGTTATTTTTGTCTGTGAATGTTTGCCAGTTTTTTGAGACTCTTTGTATTTATTGTGTTTCTCTTTGTGGTCACTCTGTGAATCTTTGTGGTCATTTTGAGTTTATTTTCAGTTTCATTTTGTCTTTTTGTGGTCATTTTGTGTCTTTGTCATGGGTTAGTGTCACTTTTGTAGTTCATCTTTGTCTTTGGCAGTTTGCCCCGTTTTTAGTTGTTTTTCATCTCTTTGTTGTTTTCTTGTGGCCATTTCAATCCTCTTCCTGGTTGGTATGTGCCTCTTTGAGTCATGTTTTGTAGGTGAAGGCCAGGGGGCCCCTGACAATTTGGGCCCCTGGGCCTCTGCCAGGTCGGCCCCTTTAGTCATAAATCCATGTCACAATGATCTCCTCGGAAACGGAGTCACACTAAATAAAAAATAGTTGTATCATGCCTGTGTTTTTGGATTTGACTAAATTATGACTCTGGAAAGGACCACACATTTAAATTGCAGCAATATGGGAGCAAATGGCCCTAAAAATGATTTAATAGAAATTCAGTTATCATATTATGATCCATTTTTTTTTTAATAATGAATTCCTTCAAATAGCCATATTCCAGTTCTTCTCCCTCCTGAAGCACAATAATAGAGCATCAAATGATTCTGTTTGGATGGCACCGCGTCTTTTCCACCTCAAATTCTCAAAGGAATAACAATGCAGAGTATTTCCATTATATAATAAATTGTCAACAGTTCCGTGTCTGAAATCAAATTTCAATTATGGCGTAAAAGTATTTGTATCATGCCTGTGTGTTTGAATTTGATTGATTATGATTCTGAGGACTATGAATTTAAGTTGCAGCAATATGGCAACAAATGGCTTTATCTTATATTAACTGCCTCCATTAGCCGTGTGTCTCAGCTTCTGCTGCAACTACTAATTAGATTCCTGAACCGGTCAGATTAGCAGGTCGATCTACAATAACTCTAACTACAGTAACTAATCATAGTTGTAGAACTCCACCTGTCCATTTCACCTCATGCTGTATTTTGGCCTCAAGTCTTATACAGTTTTTCATTCTTTTAAACTTCTGATTCAGAACAAAGACAAAACTATGCAAGCAGGAAAAGGAAAAAACACTGAAAAACTGTTATGAACTTAGAAAAAAAAGTCAGAAGGCAGTCTTTTTCAGTTTCTTTGGAAAGATGACAGATCAGACATTTGCCACCACATTGCAACATGCAATGATACTGCGTTTGGTTTACCTTCCTGGATTGCCAAATTCTGGGTAAACAATGAGTAGAGGAGTTCATCCATTGCTATAAAAAGAGACATGGATGTACTGGACCATCACACAGATTTGCATCACATTGCTCATTCAAGTTCTCTTTGAAAGACTCCTGTATACTTCGACTCAAAGAAAGGTAAGAACTAAATATGTATTCCTCATTTACTGACGGTATGATCAGGACAGTCAGACATCTGTTAAAATGATATGTATTCTGGCCTAAAACCTGTATGATAACAGTAGTAAAAATGAACAACTTTGTTCGTTAAAGTCATTAACTGTGGCCTCTGTCATATGTTTGTTCTTGTTTTCCAGGATGAAGTGCATCGCGCTCTTTCTTGTGTTGTCCATGGTCGTCCTGATGGCTGAACCCGGAGAGGGGTTCCTTTTCCGTGGAGGTACAGTTGTAGAATCTATATTATTAGAAAATATTTTGACACAAAAAATCTAGAAAAGTTCATGTTGGTCAAATAATGGGTTACCCTGACATCAAATTGTTGGCAGGTTTACCATTTTCATTCAATCAATCTTCATTTAATTCTCGAGGAATCATTTTCAATGATGTCAAGAGTGCAATAAAAGAGAACACAAACACAGAGGGAACATTTTAAAATGTTTCCAGTATGAGCACACAAACTAAAAGCACTTTCCAAATGTAGTGTTTGAACGCAGGACTGCAAGCATTAGCCGATAACTTCAATTACCAACCAATTTAATAAGGAAGTGATACATGATGGCTTGTTGCCATCAAGGGCTTCATAACTAAATAGAAAGTGTTGACACAATGAGTGGAATAACTGTCACCAGTAATACATCATAGGGCAGACTGATGAACTGAATCTAAGGGTTTAAGAGTGGAGGCAGAGGTGTGTCCATAGCAGGAGGTAACATCTGGGTCTGAAAAGTAAAGCCAAAGCAGAAGAGCATTCTCTCAAACGACCAGCAGGGGGCAACTCCTCTGGTTGCAAAAATAAGTCAGATTATATAGAAGTCTATGAGAAAATGCATAAGGGTATCCATTTTTAGTATTATTAATGTATTTTTTCTTTTTGTCAACTTAAAGTGATCATCGTAAAAAAGTACATCGTTAATCTCAAATGAATGTACCGTTATGTGACTTGTGCATTAGTAATGAATGTCTATTAACCTCCACCATGTGATCATACTGATTACTCTGCACTACAAACAGAAATGTTACAGGGACATTGTTACTGTTTTTCTGTGATTAAACATCAAGAGATAACAAAATCTTTTTGTTCTCTTCTCTATTTAGGTCACTCACACCATGGGTAAGTACTTCTGTTTCTACCATTGTTATTGTCCTTTTCAACTAAGAAACTACTATTGTTACTATAAATACTAAACTTAATGCGACATTCATGTTATTGTGGAAGTAAATGTGATACAACTAATACTACTAGTACAAACAATACTACTCCAACTTCTTCTCTTCTCACAATATTATTTTCTGCTGCTGAATCTTCTCTCTTCGTCCACCAGGACTAATCAAGGGGTCAATGCCAACCATGGGTGTGGGTGCTGTGCTGAAGTTCAGCAAGAGCAGCTGGACAAGCGTTCAGTTGATTACGACCCAGACCAGACTCCTTCTGACTAGACTGAAGGAGCCAATTCACTGAAAATTCCTGCTTCTCGCTGTTCAACATCAGAAATGT
This sequence comes from Eutrigla gurnardus, assembly GCF_963514095.1. NCBI lineage: Eukaryota > Metazoa > Chordata > Actinopteri > Perciformes > Triglidae > Eutrigla > Eutrigla gurnardus. The sequence goes on from NC_139932.1 coordinate 4,703,614, forward strand.
CAACTGCAGCAACCTTTTGTTGAAAATAAAAATGTGCTTACTTGGTAAATAAGGAATTTTGAAGTGGTTGGTGAGAATGGTGTCATGAATAAATAAGCATTCTAAAAAATCTAATTATTTCCATTTTCTTGAAATGTTTTAATATATTTGTCAAAATTCTCTTTAAATCCTGAAAGCAATCACTCAAGCACCACAAATAGTGGATCTTTACTCGTAACACACTCAAGAGGCTCCAGCAAAAATACCAACATCCATCTTTGCATCATCTGTAACCATGGTAACAGCCGATCCCAGGCAGGGTGAAGGTATATGCTGGACAGGTTGCCAGCCTATCACAGGCCTGACACAGAGAGAGACAACCATTGATGCTCACATTCACAGCAACAGGCAACTTCAAGTTTTCAACTAACCAAACGTGCACGTCTTTGGACTGTGGGAGGACGCCGGAGAAAACCCACGCTGAAAATCTCCACACAAAAGTGTCATCACACAAAATGAGCAACATGAGGAACAAAATGTAACTAGCTACCCTCCTGTGCTTCAACCCCGGGACGTCACTAGGATTTAAAGGCAGGGGGGGCTTAGCCCCCAGGAGAAGCGTCTTGTTAGTACTGTATTAGAACGACAACCAGGGAAGAAGTCCAGCTAGTAACCAGTTAAAAACAAACAGACATTGTCTCCTTCCGTTCTCTTCTGTTGAACAAGAGTTACTGTCATGTTAACTTTTAGACACATTAAAGCTGCATGCTTAGAACCTGATCATGTAAATGTGTCTTAAAGTGATACCGTATCTAATTCTCCATTAGATAAGCTGCAGGTCTAAAGAATGGACTTTAAGTAATGTAGATTGGTTCAAACAGTGTGATTCTGCTCAGTACTGTTTCTGTCATAAAGTATACAGTAAAAAGTATACAATACATGTAGAGACAGACAGGTAACCAGTCTATCACAGGGCTGACATGTAGAGACAGACAGGTAACCAGTCTATCACAGGGCTGACATGTAGAGACAGACAGGTAACCAGTCTATCACAGGGCCGACATGTAGAGACAGACAGGTAACCAGTCTATCACAGGGAGACAGACAGACAGGTAACCAGTCTATCACAGGGCTGACATGTAGAGACAGACAGGTAACCAGTCTATCACAGGGCTGACATGTAGGGACAGACAGGTAACCAGTCTATCACAGGGAGACATGTAGAGACAGACAGGTAACCAGTCTATCACACGGCTGACGAGACAGACAGGTAACCAGTCTATCACAGGGCTGACATGTAGAGACAGACAGGTAACCAGTCTATCACAGGGCCGACATGTAGAGACAGACAGGTAACCAGTCTATCACAGGGCTGACATGTAGAGACAGACAGGTAACCAGTCTATCACAGGGAGACATGTAGAGACAGACAGGTAACCAGTCTATCACAGGGCCGACATGTAGAGACAGACAGGTAACCAGTCTATCACAGGGAGACATGTAGAGACAGACAGGTAACCAGTCTATCACAGGGCCGACATGTAGAGACAGACAGGTAACCAGTCTATCACAGGGAAACATGTAGAGACAGACAGGTAACAAGTCTATCACAGGGAGACATGTAGAGACAGACAGGTAACCAGTCTATCACAGGGAGACATGTAATAATAATAATAATAACTTTATTTTTAAAGCACTTTTCATACATTTGAAAATGTAGCACAAAGTGCTTTACATGTTTTAAAAACAACCCCCATCCCGCCCTACCCCACCCAAGGCCCCAACCCCAGCACATATAAATGCACACACATGCACACACACACACTCACACACACACACACACACACACACACACACACACACACACACATACACACACACACACACACACACACACACACACACACACACACACACATACAAATAAGATTGATCTTAAAAACATGTAGAGACAGACAGGTAACCAGTCTATCACAGGGCTGACATGTAGAGACAGACAGGTAACCAGTCTATCACAGGGCCGACATGTAGAGACAGACAGGTAACCAGTCTATCACAGGGCTGACATGTAGAGACAGACAGGTAACCAGTCTATCACAGGGCCGACATGTAGAGACAGACAGGTAACCAGTCTATCACAGGGAGACAGACAGACAGGTAACCAGTCTATCACAGGGCTGACATGTAGAGACAGACAGGTAACCAGTCTATCACAGGGCTGACATGTAGAGACAGACAGGTAACCAGTCTATCACAGGGCCGACATGTAGAGACAGACAGGTAACCAGTCTATCACAGGGAGACAGACAGACAGGTAACCAGTCTATCACAGGGCTGACATGTAGAGACAGACAGGTAACCAGTCTATCACAGGGCTGACATGTAGAGACAGACAGGTAACCAGTCTATCACAGGGAGACATGTAGAGACAGACAGGTAACCAGTCTATCACACGGCTGACGAGACAGACAGGTAACCAGTCTATCACAGGGCTGACATGTAGAGACAGACAGGTAACCAGTCTATCACAGGGCCGACATGTAGAGACAGACAGGTAACCAGTCTATCACAGGGCTGACATGTAGAGACAGACAGGTAACCAGTCTATCACAGGGAGACATGTAGAGACAGACAGGTAACCAGTCTATCACAGGGCCGACATGTAGAGACAGACAGGTAACCAGTCTATCACAGGGAGACATGTAGAGACAGACAGGTAACCAGTCTATCACAGGGAGACATGTAGAGACAGACAGGTAACCAGTCTATCACACGGCTGACGAGACAGACAGGTAACCAGTCTATCACAGGGCTGACATGTAGAGACAGACAGGTAACCAGTCTATCACAGGGCCGACATGTAGAGACAGACAGGTAACCAGTCTATCACAGGGCTGACATGTAGAGACAGACAGGTAACCAGTCTATCACAGGGAGACATGTAGAGACAGACAGGTAACCAGTCTATCACAGGGCCGACATGTAGAGACAGACAGGTAACCAGTCTATCACAGGGAGACATGTAGAGACAGACAGGTAACCAGTCTATCACAGGGCCGACATGTAGACACAGACAGGTAACCAGTCTATCACAGGGCTGACATGTAGAGACACTTTTGTAGGTACGCAAACTATTACTTATTATCACCAGTGGGGTACGCTTAAGCACACATGCAGAAATTGTTTTCAGTGACTCTATGGTCAAAGTGCAGGATCTACCTGATATGTTTCTGTTCCAGAGCATGGTCAGTGTAAGACATTGTGTTCCTGAGGAAGGAAACTGTCATCATCGGAGTTGTGATGAGGATCTCCAGCAGAGCCACACTCTAATTTATTACATCCATGGGCGCCGTCACCATATATTTTAAGGGTGGGGGTCAGCAACCCACACCTTTTAAAAAAAGTAATTCGGACCCTCCAACATTTGCTGTTTGTTAAAATATTAGTGCATGGTGGGTCTAATTTCTCTGCTGCGGAGAGCGGTAAACACTCCCAACTTGGACTGCTCCACCTTTTGTTCAATCTGATTGGTTCAGTCTGACCCTCGGCCGGGTCACTTACTTACTATACAATGAAGGGCTATTGATACTTGTTCATGTAGGACAGGAGGCAGCACCCTAGCGCCCTTTATTGACTAACCGCCACTGTTCCCAATCCAGTGATATCAGTCAGTATCAGTGAATCTCTCATTTATGTTTTGGTGTGATCTGTAAAAAACATTGACAATATATAAGAAGTGTTATCGCCCGTCTCGCCCACCGGCGCAAGTGGGAAAGAGGGAGGAGACGAGGCGTGGACTGGGATTAATACAGCCGATTCAGATCTTCACCAATCAAATGAGCTCCTCTCCTCTCCTTTAATGCGTTAGGGGAGGTTCAGTGCAAGTTCCGTCACTTGACAACCCGATGACAGAAGCAGCGCCGCCGCTCCCACCACGCGCATCACGCGCTGTGCGCGCGTATCATAATAATAACAATGCCGATATTATAAAAAACAGGAGAGAGAGAGGGAGATGTTTTGGTCCGAGAGGCTGAGTTTCCGTTATGCGTGCCATCCGCCTTTGATCTGACGTCAGACGTGACGGGACAATCTATATGGATATAAATTCACGTGTTGATTCAATCAGTTGCATTAAATAGTGTTTGTTGTGATTATTTATTGCATTTAAATGTGCCTGGAACTGTGGAAACCTGCCTGTGAGGTCTCGGTGATGTGTGCGCACTGCGCGCCGTCAGCCAAACTTCCACTCCGCCAGCTGTGATCCGCCTTGAATGAATGGACTTTATTTACGCCTTGCGCCGAAAGTAGACCAGGTTGGAGCTGGCGAGCTTTCAGCGCACTCGGCGAGGCTTTTTGCCACGAAACTTCCGCTACGGCAAGCTGAATCTGTGACGCCTCCCCCTGCTGCGCCGCCACACCCATCTTGGCGCAGGCGATCCACCAAACTGCCAAAGTGACGGTGCGCAAGGCTGCGCGGGTCGAAACTTGCATTGCGCCGGCTCCGCCACCCTCCGCCGCCCTGCGCTGCGCCACGAAAATAGGGCCCTTATTTTGCAACCAGAGGAGTAGCGCCCTGAGGTTCAGCAGAGAGAATTCAACTTAAAGGCACTTCAGCATTGACTTCATTTTTCAGAACCGGAGGTGTGGTATAAAAAGTGTCAAACAGAGAATAAAGTGAGAATAAAGAACACAAAATATAGAGAGATGAAAAGTAAGGGAGGAGAGAAGGCAAGGAAATTAGGAAGAATTGCCAAAGGCAAGAGAGGAACAATAACTCAAAGAAGAAGCCATAAATACAGTATATGTGGACAGAGAGTGTAAAAGAAGTAAGGAGGGAAGAGCGAAAGAAGTATTGTAGTGAGACAAGATAGTTTAGTTACCTCAGCGTGAACCCATAGTTTATCTGTGACCTGTTGGGTCCGCCTGGTCCGCCTGGACTTTGCAAGTTTCGTGCACCACGCAGGCTAGCGCAGGCACTCCTCCCGTCACTCCCACCCGCGCAAGTGGGAAAGAGGGAGGAGAAGGCGTGAGTGGGAGACGAGGAGGAGACAAGGCGTGGAGTGGGATTAACACAGCCGATTCAGATCTTCACCAATCAAATGAGCTCCTCTCCTCACCTTTAATGTGCCAGGCGAGGTTCAGTGCAAGTTTCGTCACTTGACAACCCGATGACAGAAGCAGCGCCGCCTCCCACCATGCGCATCACGTGCTGTGCGTGCCTATAGTCATAATAATTATAATTCCGATATTATATCACTATAGAAATTGTAGGCACATTTTAGGCATGTCTATCACAAAGCAGGGTCAGGGCGCACAGCAGGAGACATAATAGACAAGCCGGCCGGGCCATTCATCATCATCATCACCGTCTTCATCATCTGCACTCCACAGCTGCACCGGATTCCCCGTCCAACACCAGAACGGCGGGACACCGGGACCTCGCCTGCCGCTCAGACCAGCTGCAGCCCCAACTCCGGTTCCAGCTCGCTGTTGCGCGTTTCTCCACGGACACGGACAACAGGCTGCTGAGGCGCGAAACCAGGCACGAGCTGCTGTATTTTTTTTAAAGATTTTTTCAGGCATAGACGCATTTTATTAGCAGCAGTGGATAGATATGAAAAACAGGAGAGAGAGAGGGAGATGTTTTGGTCGAGAGGCTGAGTTTCCGTTACGCGTGCCATCCGCCTTTGATCTGACGTCAGATGTGACGGGACAATAGATATAGATATAAATTCACGTGTTGATTCAATTAGTTGCATTAAATAGTGTTTGTTGTGATTATTTCTTGCATTTAAATGTGCCTGGAACTGTGGAAACCTGCCTGTGAGGTCTCGGTGACGTGTGCGCACTGTGAGCAGGTCAGCCAAACTGCCACTACACAAACAGCTGTAATTTGCCTTGAATGAATGGACTTTATTTGCGCCTTACGCCAAGAGTAGACCAGGTTTGAGCTGGCGGGCTTTTGGCGAAGTCTCGGTGAGGCTTTTTGCCACAAAACTTCCGCTGCACCAAGCTGAATCTGTGACGCCTCCCCCTGCTGCGCCGCCACACCCATCTTGGCGCAGGCGATCCACCAAACTGCAAACTGACCGTGCACAAGGCTGCGCGGGTCGAAACTTGCATTACGCCAACTCCGCCACCCTCCGCCACCCTGCGCTGCGCCACGAAACTAGGGCCCATGTTGTTGTTGTGAGTTGTGTATTTCTTCACCTCGCCAGTAGGGGGCTTCATGAGATGTGAATTGGGGTAAGGGACGTAGAAGAAGAGGATTGTGCGCACAGGGTGACGTAGACTTGGGGTGCAGTCGAAAAGTCTTTTTTGCTTAGGAAGGTTCCTAACTGAAGAAGTGACCCGGAAGTAAACAAGTGGCCGCCATGATAAGAGCCGTTCGGATTCTCTAAATGCAAAGGAAAGGAGCTCCAATGCTTCCTTTCAGAGCTCCTTTAGCATAGGATGCAACGGACCTTCCTATAGGAAAGGAAAGGAGATTACGCCGACCCACAATTCTTTGCGAGAGCAACATTTAAAGTGCCACACACCTCGGCCGTTCATGAAAACAAACGATATTTGCATTTGCATATTTAACAGTTACTTTCATGCAGACATATAGTCATTGGAATTGTGTTGATAAATGTGTGTGGAGAGTGATAATTGAATGGTATTTTTTTTATTTATTTCAATCATGTTACAAACTTGACAAAAAACGAAACTAAAACCACAAATGAAATGTAAATACAGCAAACGGTCAAACAGGAAGGAGGAGCTGCTGGACCTGAAGCCGGTCAGTGAACCAGCTGTTTATAAAACCAACAACATGTGGAGAAGTGGACGATGCGCTTTTTGTAGTCCATTATTGTAGTTTCTCCAGCGCAGACGCACGTCAATCACCGGTGCCGATCATCAGCTGTCAATCATCAGCGGCCACGTTATAATGACGTAGCTTAGTGAAAGTCCGGTCGGATTCTCTGAGCACCGCGGCCGACTTTTCCTAAGTCCTTTTGAGTTCTCCTATCGCCTTTCCTTGACCCTGTGACGTTTTCCCCACAGGTCAAGGAATAGGAGATAGGACCTTATTTTTTGACTATTCGACTGCACCCGTAAACTTGCTGTTGTTGGTCTTTGCTACAAAGCAATAAAATTGAACTTTTATACACCACTACTACGGTCGTCTTCTGAGTGGTGTAACAATTTGGAGGCACCGCTGGGATGAGAGATCAAGAAAAGGATTATTTTGCAGCGAAAGACCACGGAACTCGGAGAAAAAAAAAGCCCGGTAAAACCCCGGTATGTGAGAGCAATGGACGCGAGGTAGCTGAGCTAACAGAGCTAACAGGTACAGTCTAGCTAGTGCTACACGGAGCCGTTTTATTGTTTTCTTCCGGAGTGTTATCGAGTCACGAACGCGTAAGTCCCGAACAGCAAGATGTTAGAGCACCGTGAAGAGTTTCTTCTGGAAATAGAAGAAAAGTTGATTGGATTTACCATGAAAGAACTGCACCGAGTTTGTGAGAGCTGTCACATTGCGGGCAATGACTCAGCAGACATTACGGGTAAAACTCGCCGTGCACTGGAGAAGCACGTTATACACTTTGGTGAGCGCTATGATTTATTAGAGAAAAAGGACGAAGGCATGTCTGTGCTTTTGCAACTGAAGGACCTGCTTGACGCCATGCGGGACAACCCAGGGACCGACTACGCGGACGAGGGAGAAGCAGGCCGATGGCGGGGAATCTGCGGCAGTGTCCACGCATGCGCGCAACGTCAGCGGGGGAGCAGCGGCACTCTCCACACCTGCGGTTGACGACGTGGGAGCAGCTCACCAGGCACAGCCCGCGTCGGAAGGACTACGAGGAGACGGCACGCCATTTCTGTCATTGCTGGAGCAAGGAGGAGCCCCGGAGACAGCGCGGCCCAACGAGACTCAGCACGGAGGCAGAGAATCCACAAGCAACAGCTACTACGCTTCTTCAAGGGGGTTCAGAAAAGATGTCAAAATAAATGGAACAGGACGGTACAGGACATCACGGGACGGGACATTACAGGCCATTTTGTTGACGCATGGCCACTAAGTGGGTCACCCAAAACAAACTAGAAAACACTAGACCACCCGGAGCTTCTTAGGAGGGCTGCCTCCCAGCTGTCCAGCAGCTCTTTTACGCCCTACGCTAAGCTGTTGTTTCCTCTCTCGCAAAAGGGCCCGCATGTTCTTAACCCACTTTAGCTCCGGGCCCGCTGAGATCCGCCTAAATTCTTTAAGACTATCTAGGGGCTGTGAGGTGGAGGAGACAGGTGACAAGCTAGGGGCTGAGGCTGTCGCAGCTAAACTAGCTAACGCTGTTCTAAGTGTGATCTTGGTCGGAAGATCACGAGCTAGAGGAGTCCGAGGCTCCTTTTCTGGCACGGGGCAGAGCATGGGGGAGAGACCAGGGAAGAGCCTGAGGGGGGAGAAGGAGGTAGAACACGAGGAGGTGCTGGGGGAGGAGCTTGAGAAAGAGTTGGTTCTGGGGGGCACGGGGGAGAGAATGGGGTGGAGAGAAGGGGTCGAGGGGGGAGAACGGGGAAAAACAAAAGGGGGGGCTGGGCGGGTGAGGAGGCAAGGGAGCAGGTAAGAGAGGAGATTGAAGAGGAAGAGGAGAGAGAGAAGAAGGTAGGAGGTAAATCTGTGGAAAAAGGTTTGGGAGGGGAAAACCTGGGTGATGAGCTCCCCAAGGAGCTGCTGGAGGAGGCGGGAGCCGGGACCCTCCTCAGGATTAGCCTGCCATCCGGCAGGACGGAAGTCCAGGTGACGCGCCCAACAGTCTAAGGACAGTAACAAACACAACCTTTAAGCTTTTGTTGCATTTAAAATGAAAATACCGTCAACATTTTCATCATAAAAGGACTTTCCGGCCACTTCGGTAAAGTTGGAAATATATTCACAGATTCAAACTTCCGGGATCAATAAATCTGAAGTGAAACATTGCCGATGAGCAACAAGACTTTAAAATATCACTTTTTCCATTAGGTTCGGTGAATGTGATCGCTTCTTATCAGGTTCATTCAAACTAAATGGATTTGTATCACGTTTATTTACGTAGAAAGCCTCCCTTGTCCAGCAGATATGCTACTAGCATAAACCAGACAATGAAATCTGACACACAAGCTGTCAGTGGCGTCAATTCAGCCAAAGCTAAGGTATGGCAAGGTTACTAGTCACATGACTTAACTACAGTATCAATCAATAAACATGTCCAGCAAAGAATCACAGCAAAAGTGACAAGTCTGCTATGTAGCTTATCTGTGTGGTTAGGAACATTTTAACTCTTTTCAATGCAGTCTCACTCACATCGCGCTAACACATCCATCCATGAATCTCTATCATGGGAGCTCAACACTAATATTAAGATCAGTAAAGCCCACCAGCGACTCCACTTTCTGCGGCAGCTCAAAAAGTTTAGAGTCAGCCAAGTTGCCATGACCCACTTTTATACGTCTACTATTGAAAGCGTGCTCACTTTTTCCATGCTTGTCTGGTTCGGTCACACAACCGCTCAGGACAAAACTAGGCTGGAAAGAGTATTACGCAGAGCATCAAAAATCATAGGCTGTAGTCTCCCTTCACTTTCCTCACTCTTCTCCACCAGAATAATTAGGAAGGCTAAAAACATCCTAGCAGATCACTCTCACCCTGCTCACCACCTCTTTAACCTTCTCCCATCAGGAAGAAGATACAGGAGCATTAAGACCTCCACATCACGGTTCAGAGACAGCACTTACCCTCTGGCTATCAGGAATCTGAACTTGCACTGAAAGATATGTTAACAGCACTTTAACAACTGTATGCACTACGCACTTTCTCCGTCTACTGTTTTACTGTCTGTTGGGTATGGTCTATTGTTCTATTGTCTGCTTGGTATTGTTTATTGTCTGTTGTTTGTTGTACATTGTCTGTTCTCTGTACTTGTGATGTCTGTCCTTCATGTTACTTTTGTTTGTGAGTCGTACCAAGACAAATTCCTATCAACTTGTTGACATGGCAATACATTTATTGAATTGAATTGAATAACTATGGACACAAACACTTAACTACGCACGTCAATCAATCAATTCAGTCAAACGCGCCGTTACGCATCCGTTTTCAGCACCATGGATAGCAAGCGGCAGGGTTAGAGAGCAGTAGTAGCCTTTCTGACAAACACAATTTCACTCATTCTGTTCACTTCATTCACCATGTAATTGCAACAATATCACGTGAACATACCAGGTCAACTTAAAAACTGTTAAAGTCCAAATGCAAAGAGGAGAGGGACGGAGGAGGGAGAAGAAAAGAGAAATCATATTTTTTCAAACAGACTAATAAGATGTTGGGGTAGTGTATCTTACCTTAAGATGAACTTTCAGAATTAATCCATCAGTGGATAACGCCGAGGCCTCAAACCAGTAAAGTCATTGACAAGTTAATCTGGGTCCAGTGATTTTACGACAGCAGGCTCAACAGCCATTAACATAAGGTGTGTGAGCCTGTCATCGCCCATAGTGGTCCGCAGGTAGGGTTTGACTCGTTTCCAGTGTCTATGAACACACGCAGTCCATTCCTGTCACCTGTTAAAGTTGAGGCTCCTCCAAGATGACGGCATGCAAAGCAATAAACTGCATCTTCTTGCATAGAATATTCAACCCAGTCATATTCCTGATACACACTGACATTAAAGCGTCTTCCATTTCTAGTTGGAAGTGGGTCAAACGAGGACGCCTGAGTCCGTCTGTTTTACATCCACTAATATCCTTCTTCTCTGCTCCAGTTGACCCAGAGAGCCTCACCAGTCACTGTTGTCAGCAGAGTGAGGTTGTATCCCCCCTCCATATCATTTCAAGATATGGAGGGGGGGTACAAGTGTTGGGAAAGATAATATCTAGAGAAATCGATTGTGATGTTCTGATGTACATGTGTAGTTCATTTATATGTATTAAATAATATCATAACCAATACAAATTGATACAGAGTAATTCCATAAATGTATAAAAAAAACACGAGCATTTACATTTTCCCCTGGAGCCAATGTGTGGCAGCTGCCATACCTTGCCATACGACGCCCTGGCTGTCACACCATGGTCCTGATGAAATACACATTTTAAAAAGGTCAACACTTGTTGACCTGATAATACAAGCATTTATAAAAATGTGTTGACCTGATAATACAAGCATTTATAAAAACTCAGCAAAACTTTTTCATACTCTCGCGTGAAACTCACGTCACGGCATCAGCTGGGTAAACACAGAAGTGGCGTCTACGCTGCGGTAGCATAGCAGCAGAGGATAGACCATATCAGGCAAGTGTTCTTTTAAAAAAACTCCTGATGTACTTACAAACTTTCAAATGCCTCGTCTTGTGAGTACAGACCCTATGTGTACTACTGCAGAACTTTGGTAACATTCCATGCATTATTAGTGGGGTAATTTACGAGATATACCCCCTGTACCATAGCGCTAGTACTAAGCCATTCGGCTGATAGCGGCTATCTTGACCAATGCTGACCATCGCTAAAAATGCTTCCGAGGGGGTATTTGGCTGGATGTCATGGTGGAAATGACCTCGGGTGCATTTTACTCCGAACCATCACTTTAAGTGTTGCTTTAAAAAAAAATATGTATTACAGATGAGCTGCTTTGAAGAGAGCGATACCACACTGGATATCATATTTGAAAACAAATTCACTTTTCATATTACTAGTGCAGAGAATCCCTAATGAGTGATTTGATTTGGATTCATTTAGAAAGATTACAGATTCAATACCAATTTTTCTTGGTTATGAAAGAGATTTTCACAGAACTAATGCTCTAACGTGGTGCGTTATTGAAACTATTAATGTTTACCTTAAAAATGGACTTTGATTTAACAAACTATAGAAGTCAACAGATCAACTCTACAGTCGATGATTCATCATTTCAGCACTGAAAGGACAAATGTGAGGAGCAGCTGAGACAGAGAGAGAAGCAGGTCACATGATGAGAGGTCACATGATCAGAGGTCACATGATCAGAGGTGATGGTCAGAAACCAATCTGTTGCTCTGGATGTCCATCCATCCATCCATCCATTTTCTTCCGCTTATCCAGTACCGGGTCGCGGGGGCAGCTGCCTGAGCAGGGACGCCCAGACTTCCCTCTCCCCGGACACTTCCCCTAGCTCCTCCGGGAGGACCCCAAGGCGTTCCCAGGCCAGCCGGGTGACATAGTCACTCCAGCGTGTCCTGGGTCTTCCTCGGGGTCTCCTCCCGGTGGGGCATGCCTGGAACACCTCCCGAGGGAGGCGTCCAGGGGGCATCCGATGCAGATGCCCGAGCCACCTCAACTGGCTCCTCTCGATGTGGAGGAGCAGCGGCTCTACTCCGAGCTCCCCCCGTGTGACGGAGCTCCTCACCCTATCTCTAAGGGAGCGCCCCGCCACCCTGCGGAGGAAGCTCATTTCGGCCGCTTGTATCCGGGATCTTATTCTTTCGGTCATGACCCAAAGTTCTTGACCATAGGTGAGGGTAGGAACGTAGATTGACCGGTAAACCGAGAGCTTCGCCTTTCGGCTTAGCTCTCTCTTTACCACGACGGACCGATACAGCGACCGCATTACTGCAGCCGCTGCACCGATCCGCCTGTCAATCTCGCGTTCCATCCTTCCCTCACTCGTGAACAAGACCCCAAGATACTTAAACTCCTCCACTTGAGGCAGGAACTCCCCCCCGACCTGGAGGGAGCAAGCCACCTTTTTCCGGTCGAGAACCATGGCCTCAGATTTGGAGGTGCTAATCCTCATCCCGGCTGCTTCACACTCGGCTGCAAACCGCCCCAGGACATGCTGGATGTCCAGTTAAAGTAAAGTTTCACTCTGGGGGCAGTCCAATAGTCAAAAAATTAGGTCCTAACTCCTATTCCTAACTCCTATTCCTAACTCCTATTCCTTGACCTCTGGAGGAAACGTCAAAGGGTCAAGGAAAGGCGATAGGAGAACTCAAAGGGATTTAGGAAACGACGACGGCGGTGCTCAGAGAATCCGACCGGACTTTCACTAAGCTACGTCATTATAATGCTGCTGATGATTGACAGCTGATGATCGGCACCGGTGATTGACGTGCGTCTGCGCTGGAGAAACTACAATAATGGACTACAAAAAAGGCGTCGTCCACTTCTCCACATGTTGGTTTTATAAACAGCTGGTTCAATGACCGGCTTCAGGTCCAGCAGCTCCTCCTTCCTGTTTGACCGTTTGCTGTATTTACATTTCATTTGTGGTTTTAGTTTCGTTTAGGTCAAACATTTGTAACATGATTGAAATAAATAAAAATACCATTAAATTATTATCACTGTCCACACACATTTATCAACACAGTTCCAATGACTATATGTCTGCATGAAAGGAATTGATAAATATGCAAATGCACATACGGTTTGTTTTCATGAACGGCCAAAGTGTGCAGCACTTTTAATGTTGCTCTAGCAAAGAATTGTGGGTCGGCGTGATCTCCTTTCCTTTCCTATAGGAAGGTCCGTTGCATCCGATGCTAAAGGAGCTCTGAAAGGAAGCATTGGAGCTCCTTTCCTTTGCATTTAGAGAATCCCAACGGCTCTTATCATGGCGGCCACTTGTTTACTTCCAGGTCACTTCTTCAGTTAGGAACCTTCCTAAGCAAATAGACTATTGGACTGCACCCCTTGTCTTAATGTTAGTGATCGCCACTTCACTCATATGTTAGCGAGTAGCTAACACGTAGCGTGGCACGACGAGCAAAAGTTCACCTCCCCTCCAGCTGATCGGATCTCTGACGCTCATTTAAGACGTCACGCAACCGGCGACGGCGACTTGTTACACGTCACGGCCTCTCTGGTTCCACAAAACCGGCGTGAAGGCGTGATTGTAGCGTTACCTCTGTGTAAAAGCACCTGATCTAAATGTTCTCCTCTGTTAATTACTTAAAATCAGCTGAAAAAAGACGTTCAGTTCCTTGATTGTTTTTCATCTTTGAAACAGGTGGAAAACTCCAAACACGAGGTGCACATATTGTGTTTTAGTCAATTATGTTACTTAAAACATGAATTATTTTCGTGTCAGTCGTGATCCGCTTCACCCTCTTGTGGCCAAAACGAGTATCACAACAACAAACACCATCATCTGCTGCTGATGACTTTTTACTATTATGAGCGTTTCTCCTGCAGCACTGCTCTGATGACACGTCGTAGTGCATTTCTGCCATGGGGAATAACTATGTTCTAACTATTGTCTTATTCTGAACACTTCTATGGTGCTTCGGTGGTTCCTGGTAGACGGACCCTCCTCATGTTCTGAGGTTTTTGAGACTGTGTCCTGATCTGATGGAGGGTCCAGTGTTTAGACTGGAAACCCTCCCCATTTAGAAAACGCAGCACTAGAGCTGTTCTCCCAGACCGGCTGGACTCACGGTGCCTGCGGGGCTGCTTGGTCTGTCCGTGAGGACCCCCGTCCCCTCGGTCACGCTGCTGCTCTCGTCCTCGTCCGTCCTCGTCCGGATGTCTCTTCCTGCCGCGGCCCCGGAAACCCCCCGCCTACTTCTGGCTCAGGTCGAAGAAGAACTGATGGGCCGGCTCCTGAACAGACGACAGGAAGGACAGACACAGAATACAAATGGAACACATGACCACATTCAGCACCTCTAAGTGACCTGCAGTGTCATTTTCTTTTTAAAGGATCTCACTGGCAGTCATGATGAGAGCTGGTTGAAATAATAAAATGCTACTAGATTTAAAACCCTATACATGTAAATGAGGTAGGTTAGTTCACGTGTATTTATTAAGAATCTGAGCGGTTCAGACAGGACACGCCCCTCTGAGAGCCAATTAAAGAGCAGGCTTCAAAGCAGACAAACGAGTTGTGAAAACATTTCCACAAAGATTTGACGAGTCATCAGATCGGCTCACCGATCAGACGGTTTAGAACGACTACCAGCTGATAACAGTCAGTGGCTGATCAGCTGATATTCATAAGAAAGGCATGAAAGCTCTCGGTACCTCCTCCTGTGCGGCGCTGAAGTCCACCTTCAGTTTGTCGGTCTTGTCTTTGGCCGAGGCTCTGTACGGGTTTTCTGTCCCGTCCTTCGGCTGCTTCACCAGCTCCGACGGATCCATGGACTTCATGGGGACGATGTTGAAGGCGTACAAATACTGCAGCAGACAGACAGGCAGACAGACAGTTCTGGATGTGATGGCGTGTATCGTACCGGCCCGTTAACCAAAATAAAATGTGTGGCACAATTATCACTTGATACCCCAAAAACTCACGTTAAACTGAAATGTAACTCAAAACGTCATAACACAGCTATGTTCAGCACAGAGAATATGGATGAGATAAACCAGCAACACTTGCTAATATCAATCACAGATTGTCCTTATGGAAATGTTCCACACAGAATAAACTCATTCACTATTCAAGTCACTTTAAATGTTCTCCTTTTTTTCCAAATGAATAACAACACAATAAGATGCACTTCAACCTTCAAAGGATATGTTCGAGAGGATGAAGATCCTGGCAATGCATCTCCACACTAGTAGCTCAGTTCGTCACACGATCCACTTGGAGAAGAACGGTTCAATACAGCAGCGTAGTGGAGGTTTCTGCCCAGTCTGACAGCCGACAGCTTCACTTCCTCTTCGGTCTCGAAGCGCCACCATCCTGGTCACGGCAGCAAAGATGTAACCCAGCCCGTGTGAGATGGCGCCTCTCTACACCCGGAGACTCTGCGTTGTGTTGATGTGGGATTTTGTTGGGTCAATGCGAGGGACGAGTCGGACACACGGACGGTCAAGATCGTGGCTGAGACCGCGCGGTTTATTAAGTGTCGATGCTGGCGGCTCCACCTTGCAAACCATAAAAAACACTGACGTCAGTCAAGTCATATGTCATAAAGTCATAAAGTAACTGTACAGTATTCAGAATAAAGCGATGGGCCCTCACAGCTATTAAACCCCTTAAAACAAGGTTCCAGCTCAAAACACAGAGCATGAGAGAAAACCCACAGGAAGATTAATAGCTAACAGTATCCGCGGAGCTAGCACACATACAGCTAACAAAGCTAGCCATAATCACAGCCGACATACTCGTATAAAACCAGGCAATAAATCCCAACACTTCATCATGGTGGTAGACAAACATCTCAATAAACACATCATTTAAATGGAACAGCGAATTAACGATTTATGGTCAAGATATTTCACTAAGATGTGGAGAGATACATATAGTGCTTACCTTGCAAACCATAAACAAACACTGAACCAACATGGCGGCCCGCGGAGCAAATACCTGCAAACACGTGTCCGGTAAAGGACAAACAGCACCAATCGCGTAACGCCTGAGGGCATAAATAATTAAACAGCGCCATCTATTGGCCAAAATAGGTAACTGCATACATTTATGTTTCTTCATCAAGTTTTAACACACAGAAATAAGCCGAACTAAATGGATTTGTATCACGTTTATTTACGTAGAAAGCCTCCCTTGTCCAGCAGATTTGCTACTAGCATAAACCAGACAATGAAATCTGACACACAAGCTGTCACACCATGGTCCTGATGAAATACACATTTTAAAAAGGAGCACATATTCATGGTATTTTAACAAGATTAAGTGCCATTGAAGTTTATATGAAGTATTTCTACAGTTAAACTTACACTCTCACTGGTTGTTCCGCCATATCTTTACTAAACCTCAGCTGCAAGCGTCAAAATGTGGGGTTTGTTTTTTGGACCTTGAACATCTGGTTCGTCGCTAATAGTGGTCCGATCGATATAAGAGCGGAACCTTTCTTTTTTTCTTTTCCTTACAATCTATAGTTGCAAAATGCATTTTAAAATACGACATATGTATTTATTATTAATGTAGATTTTTATGTCTGCTCCAAATCATTTAAGTCGATCAAAAACAACAAATAAATAAGTCAGGCTGTTAGCCGGAGAGGTTTTAGAGCGGAGACGGTGGTTGCCAGGTGAGATTCTTTCATGTAAATTAAGTTACAAATAATTTACCATTTTATCCGTATAATCGCAACGAAATGTCCACTTACTATCTTTTTGAAGAGCTTTCTATCACAATCTTCAAAGGTGATCTTGAGTCAATATTATTACCAAGGTCAAATATGTACTTTTCATCTCATAAATCACCAATCATTCATTTTCAATTAAACCATTATGATTGTTTTCCATTAAATTGTACTTGTATTTGATTATGTACATGCATGTGTACACGTGCGTTTCAAATAAGATAGAATAATAAGACTGTTAAAAAATAGAAGCCAAGTAAATTAAATATCCATAATATCCATTAATGTAACTTAAAATAGAAAAGATAAGATGAGTGTTATTCCCCTTTTTCTAGAAAAAAAAATACTTGGCATGATGTTTTTCTTTTAATATAATGAGAACACAAGTAGAAAACAAATATATAAATGACAATTTATTATTATTGTTATTGTTATTATTATTATTTAGTTATTGGTGACAAAACAAGAATTTACAAAACAAGAGAACAAAATAGAGTTTTTTACATAGAAATATAAGTATTTGCAACTATACTAGTACTACAAACAAAATAGTAATACATACACAAGAAAAGCTACAAACCAAAACAAACACCAAAGAAGAAAAACAAACGTGAAAGTAAAGAGAAAAGGAAACCAAGTTTGATTGAATGCTGTCATATTGTCTTTTATTGATGATCCAATTCAATCTTATTCACTTCAATGTTATTTATAGCGTCACATCAGAAGTCATCTTAACACATGGAGCAGGACTAGAATACGCTCCAGAGTCAATACAATTTCAAAGTCCCAACATCACCAGGAGCGTTACAGCCACAGTGTAATAATATGTAATGGGCTTTTAGGCAGAAATCTGGGCCCTTGGGTTCCAACTGTATTTGGTGTTGGTGGTAGTATAGTAGTAGTAGTACTAGCAGTAGTGGTAGTATTAACAAGTAATAGTACCAACAGTGAGGTAAGCTGTTCCAGATTTGCATGGTCGGTTCATAGATTAAGCCAATGGTGGGTTGATAGTTTTGATCTGTCCTTCCAGTTGAGTAAAATACTTTGGACACATTTTAAAACAATATGAGTCTGTTCTTTCTCATCATTCCCCAAAGCCTGTTTTTTAAAAAGTACGGCTCTGTTTTTCATTTCTCTTCACGACAGCTTTTTCAGTTCAAGTGATGATATTTACCGTCATCCTGATGGTGGGATTGTCAGTGTTTTTTTGTTTTTTTTAAGCAATAAAATCCTATATTGTCCCATCACTGGCTACTTTTATGCCATTTAATAAAACATTCCAGCATGATGTTCATTTGGTAAATGATGGTCCATTTAGAGTCAAATGGACCAGAAGGCAGATTATGAACTTGAGGCTTTAGAATGGTAGTCCATGAAACCACCGGGTGATCCACTTCTCGTTGCATGGGACACAAAAACTCAATTCACACTCATGTCTGAGATGTTCTGTGGAGCCAGACCAGCCGCTGCTTTGGAAACCAGGAGGAAGAGTTTGAATGGGATTCAAAAGCACGGTAACCGCGGTTACAGGAATGATAACAACCTGCACACTGACGTGGAGTCTTTGATCAGAGTATCATGTCGTCTTTGGTCTAACAACACAGAATGAGATTTGAGTTCATTCTGACTTTAATATTGTTTTTCTTTGCGGCTGCAAATAATAGTTACTCAAGTACTTTAAAGTACAGTTTTTAGGTCCAAGTACTTTACTTGAATATCTGCTTTTCCACAGGCAAATATTGTATTTATCACCCTTCATCTGATGGCTGGAGTAACAAACGGAGTCTCCAAACTCCAGAGAGAAACACTTATACATGTGAACTGCCAATTTAAAGAGCAACTATACCCCAGATTAGGAATGGGAAAATCCTCCATCATGAACTCACAATAAGATGATCGTGGTGAATTTCCATTATGAGGATAATTATAAAAATATCTTCATGAGTAAAAAGCTGAAAAAAAGCCTGAGTTAGTCACTTTACTTTGTGATCTTGTGTACGGGCGGTCGACACAGGATTCCTTTTCCTTTTTCTGTTTTGCGTGAGATTCTAAGAGCCTTTTTAACTTTAATACCCATGATGCCACAGCCTTTCTTCAGCCAACAGGAGGCATCAGAGAGCAGCTGGGTGGTAGGGTCTCTGTTTCCTTCAAAACAACCAACCTGACTTTGACCTCAGGGTCATCTGGATTAAGTGCATGGGATTTCATGGTGCATTTGGCCGTTCACTGGCTGGCCTCAACAGGAAAGTCTTTTTCCATCCACAAATCTTCCAGCACTTAGTCCTCGATGCATCGTCAGCTGGATTTAACGTGGTCTCCACATCCTTCCATCCTGATACATTTGTGTTATCTCTGACTGTTGACTCATTTGCAATGTACATGATTACTGCTTGACTATCAGTCCAAAAAACAGATTTTTTCAGTAGCAACTGCAATTCTGCTCTGAGCATTTTGTCCACTTTGACTGACAACATAGCAGCTGTCAGTTCCATTCTTGGGATGGTGACCTCTCCTCTTTTGTTAGTTGGTGGAAGGTAGCTGACTGGACCGGAGCCGTAGCTGCATCTGAAAAATGATGTCGTTGGGCATGAACTGGTTTCCCAAAGTGTATTGGCTTAATGCAGCGTTCTACTTGACAAGATCAGAAGTCCATTGCTCCATTGAGACATTTTTCAGACGTCACTTTGGGTACGAGTTGATCCCAGCCATGACTTTGTTTACAAACTTCTTGGAGGAGACCCTTCACAGGCGGGGTTTAGGAGGCCAAGAACCCAAGAGGGTCTTAGATTGAGCTCACTACAGATAGCATTCCTCTCCGGGTTTGTGGCTTTTCTTTGACTTTGATGTTAAACTTGAATCACCGCAGGGTGTCTTCTCTTCGCCACCGTCTTCACCGAGCGGCCGCCGGCCTCCTGACATCCTCCCTCAGCCTCAACTGGATGAGGCTGGGACCCAGGATCCTGTCGGGGAGCAGACTGTTGGCCCACCTTTGAGCTCTACTGAGACGGAGGAGGGTCCGCAGAGCACCAGACCTGCTTGGTGACTGTGTCGGTCACTGAGCATTGTGAGACCGCCACTTTACCTGAGGCTGGCTGTACGCCCAACGCTGCCCTCCTCAGATGCCTGCGCTGGGGTTTTGGCCGATACAGCGCCCCTCTAGGATGAGGAAGGAAAAAAGCTCCAGAAATTGTTTTCTATGTTTCGGTCTAAGATGGTAAACTGTAGAGTAATCTCAATACTTGCTGCATTACATGATTCCATATTTGCACGTTAAGTGATATTCCAGTAGAGGGGTATGTGTGTAAATGGAAAACTACATCAAAACAAGAGAAAACCACAGGGTGATGTCACACGACGCCAGAGCTAAACGCTGCATTAGCAGTATTGAACCTTTCAGTCTGCAGAAGGATGTTATGTTATGGACACTCAGCTCCCTTTATGGACGAAGGACACACGGTGTGTTCAATGGACTTCTGTTGGATATTCCTTTACCCATCCTCGCCTTTAAGTTCTCTCACTGGGAGAGGACCCCTTCATAGACTGTGGGAAATGTGGTTTCATGGGGAATATTTCAGCAGTGTATTAATGCTGGAGTGATATTAGGGATGTAATTATCATCCAGGGTGGGGGTAGTGTTGCCGGCCTTATGGGTAACCTGCGTACCTGTATGTGAGGTGAGGTGTGATGGGAAGCGTAGTCTCCGTGGATGTGTGTGGATGTGAGAAGCCGCTGCTCCCTCGCTGCAGCCGGTGAAGTTGATGTACAAATGAGTGTTGTTAGCCAGCAGAAGTGTATTAGATGAGCTGAAGATTACAGCCTCACAAGACTGCAGCGTTTGTCCTCTTGTAGACGACTCAATGAAAGCCTCTGGTTGGACGGTGAAGGATCTCTCCTGTCATTCTTCTGGTCGTGTCACCCGGACACTAGAAATGCGGGTCACCAGCTGAACGAGCAAAGGTCACGTTAGCATCCACAGCGTGCTCCCAACTAGGGTTCAGGGCCGATAAGCTGGAAAGGTAACACACCGTGACAACAGTGTTTACGGAGGCTTCTGGTTGGACTTATAGCAACACACGGCCACCACAAGATGGTGCTGTTTCACTGCTATCTGAAGTTATCTGAGGGCTTTATGATATCTGTAGGCTGTATGTTTAGAATACATTCTAAGGTTGTTTCTATATAGAAGTGACTCAAAGTGGTTCAAGACTGATTCCATGATGATGTGATGTGAAACTATTTGAATTTGATAACTGCAGCAAAGTGACTGAGAACAATGATTTTACACGTTTGAGTCCACTCCATGTTTTCAGCTTCTATCTTTCTTTTACATCCAACATTAAAGACAGAGACCAATCGTAAACGTAGACAGACTTTTGTCTTTTTATTGGAGGAACTGTTTGGATGGTCTGATGATGTACTGTAGACACTGGAGATGTCTTTCAGCTGGCACTTCCCAGAATGCTCTCTGCCGACTGGTCAGCTGTTTGCTCAGCTCTCATAAGCAGAAGTCTGGACACGTCTCTGGAGGAGAGCATCTTCTCTGGAGCTTAGACGCTCTGCTGCTTTGCTGCTGGTGAGGAGACAGACAGACTTCATAGACCTGGACCTGATGGACCTGAAGAGAAAGGACAAGAAGAACAGAAAACACTTAGAGCAGCAGTGGGGAGCAACGCTATTATATTCTGGAGGAAACTTACAGTATCTAGAGAGACATTTTACAGACGTGTGCTCACATAAAGTCACTGCAACATAATCAAGTTCACATACTTTGATGCCTCGCTGTGCTCGTCCATGTTCTCTGTGGACACGTCGCTTCCCTCATCTTCATCTCTGGGCGCTTGCTCATCTTTCTCATCCTGTGGCTTCTTTATGAATGAAAAAAAAAACATTTCATTGATTTCTTAAATTGACTTCATGAAGAAAACAAAGGTAAATGTATTAGATCAAGCATAATAATAATAATAATAATAATAATAATAATAATAATAGCAGCTTAATACAGTTATTCCTTACCTGGTTCTTCCATTTCAGTATCAAGGCATTGCTTCCCTCGTCTCTGTGGTCTGGTCCTGAGGGTCCTGAGGGTCCTGGGGGTCCTGGGGTTCCTCTGGGTCTTCTTTCCAATTTGGGTCCAAGGCAGTGCTGAAGACAATCAAATGGAATCCTGCATACAAAATTAATGTAATTAGTTTCAAGGCCAGGTGCATAAAGAATACAAATCATACATTGTGTAGCTGTCCAACTCACCTTTTGATCCTTCAAGTCCACCACAGAGGACACTATTACCTGTTGAATGGACCCCGACTAGAATCCACTAGGAGGGACATTCTTACTTACCTCATTTGTCCTGTTTGGACGGGACATAACGGCTCAACAAAGGACACACGTGACATCTGATCAGTTGTGTCCTGCCCTGTCCTGTAATGGCCTGCGATGTCCAGAACAGTACAAGACAGAGCAGGACATCACAAGACAGGACAGAACAGGAGAGGACATCACAGGACAGGAGAGGACATCACACGACAGGAGAGGACATCACACGACAGGACATCACACGACAGGACATCACACGACAGGACATCACAGGACAGGACATCACAAGACATCACAGGACAGAACAAAACATCACAGGACAGGACATCACAGGACAGGAGAGGACATCACACGACAGGACATCACAGGACAGAACAAAACATCACAGGACAGGACATCACAGGACAGGAGAGGACATCACACGACAGGACATCACAGGACAGAACAAAACATCACAGGACAGGACGGGACAGGACAGGACAGGACAGGACATCACAGGACAGGACATCACACGACAGGACACAACATCACAGGACAGGACAGAACAGGACAGGTTGGGACAGGACAGAACAGGACAGGACAGGACACAGCATCACAGGACAGGTTGGGACAGGACAGAACAGGACAGGACAGGACACAGCATCACAGGACAGGACACAACATCACAGGACAGGACAGGACGGGACAGGAAAGAACAGGTTGGGACAGGACAGAACAGGACGGGACAGGACGGGACAGAACAGGACGGGACAGGACGGGACAGAACAGAACAGGACAGGACAGGACGGGACAGAACAGGACAGGTTGGGACAGGACATCACAGGACAGGACATCACACGATAGGACACAACATCACAGGACAGGACAGGACGGGACAGGACAGGACAGGACAGAACAGGACAGGTTGGGACAGGACAGAACAGGACAGGACAGGACAGGACAGAACAGGACAGGATGGGACAGGACAGGACGGGACATTACAGGCCATTTTGTTATTGAAGCATGGCCTCTAAGTGGGTTTCCCAAAACAAACTATCAAACTCTAACACCCGGCGCTTCTTAGGAGGGCTGCCTCCCAGCTGTCCAGCAGCTCTTTTACGCCCTACGCTAAGCTGTTGTTTCCTCTCTCGCAAAAGGGCCCGCATGTTCCTAACCCACTTTAGCTCCGGGCCCGTTGAGATCCGCCTAAATTCTTGGAGACTATCTAGGGGCTGTGAGGTGGAGGAGACAGGTGACGAGCTAGGGGCTGAGGCTGTCGCAGCTAAACTAGCTAATGCTGTTCTAAGTGTGATCTTCATTGGAGGATCACGAGCTAGAGGAGTCCGGGACTCCTTTTCAGGCACGGGGCAGAGCATGGGGGAGAGACCAGGGAAGAGCCTGAGGGGGGAGAAGGAGGAAGAACATGAGGAGGGGCTGGGGGAGGAGCTTGAGGTAGAAGGAAAGCTGCTTTGGGAGGGAACGGGGGAGAGAATGGGGTGGAGCTCAGAGAAGGGGTTGAGGGGGGAGATAGGGGAAGAACAAAAGGGGGAGCGGGGGGAGGAGCTTGGGGAAGAGTTGGTTCGGGGGGGAACGGGGGAGAGAATGGGGTGGAGCTCAGAAAAAGGGTCAAGGGGGGAGATAGGGGAAGAACAAAAGGGGGGGCTGGGGGAGGAGCCGGGGTAGGAGCTCGAGGACCAAGGAGAGGTGGTTCGGGGGGGAACGGGGGAGAGAATGGGGTGGAGCTCAGAGAAGGGGTCAAGGGGGGAGATAAGGGAAGAACAAAAGGGGGGGCTGGGGGAGGAGCTCGAGGATGAGCCAAAGTAGGTAATGGGGGGCAAGGGGGAGAACATAGGGGGGAGTTCGGAGAAGAGGTTGAGGGGGGAGATAGGGGAAAAACAAAAGGGGGGGCTGGGGGGTGGGGGGGGCTGGGCAGGTGAGGAGGCAAGGGAGCAGGTAGGAGAGGAGCTTGAAGAGGAAGAGGAAGAGGAGAGAGAGAAGAGGGTTGCAGGGAAACCTGTGGAAAAAGGTTTGGGAGGGGAAAACCTGGGTGATGAGCTCCCCAAGGAGCTGCTGGAGGAGGCGGGAGCCGGGACCCTCCTCAGGATCAGCCTTCCGTCCGGCAGCAGGACGGAAGTCCAGGTGACGCGCCCAACGGTCTAAGGACAGTAACAAACACAACCTTTAAGCTTTTGTTGCATTTAAAAATGAAAATACCATCAACATTTTCATCATAAAAGGACTTTCTGGAAGAAAATACTCACATCCTGAAATATAAATTGTCACCACCAACTCTTAAAAGTCACAATCAAAAGCAGCCAAAAACACATTTCTAGAAATAGTTCATTCAAATCAATGAAAACCATGTGAATCTGCTGGATGAGCTGATTCCACCGACACTTTCTTTGGATCATTGGGCTCGGTGATTTATAATGAGCAACAGGTTGCAGCGCTTGTTAACAGATCTCTCTGGTTCCTCGAAGACAGAAGAGCAACAAGCAACGACGCACAACTCGGTGGACGTCATCCGGCCACTTCGGTAAAGTAGGAAATATATTCACAGATTCAAACTTCCGGGATCAATAAATCTGAAGTGACACGTTTTTCAAACAGAAATGATGCCTCTGTCCCACATTAATATCATAGACTACGAGCTATAAGGACCAAAACCCCCATTTTTTACATAAATAAGCTCCTCCGAGCTGGACGGAGAACATTGATCTCTATGCGCACAAGACGAGAGTAAGACGCTGTAACAAAAATCAATAACTCCACTCATAACTTCACTTCAGATTTATTGATCCCGGAAGTTTGAAAATGTAAATATATTTCCAACTTTACCGAACTGTCCGGGCCGACGTCACACTTCCGTCATTTCCACTAAAACCCATGTTGAGCATTTTATGAAATATGGACCGGCGCCATCTTTGTTCATAAATCTCCATGGAAGATGTGGAAGATTTGACGTCTTCAAACCAAAACAACACAACTTTCCGACCAAACAACACTCCACGGCTCCCCCGCCATATTTAACACATTCTGTCCCACAAATATTACATTGAAGACATCCTGGAGCGAGTGTCTGCTTTCACCAAATGTCGGTTTTCCCACCAGTCCTCGTGAACTGATGTGAACTGTTGTTCACCGTCAAACTCCAAAAGTGACACTGATTTCTGACTTTGGGCGCTTTTAGCGTCTTTAAGGGATGAATCAACAAGTAAAACGAAATAACCAACAAAGTTGTCTTACCCGCATCCCGCGGTTCAGATCTGGGCCCTGGGGCTGCCTCTGGATCCGCAGCCCGGAGGGCCTTCGTCGGCCTCTTCTTCCCCGCAGTCGCTGTCTACGATCCTCTGGTTTCCGAATAAAGATGTCTTCAGGTCCTTCTTCTTCGGCGGTGTAAAACTCTCTGCTGTTTTGGGGTCTTTTGCTTGAAACTCTCTACTGTTTGGGTCCACTCTACAGTTTCACCAAGTCGTGTCAAGATCAAGTGCGAAAAGAGAACGCAAAATGGCCGACAGCTCTTTTATACCAGCTCTGACCGTCATTGTTCAATTTTATTCTGTTTCCACGACAATGAGTGACGCGCGTGCGTTCTTGCGTGTGTGCGCGCGTGTGCTTGGGCATTCCGAAACAGACACATTTCATGTTTTTGTATGTATTTTCATGTCATCATGCATTTTTCCGACACTGTGACAGGACATCAAACCATGGAATGAAATGGTCTGGGTCTCTTCCCATGAGTGCACATTGACAGAGCAGGAGGGGCGGGTCTAATCACACTCATTGATGATGCCGTTGCTCCATTCATAACATCTATAACAGGACAAAATGTCTGCTGTCCAACAACCATCAAAAGGACAGAACCATATGCAAATTGTAATGAGCAGCAAATGTCAGCCTGGTGTATCAGTTTCCATATCGGTGGAAGAACCAGACCACGAGGCAATAAATAGCAATCAGATGTGGTTCACAACAGGCTGCAGACTGAACCTGATCTGACAGGACTAGAAACAGTCCACTGGAAAGATGCCCACATAATCTGATCAGACCGTCGTGGTCCGAGCTGCTGCATCCTGTGTGGGCGCTAAAAGGAACCTCCTTCATCGACTTTAGTGATGAAACTCGTTTTCAGCTTGGATGCAGATCAGTAAGTCATAACTCATGTCTCAGAAACTCTTCCTAAAATACCGTTGAGAGTTTGCTGAGGACGTCTATTTGGAAAAAATGAATTCCAAAAATAAATCTACATAGTGAGTCAGCTGATTGGCTCCAGGCCACCATGACGCTGCTTTCACTAATGGATGAATCCTATCCAACACCTGTTTGTGGGTCTGAACAGTCATCTACATGTCATGGTTAAATCGGTGAAATAGATTTCTAATCATAATAATGGATAAAAAGTTGAAACAGTTAGTAGAAATAATAGATACACAGTTGAAATAGTGAAGAATAAATGGTTGAAATAGATGTCTAAAAGTGACCTGATGGATAAATTGTTAAACTTGCTAACGGGTGCATAAATGGTAAAACAGCTTAAAGCATAAACTGTTGTAATAGTAAGAATAAATGGACAGAAATATCAAAAACATAAACGCTTAAACCGGCTTTCTAGAAAGTAACACGACTTCAAACTTGACCAAACATTTCAGTATGAATAAACTATTTTTATCTAATCAATATCCAGCTAAGATCAATAAACGTCAGCACACTTAGAACATGATGAAGAGCAACAAAAAAGCTAGTTGTATTTATTTTCCTTAAAAACTCATTCAGAACTCATAAAATGTCCTAAACACCACACAGATGTTCAGATGTTTGTTTTTATTTGAAGTGTTGTCATCATATTCTGATAAATGTACGTACACAAATGTATTGGGAGGATTATGAAATATGGGACGTTTAAGACTGCATACTTTTTATGAAATCTGCACAGGATGAATTAACAGTGAACTTAGGTCTTATGTAGGAATAACATGTGCAGGTCCATCGTGGCTCGTGGAACGATAATGAATCATTGTGATGTGTTTTCCATAAGAGATATTAAAACAGAAAGGAGGAGGGGCGACGCTGCTCTCCGGTTGTTGTTCTGTTACTCCAAACACACAAACACACATGGATGTTGCTTCTATAAAAGTACAAGATACTCCACGACGTGTCAGATCTGAAGAAAACTCAGGAATAAATCAGCTGTATTAATCGTTCTGTGCAGAAGAAAAAGTACAGTAAATCTGACATTCATGAATTCCAATAATAACATCTAGATTCATAAGCAAGGAGCACACATAGAGTGCAGTGCAATGATGGATCACAGGGCGAAGCATATAAAACCAACAAAAAAGCACTGAAACTATGTGGAAATATACAATAAAGAAGATAACATTGTACCAATAAACCCCAAATGCAACATGACAGAGCACCATGACCAAGGACCGCCATGACTGAGCAGAGATGAGGAAATATGGGTATTAAAAGTGTAATAAGTTAGTGGACACTTTGGTTTTATTTGCAGAGGTTTGGGGATATCCACACACAGAGGTGGACCAAGTACTCACGTACTTCAAAATCTTACTTAAACGTGTAGAATATGGAACATACTGCTTTAAAATATCTACAAATGACTAAACCATGTTATTCACATTATTTTATTGACTTATGTATTGACATTATCCCAAATGTTTCCAACACTTTTCAAACCCAGAAAGTCCCGTTTAAAACGAGGTAAAGATCGGGTTCATTTGGCCGCCTGTCGATGGCATCTTTATTCCTGCGTTCATGGTCGTCTGACAGAAGCTGCCATGAATCTACTTTTAATCCAGTTTTACACAAGAGGCAACCTCCGCTCTGAAAAGTGAAGCCAAAGCTGAAGTATCTTAAGCCTGCATTCTCTCTGCTGGCCATCAGGGGGCGACGACTCTGGTTGCAAAAAGAAGTCTGGTTGTATAGAAGTCTATGAGAAAAATGACTCTACTTCTCTCTTGAAGTATTATCTCTGTAAACATTGTAAACATGAGTTTATGGTCTCAATCTCAAGTCTTCTTCAATCCAGCATGATGTTCATTTAGTACATTATGATTCATTTAGAGTCAAATAGACCAGAAAGCAGGGGATGCTTTAGGGGGCGGGGCTACCTGCTGATTGACAGGTCGCTACCAATGCAGTTAGCTACTAAGATGACTTTAACACTTAGCTGTAAAGTTGACCCTGAATTATGAAGCCAACTTTGTGAGCAGCTTCACACCAGAATCCACATGGATCCAGATCCACCAATGGCTGACGTCATTTTGACGACACACTTTTGTTTACTTTACACTTTGTTGATTTTATGATTATGTATGTTATCTTCAATCTACCCAAATTCTCCCATGTGACCCCCCTCCTCCGTGACCTCCACTGGCTCCCTGTTGCAGCACGCATCCAATTCAAGATGATGACACTGGTCTTCAGGGCCATCAATGGAACGGCACCCATCTCCCTTCAAACACTGGTCAAACCTCATGCCCCGAAGCGAGCACTTGGCTCCTCTACTTCAGCTGGCCGGCTGGTACCACCATCGCTGAAATCAAACAAATGTCGCTCAGCAAAGTCCAGACTCTTCTCTGTTCTGGTCCTCAGTGGTGGAACGAACTCCCGACTAATGTCAGGACAGCTGAGTCATTTGCCATTTTCCGAAAAAGGCTCAAGACTCACCTGTTCAGACTTCACCTCGACTAGCATGACCCACTAACTGAGTGCAAATGATTGGACTTCCCCACACTTGCAAACAAGACATTTTACACCTATATGTATGATATATTTGGATTTGTTTCTTATAGACAAGCAAAGATTGTTTCGTATCCAAACCTTTGTCTCCCCCTTTGGCAGTGAGAGTAATTAAAATAGTATTCCATGGTATAGTTGTCACTCACCTCGTGGCCTAAAAGCAGCAGTTCAAAGAGCAGGGAGCAGGCAGCGTCCAGATACTCAGCTAGGAAGTCCTGAGGCTGACAGAGAAGGACAGCTGTGACATTTAAAACGGATTAAATACATAATGACATTAATGTGAGCAGCTCACCTCACAGTCAACCTGGGATCTTTGGTTCTTTGTTTGAAGCTCTGCAGCACAAATCAAGGCTAGCAGCATTCTGGAGGCCAGGGCACCTCTGCAGGGAGGGAGGGGGGGGAGGGTGTTAATAACAGAGACAGGATTATTATTCCATAAAGGTAAAGTCAAGAGGATGGTGAGATGTTGACTTTTTGGCAGAGAGCAGGTTGAGTCTGGCTGCTTCGACATCCGTCTCTCTGAACATGACGGCGAGCGTCTGGACGATCAGAGTGCTCAGTCTGAACAGAAGCATCGAGCTGGCGTTAAATCAGAGCCTTTATGGCATGAGTTCCATTAACAGTACATAACTGGTGAAATCTAAATGACCTTTTACAGGTTTCTGTGTAACACACACACACACACACACACACACGCACACACACAGGTCATACACAATGATGCTGCCTCAAATATTTAAAACCAGGAAGCGTAACGGCGTCTGTACCTGGCCAGTGTCCGGGCCGCTCCGTCTGGGACTGGAGGGTGACAGAGGAGAGGTGGGGGAGCCGGTGGGGGAGTAGAGGGAGGGTGCTGTGGAGGGAGGGTGGGGGACCCTGAGGAGACCCAGAGTCTCCGGGTTTGGACAGGAGGCAGAACGTGTGGGTGCTAATATGGGAACCTCCTCTATCCCCCTTTCACTGGGGCTCCTGGTGAAAAGGAGATGAACTTTTGTTACAGCAGCAAATGAGGGCTGTAACTAACCACTGTTTTCACTGTAGATTCATTTAAATTCCTGGATTATTTTCTCCATTAATTGATCAGTTGTTTGGTCAAAAACATGTAAATGGTGAAGAATGTTGATCATTGTTTCCCAAAAGATGATGTCGTTGAAATATCTTGTTTTGGCCACAACTCAGGGATATTCAGTTTACTTTATCCAGAGGATATTCATAAACTATATGTTATATGAGAAGAGAGGGAGATTGTACACCAAGCGACCCTGAACCCTGAGGTTAAAAGTCTGATGAAGGTCAATTTCTACAGTTTCACATCAAAATAAGATGAAAACCTGAACAATCCACAGAACTACCACTCTTTCATTTAAATCCATATATATTGTACATTATTTATTATACATTATTTTTTGTTCATCTTTATAATATAATTTTCTTTTATATTTGAGTTTATTGACTTTTGCATTGCTTGATTTGATGTTTAATTCCATTTTCTCTTACTATTCTTATGTCTTGCACCAAAACACCAAAGCAAATTCATTGCATGCCTCAAAAATACAGCATGAGGCATAAATAGGATTCTGAATTAATTGCAAAATTCACTAATGCCATAATACCATACGTTTAACTTCTTAAATGGCTGGTTTAGAATATTAAAAAAAACAATAATCTGCAAACAAACAATGAAAATAATCGCTGGTTGCAGCCCTACATTTATTCTGTGTTGTTCAGAGCCTTTAAGTCAATTTCTGGAGCAAATAAACAATATACATTTGGATCTCGGTCAGAAGGTCAATCGTGGTACCTCTTCAAATTCCCCAGTGAACAAGAATAATGAGAGCAGGTAAACTAAGCTCTCTTTCTGAAGTCATGAGCTACCTGAGACTGTGGAGAGGATCTCTACAGAGCGAGGCAGAGTGAAGGAGCTTTCACTTCATGCTTTATTCAGTTGTTTTCCAAACAAAACCAGCAGAGAACTTTTTGTGAACTGTTTGGCGTTTTAGTGAGAACGCTGCCTTCTAGAGATCGCCACACATACCATGTACACACACACACACACACACACACACACACACACACACACACAGATTACATGGACGGGTTATTACAATGTAGAGTTCTCTACTGGTAAACAGTATTTCTGCCCAATAATTGAAAAAGTCACAAGCAAAGACAGATGGCTCTTATTTACATAGATGTCAGCTAGCCAGCATTATCTATTAGCCGAAGAAGTCCGGACGGAGAAGCAATGTTCTGAACTAGCTCTGGTTACTGTACGACCAACGAAGTCAAACGCAAGCCCGGAGTTTTAATACTAGAACGGGGTTAATGACAACTTCACAATAAACACCGAGGCTGATGCTAACGCTGAAGCTAACGTCATTGGTAGAGTAAACAAACCAGGCTGTGACAGTTTGTTTACACTACTACTACTACTACTACTACTACGAGACGACGTTAGCGCTGATGCTAACGCTGAAGCTAACGTCGCCGGTAGTGTAAACAAACAGACTTGACACAGCCAGGTTTGTTTACACTACCAGTGCTAAAGCTAATCTTCCTTGCACAAATAACAGTATTAGAGAACTATAGTAACTCTGGTAACTGATAGCATCTGGATGCTGCGTTATCACATGCAATGTTGCGTAATGTTGCGCTCTATTAAGCAAACTAAAAGTACCAGTCCAGCAGAAGCTCCGCGACCATCTCATCTCTTTTGAGCTCCGGATGACGCTGCATTAGCCTCCGCCATCGCTGGAAAGCAGAGCCGATGTTGACTCGCGTCCTGCCTCTCGACTCATCAAGTGTTTTCTTTTACGCAGCTTTTTGCGAAATAGTCGTCTTTTAGCTGATAGTTTTCTCTGTGGGAGCAGCTGGGGGTGGAAGTGGCGGCTTGGCTTGGTCGTCATTGTCAGTTCTTCGCCGTTCCGTGCTCTCTCTCACAGACCGCTCTACCGCTCTGCTAGAGAGGCGCGACTAGCAAGCCGTGACCGCGTAGGCGACGCTGCGACGGATGACAGGCAGGAACCTCGGCCAATCCGTTTATTCGGTCGGAATAAAATGATTGGTCAGACTTTTATCAGAAATATACGAGAATTAAACATTGATGAGTTTCAACACCTGATGGATTTATTTGACATTTTAGTGTACCATACGCTTATTAGGAGCATTTTAAGATTACAGAAGAAAAGTGTAAAAATGCCAGAAAGGTAAGAAGTGCTTTAAGTGCAAATGTTCTTACATTATCAGGAATTATACATTATGGGGTGCAATAGTCCCCAAAGTCAAGTTTTTCTTTCTTTCTTTCTGGTTGTCATGGAGATGATATGCATCTATGTTGTAAACATGAAAAAAAAAAAAAAGAAGCCAAACGTGACATCACTGTGATGTTGTGCCTTTTCTAGATCAAAGCCAAAAGGTGTGACATCACTGGTCCAGAATCCTATATAAGTGACAGAGTCCAAAGCACTGTAGATGGCTCTCAAAACAGTGAATTGCAACAGTTTTGGTGATACAGAGATTGAAATAGTTCCTGGAGTAACTGCCTTATGGATCATTTGTTCAAAGACAAGATGAACTCAAATGTAAAGAAAACCATAGGGTTTCAGATCATTATGTACAGTCAATAGTACAGTCCAAGTAAGTAAATATAAAGGAACATAATCACATAGGAGCCATTGTTAAGTTTAAGTTTGAATTTGTATTATTGGATGAGACACACAATGTTGCTATTTATTTTTATATTGTATGTATTCTTTATTTCTAAAGGGAGACTTTATGATTACCTACTTTAAAGGCAGAGTCATTTGGAAAAAATTAAAAAACAGTTTATTGGCTAAATTAAGAAACTGGAATTAGAGACAGCTATTGAGTATGTAACACATACTATGTAGCATATGTATGTGATTTCAGATGTTGAAAGTCAGTGTACTGTACTTTTGTGTGAATAAACACTAGTATACTGTATATCTCCTTCAGACACACTTGACTGTAAATGCCACGTCACTTCCTGAGATGCCTCCTTGCCGCTTATCCTGTATTCAGGGTCACGGGGGCCCCCGTGACCCTGAATACACACACACACACACACACACACACACACACACACACACACACACACACACACACACACACAGATTACATGGACGGGTTATTACAATGTAAAGTTCACTACTGGTAAACAGTATTTCTACCCAATAATTGAAAAAGTCACAAGCAAAGACAGATCGCTCTTATTTACACACTAGAAATGCGGGTCACCAGCTGAACGAGCAAAGGTCACGTTAGCATCCACAGCGTGCTCCCAACTAGGGTTCAGGGCCGATAAGCTGGAAAGGTAACACACCGTGACAACAGTGTTTACGGAGGCTTCTGGTTGGACTTATAGCAACACACGGCCACCACAAGATGGTGCTGTTTCACTGCTATCTGAAGTTATCTGAGGGCTTTATGATATCTGTAGGATGTATGTTTAGAATACATTCTAAGGTTGTTTCTATATAGAAGTGACTCAAAGTGGTTCAAGACTGATTCCATGATGATGTGATGTGAAACTATTTGAATTTGATAACTGCAGCAAAGTGACTGAGAACAATGATTTTACACGTTTGAGTCCACTCCATGTTTTCAGCTTCTATCTTTCTTTTACATCCAACATTAAAGACAGAGACCAATCGTAAACGTAGACAGACTTTTGTCTTTTTATTGGAGGTCTGATGATGTACTGTAGACACTGGAGATGTCTTTCAGCTGGCACTTCCCAGAATGCTCTCTGCCGACTGGTCAGCTGTTTGCTCTCAGCTCGAAGAAAAAAACAAACATGACAAAGGTGAACATGTGCTACAATGTGACGTGACGTAGCATGAGTGTTCTTAAACAACGTTAACAATTGAGGCAAAGTGTAATGGTGTCATTTTATTGGTATTCCAGCTAACTTTAAATCAATGCACAAGGATTTATTTCGCACCGTCTCAGGGGGCATGTAGTACCACTGGCCAACAATAGGAGGAGGGGAGTAGCGCTTTATAGTAGTTTTGTAATCTCGTTTTTTATATTATTTTATACATTGTATTTAGTCATTCCTTACATTGCTGTATGATTGTTTCAGCAACTGTTCAAAGGACTAATATTTTATGTACACTAATTTTAATAAAGTATGTAATGTTGGCGCATAGCGCTGTGAATATGTTCCAGGAGCAATATGGGACAGTTATAATGCATAAAGAGGTTATATTATTTTAATGTAAGGTGTTGTAAAGTTCTTTTGAAAGTTGTATCGTTTTGTGCTCAGCAACATTCCTTTGTAATGCCGCTACTCGCGCGCGCCTGGCGACTTTTAGTAGGCTGCGGCATTATGGGGGATGTAGTCTTATATATGGGACTTGTAGAAAATGAATGTAAATTATTTTATAAATGATTGTTTACACACGCTGAGTTAGTGTGCTACTCTGTGATGGTTGGACATGTGATACAGGGCATATTTATTATTTCCACAGTTATTTTGTACTTGTTTCTTCTTATTATTATTATTACATGCATCTAGGGGCGGATCTAGAAAAATATGTATGGGGTGGCGAGAGGGGGGCAGGAATTTTTGAGGGGTGGCAACACATGGCAGACGTGTATACAGTGGTGTGAAAAAGTATTTGCCCCCTTCCTGCTTTCTTCTTTTTTTGCATGTTTGTCACACTTAAACGTTTCAGATCATCAAACAAATTTTAATATAAGGCAAGGATAACTCAAGTAAACACAAAATGCAGTTTTAAAATGAAGTTTTCTTTTATTAAGGGGAAAAGAAAATCCAAATGTACATTGCCCTATGTGAAAAAGTATTTGCCCCCTAAACCTAATAACTGGTTGGGCCACCCTTAACAGCAGCAACAGCATTTGCGATAACTTGCAATGAGTCTTTGACAGCGCTGTGGAGGAATTTTGGCCCACTCGTCTTTGCACAGTCGTTATAATTCAACCTTATTGGAGGGTTTTCGAGCATTAACCGCCTTTTTGAGGTCATGCCACAGCATCTCAATAGGATTCAGGTCAGGACTTTGACTAGGCCACTCCAAAGTCTTAATTTTGTTCTTCTTTAGCCATTCAGAGGTGGACTTGCTGGTGTGTTTTGGATCATTATCCTGCTGCAGAACCCAAGTTCGCTTCAGCTTGAGGTCTCGACCAGATGGACGGACATTCTCCTTCAGGATTTGTTGGTAGACAGCAGAATTCATGGCTCCATTTATCACAGCAAGTCTTCCAGGCCCTGAAGCAGCAAAACAGCCCCAGACCATCACACTACCACCACCATATTCTACTGTTGGTATGATGTTCTTTTTCTGAAAAGCGGTGTTACTTTTACGCCAGATGTATTGGGACACACACCTTCCATAAAGTTCAACTTTTGTCTCGTCAGTCCACAAAGTATTCTCCCAAAAGTGTTGGGGATCATCAAGATGTTTCCTGGCAAACATTAGACGAGCTTTAATATTTTTTTGGCTCAGCAGTGGTTTTCGTCTTGGAACTCTGCCATGTAGGCCATTTTTGCCCAGTGTCTTTCTTATGGTAGAGTCATGAACATTGACCTTAATTGATGCAAGCAAGGCCTGCAGTTCTTTTGATGTTGTTCTGGGGTCTTTTGTCACCTCTTGGATGAGTCGTCGCTGCACTCTTGGCGTCATTTTGGTTGGCCGGCCACTCCTGGGACGGCTCATTACGGTGTCATGTATTCGCCCTTTGTGGATTATTGCTCTCACTGTGGTTCTCTTGAGTCTCAAAGCTTTAGAAATGGCTTTATAACCTTTTCCAGACTGATAGATCTCAATTGCTTTCTTTCTCATTTGTTCCTGAATTTCTTTGGTTTTCACCATGATGTCTTGCTTTTGAGGAGCTTCCCTTTGTCAGGCAGGTCCTATTTAAGTGAATTCTTGATTGGGAACTGGTGTGGCAGTAATCAGGCCTGGGGGTGGCTAGAGAAATTGAACTCAGGTGTGATAAACCTTAGTTAAGTTATGTTTTAACTGGAGGGGCAAATACTTTTTCACACAGGGCCATGAAGGTTTGGATTTTTTTCTCCCTTTATAATACAAACCTTCATTTAAAAACTGCATTTTGTGTTTACTTGAGTTATCCTTGCCTTATATTAAAATTTGTTTGATGATCTGAAACATTTAAGTGTGACAAACATGCAAAAAAAGAAAAAAGCAGGAAGGGGGCAAATACTTTTTCACACCACTGTATATACTGAATTTACTCACTACAACTGTCAATCATCTCTATTCTACATTGTGATTGGTACTCGCTTCACTCGCATCGCAGAAAGTTACAATTATTTTATCTCCGATCGACCACATCGCATCGCCTGCCCTGGCCACATTCCGCTAGAACACATTCACATTCATTGACAGCTGTCGCTCAGAGATGGGCGAGTGGCGACGTATGTGAACGGGGCTTCAGTCAAAACCAAAACACCAAGGAAGGCTGAGGAATAGTCACCCACTTATATTATTATTATTATTATTATTATTATTATTATTATTATTATTATTATTATTATATAATAAACTAATTGTGTTTTAGTCATTTTTGTTCTCATCTTTTCTTGAATGCTTAAGCTCCTCAACCCCATTTATACATTTGTATCAGTACCAGCAGTTTGTAAGAAATAGGTCAGTAATTGTTATGTCATATTTTGTTTCTCAGAATTCACTAAATTGATGCATTAAAATGAAATTATTCCAAATTTTCTCCCGGGGGGGGGGGGCCATGCCCCCGGACCCCCTAGGGCCTAGAGGATCGCAAACCCCCCCAGCATAGTCTCCAAAGATCCCGTGGGAAACACTACAAACCCATTTGTAATTGGGACAAAATACTTAAAGTTAGAGGCAATTAAGGACCACAAGTCCTAAAAAGAACACTTTCACAGGCTTTAATGTGTATTCTGTACACGTTCAAGAACCATTCTTATGCATTTTCTGAGTCGGTCACCTTTATTTTAGGCACAAACTATTTGGGCTGGTAAACCCAACCTGCCACAGTGGCTGGTGGCCAAAGAATTTAACTACAGGTCCTGTGTGTGTGTGTGTGTGTGTGTGTGTGTGTGTGTGTGTGTGTGTGTGTGTGTGTGTGTCTGTATATATATATATATATATACCTACTTCACAGGCGGAAATCTCAGCCCCCCCAATGTTCAACTCAAAGTTACGCCCTTGGCTTCACACGCTTTGTTTAAGTTCTGATAAAAAAAAAAAATTAAAAAAAAACTTTGTTTAGTTTTAAAAATACTCTCAATGTCTTTGATTTGGACAATGTGGAAAAAAATGAGGTCCATCATTCTCAGAACGACATTGATCATGGACCACACTGAGTATCTCACAGTGTAGTTTGCAGGATGATCAATTTCCTCAGCTCTTATCAGGTCAGTCAACGACAGCGACGCAGAGTCAGCGCACTCTTTAATGGTAGCCCTGCTCTTACGTCACCTTTAACAGCTGACTGACACCTGAGCTGATATACGTTCGATGGACCTCTAACAACTACGTGTTCTCCCGCTGTATTTATACCCCTCCGACGTGAAGCCCGTTTCACTCAGGGTGCAATATTTTCTCCACTGGCCATTTCCATGTGTGATACATTCTCCCTCTCACGGACTCTTGCCAGAGAAAGTTTCAGCTCTAAAATCGCTTTAGTTTTCAAATGATGGGCTTTTTTGTGACAAACGCTGACGATGACGCTGCCGCTTGGAATTATGGGTAACCGCTTATAGCGCTCCGTAAAACGACTGTATTAAAATTGCACATGAAAGATCCATAAAAAAGGCACTTTCAACAGTTGTATGGCGATTGCTCAGGTGGCCTGAAAGCTGTGTCGCATTTATGAGAGCCACATCAGCTTTGTACCATCGTTTAGTAGTATTGTCTGCTGGAAACAAGAGCAATCACATAGTTTGGTCGTTTTGTTATTATTTAAATGTCGCTCATGGAATCGAATCCTCATCAAAACAGCGAAGGGGCCCAAGGAAATTAGCTGCAATACCATTGTCAGCCACAGCAGAGAGTCAAAGGGCTGGTGGCGCTGTTTCAATATGTAGGCTGCTGGCGAGGGAGACGGTCAAAGAGGTGTTTATGTATGAGTGCGTCCACTTCAGCGGGAAAGGTGTCGGGAAATGAATGGTGAT
Organism: Eutrigla gurnardus; assembly: GCF_963514095.1. Taxonomy (NCBI): domain Eukaryota; kingdom Metazoa; phylum Chordata; class Actinopteri; order Perciformes; family Triglidae; genus Eutrigla; species Eutrigla gurnardus. Next base: position 4,741,843 of record NC_139932.1, read on the forward strand.
AGTCATCAACTACTTTCAAGAATGTTTCCTGAACCACTCCTGAACCAATGTTGCTGTATTACAGGAGCATCATCTTACAATGCACCATAAACACATCCAGTAAGATCCGTCAGTGCAGGCGTGCTGCACAGTGCTGAATAAGATCATATTTGGACCATTTGCAAAACAATTCATAGAAGCAAAATTTAGGCATTTTTGTTAAAAATAAAAATGCATACCTGTTCCTCTGGATTTACAGTCAATATATGAGAAATATGCAGCCGTTTAGCTGCAACAAAGTTAAAACTCAACATGATGAACGATACATTCAAATCATTTCGAAAAGGAAAAATGGCAATTCTTCACATTTGCAAGCAGTATTTTGCATGCCTGTAGCACATCCCTCCACTGGTACACCCCTGGCCACAATTCTTACAAACATGTGGGTTCTCTCTGTAAGGTGCGGATATAGGAGGAGTCGAAGTTGCAGGTAAAAAAATTGACACTTTATTTCCTATACTTTAACAACTCTAAAATCAGGGGAAAGGGCAGGGAAAAAGAGTTCTGTGTGGCGAGAGTAGCCTTCTCCCAGTGGCGTCTCCCAGGTGACGCACATCAGGTCCTAATGAGCTCTGAGCGCAGACGCACTCAACTGCGGCCTCTCCGCGGCTCCTCTGCGGCACTGTCCAGGGTGCTGAAGGTGACAGGTTAGAACCGCAACACTCTCCAGCATGCACCTGTAACGGGCGTGCATTGTCTTTAACAGTTTACATCAGGGTTGATGCACGTCCGTTAACCTTTGTATGTTCTGCGTTGTGTTCTAGGTTGAGTTGAATGAAGGAAGGACTCGTACCACGACTAGTTGCTGGTTGTTCGTTTAATGAAGGCAGAATGGTAGCTTTGTCTGTACAAATAAACAGAAAAACATAGGCTCTGTAACATGCAGTCTCCTCCACAGCACACAGGTCTCAAGCTCCTCCTCTCAGCTAGCCTGGCGCGAACTGCACATGACTGATACACCTTAGTATTAACAACAAAAATACTTTTAAATAAAAATGTGAAAATTAATTAAATAAATTATAAAATGCAAAATTATTTGATAACATGAATTTCTTTGACATGCTTAATACAACCAGTGTAAACATTATGTAAACGTTATACCACATGAATTATAATGAACATAATGCACATACCTGTACAAATAAACAGAAAAACATAGGCTCTGTAACATGCAGTCTCCTCCACAGCACACAGGTCTCAAGCTCCTGTTAGCAGACAAACACACAGAAAACCCCGTATATCTTGTAAAACGTCTGTTTACCAGGTTTATATTCGAGTGACACTTTAACTGCATGTTCACAATCTAGAACCGAACATTTATACATGCATAAAACAAGGTTTGCGTTGCTCATGTGAGCAAGACAATTTGACTTTTCTTGAATGTTCTGTCACAGTAAGCACAACTAAAAGGTTTTTCACCGGTGTGAATACTTGTATGCAAACGAGGCGGGAGCAGCTCACAGTTGGTGGCTGGTTGTGATTCAAGATGTCTGACTTCAGCATCGTTGGAGGTATCAACCTCCATGTCTGGACTGATGCACTGATCCACCTGCTTCTCTTGATCTGCTGAAAGTCATAGGTCTCGTTTCTCTCCACATCAGGAAGCTGGTCTGACTGCTGCGGAGTAATAGCTTGTTAATAATCATTTCAAAGCTAACTTGGACGGCCAACAAGATTGTTTGCCTGTAGCACATAGGCCTACCTCTGGTATATGGAGGACTAAACATGACTTAAGTATAAATAAATAAATGAATACATAAATGAATAAATAAATGCTGAAATAAATGAATGAATAAATAAATGCATGAATTAATGTATAAATAAATACAGGAATAAATAAATAAATGCATAAATGAATAAATAAATGTATAAATAAATACAGGAATAAATAAATAAATGCTGAAATGAATAAATAAATGTATAAATAAATACAGGAATAAATAAATAAATGCTTAAATGAATAAATAAATGCATAAATAAATGTATAAATAAATAAATAAAAGAATGAATAAATGCTTTATATTTATTTCTACGTTTCTGTTCACCTACATTTATTTATTTATGTATTTCTGTGTCCATATGTTAATGAAGTAGGAGGTCCTAACCTCAGTCAACAGCATGATTGGTTACAGGAGCTTGCTGGATTCGGGCCTACTACTTCTGCCTTACTAGCGGCGCTGATTCGTGTACAGGGATGTTGCTGGCTACTAGCCCGCCGCTCAGCTAACCGTTAGCTGCAGTTGTTGACATGTGTTATTTATGTAGCTCTGGTTTAGTAATGGCATTTTTTGTACAAGCGATTGCGAATGAATTACGATCATTAGCGAACGATTTAGAGAACCATGCAACCAACGGATGGATGACTTGGCTCAGCTCAACGCCGATATGGATGTGGAAATGGAGCTAGCAGTGTTAGACGGTCTTGAAGAAGTCGCCCGCCAACTTTACACCCTGTCAGAGTCAGAAGAAGGGACCCTTGGACGTCCGTCGTACAATATACCCCCCACTTTAATCGAAGCACACCTACTGCGGGGGCACACTGCTGGGGAAATAGCACAGGTGTTCGGAGTGTGCGAGAGAACAATTCGTCGGAGGATGGCACAGTACGGAATAGGGTAATTTTTACTCCTAACGCTACATTGTCTGTTTGTCTGGTTTCCCGTGTCTCGTCTTTTAAAGGTGGCAATATATGTGTGCAAATTCACAGAGATATTTAACTAGCTAGTGTTTATTGATGGTAATGTTGCTCACCTTATCTCCAAATACCACTGGGAAATAGACTGTGTTTATCTTATATAGTCTAACGTTAGGTGCACATTTGAGTCCAAGCTTTTAGTATAAATTGTTCATGATATCATAGAACATTTATACAATAATATGTCTCCTTGCACTGCTTTGAGTTTTGCACTGAGTTTAAGTTAACTAAAAATGAACTAACGTTACTGATATTAACTTACATTAATATGCACTGGGAATAGGTCTAACAATACTTGATTATATAGGCCTATATGCTTTGGTTTTCAACGACAGATGGACTGGTGACTAACATGCTTATATTAGTGACAAACTCAGTGTAGGAGCCAACATTGGTTTGGCCTGTATTATTAATTGTTTATCCTGCACACGCTCTTTGGTTCCTATCATTTCTGGCAACACCTGGGTGTGTTATGTCTCAGACAAGACAACACTGAGCCTCTTAGCGGCCTTTTAAATTGGACAGTTAGTCGCTACACTTAGTTTATCATATGTACTCCTTACAGGTAGTGGATTTGTGCTGCTGCATTTGTTGATACTGTACATGGGTGCCATTAATTAACATCTTCAGTTTGTCAGATGATCTGTAACCCTATTTCTGGAGTAAAAAGTGAACAGAGTCAGATGTGACATTTCAGCACAATTGCATTAGTTAAAGTTATAAACTCATACAATACGAAAGATTTTAACTTAAATTATAAATAAAATGTATTAACTTCTACAGGACACAGCAGCTGAGTTTAGACTAAACAGGAATGAGGTTTGTTTTAGGTGACACCGATTTAAAATAATCGTCGTTTTGTTTTTACTGTGAGATGGGTGACATTTCTTCGTTGCCTCTTGTGACTTTTTTCTTGTTATTTTTGATGATCAGAGTCCACAATCTATTAACTCCAATAGACGACAACAATCTGGATGAAACTGTGACCCAAATTCTGCAGCAGCATCCCATGTCTGGATACAAAATGATGGTTGGGCACCTGAATGCACAAGGCATACGCATACAAAGTAAGGAATTGTATTCATTACCCATTCATTTGTTCAGGGGTTATTTTATGTTGGGATTTGGCCTACTTGCCGATTTACTCACAATGTGAGGAAGCTGCTTTATTTAGTGCTAGTCTGGATTTTATCTGGATTTGTGAATTCACTGCCAGATTGGGGAATGCTTTACTTTTTTTCTGTACACCATATCTGTGAATTCTTTTGCCTATTATAGGACAGCGTGTCCAGGAATCCATGCGGCGAGTGGATCCTGGTGGAGTTTTGATGCGCACCCTTCAGCTGAACCCAAGAAGGCGTAGGAAGTACTCTGTTAGAGCACCGAACAGTTTATGGCACATCGATGGAAATCACAAACTGATAAGGTATCGAAAAAACATGAACCATCTCAAGCATCCACTTTATTGTAGATTTTACTACTGTAAGATACTTGCTACCCAGTTTAGTGTATATCCAGAGCAGTTACAAAAGCTCATCTACAATTTTAATTAACCTACCAGTGTCACTGCAAGCCGGACTGGGATTTATCAATGGTGGATGGATCAAATGATTTAATCCATCAGTGTTCTTGTGCATGCAAATCAGTTTTTCTGACTTCTACCAGCATCAAAATTAAGAGTAATGCTGGTTGGTTCTTTGAACTTTTAGGTGGGGTGGCTTTTTAAAGTGGTCCGAACAGGTCAGTTAGAAACTGTGATAAACCTTCTGTTTTTGGCACAGTACTGAAATTGTAATCTGTGTATATACAGTCTGACAGGGGCTAAAATGGCTACGGCTCCCACACTGTGCACCCAATATTCCCAAATTAAAGTGGCACTCAACATTTTAACCTCAGCCATTGTCTTCTATGAAATCTAATATGCTGGAGTACAGTGCTAAAAACAGAAAATGTCAGGGACCAAAGACTAAAAACTCTTAAAAAAGACAACTTGCAGCTGGCCTCAAAGGCTATTTTTAATCAAAATACTCACCAGAACCTTGTATAAATTCGGGTGTGGGTGTACATTTTGTGAGCTGGATTAAATACAAAGAAATGGTGACCTAGAAGTATATCAGGATTTTATTCATGTTTGTGTGTTAAAGATTTCAGATAGAGAAGTTCTGATCAAATAGGCGTATACAGTATGCTCTGTGTAAATCTGGCCTCAACTTGCACATACAGAGATGCATGATGCAGGTAGTGGTACTGATCTTAATCTGTTCTCATGCATATCTATTTCAGATGGCGTATTGTTGTGCATGGTGGTATTGACGGCTTTAGTCGTTTGATTGTATACTTGAGTGCCGCCACCAACAATCGTGCAGCAACAGTCCTAAAAAGCTTTCTGGAAGCTGTCAATGTCTATGGTGTGCCATCACGTGTGAGGTCAGATAAAGGCGGGGAAAATGTTGATGTTGCACGCTACATGGTGGCTAATAGAGGACTGAACAGGAATTCACACATTGCTGGCAGGAGTGTCCATAACCAAAGGTAACATAATCTTCCATTCAACATTTATCAAAATAACACTTTGTAAAAGATGGCAATATAAACTGACTTAACCTGTCTCTTCAAGTCTATCTTAATACAATCAAGCTTTTGTGGCAGCAGATTATGAGCTTTTCAACATTAACGTTAGCGTAAATATCAAAAGAGTTGTTCTCTAATTGTCTCTCTGCAATCTATACTGACCAGGAGAAGATTACTATTCTAGTGTGATTCCAATGTAAGTGATGACAAATCTAGTCCTCATTCTGTAGTTCAGCTGAACTTCATTCTGAAGCATATATGAGGCTTCAGCAGTCACAGAACAAGGCCAGCCATCACTTACAATAGAATGGTTAGCATTAGATTTTCCACAGCCAGTATAGATGGACAGAGGAACAACTACAGCAACAAACAACTCTTTCATCATACATGTGGGCATGTGAGCATTGTTTGAAGACAAACTTGAAAAAATCAACTTATCCTTTAAGAGAATTAAAATTAAACGTTGTCATTAACTGTTATTTAGAGTGAATATTGAATACATCACTTATTACTTACGTATTTAATTCAGTTCTAATTTACTGTGCTTATCATTGATGGGAGTGTTGTGACACACACCCACACAAACTCCACCCACACATAGACATACCTCCAGACACACAAAGATTACCTCTAGTGACAGGCAAAAAACACATGCATGCCGCTACAGGCGTATTGTGTTATGTATTGTATGTGTTTAAATTGTAGATGGCGATAAGACAAAGGTAAGTTAACATTTAATTACAGCAGTAACACGAGTCTCCTGAAAGTGTTACTTACAAGGGATTGTTTGTTTTACTCACTCTCTGTCTTTTTATTTTTTTAAGTTAGGTGTTGGTGGCTGTTCCTGACAGAGGTCTCCAAGTCTCTTTTACTAGGTATTGATGGCAGTAGCAGACCTTCAGGATTACACACACTGCACCAGCCTCCCAACAAGAAGAGACATGTCATGTGGAAGACCTAGACTCAGCTTCCAGGACCAGATGAGAAGGATGGAGGACTACTGGACCAGATGAGAAGGATGGAGGACTACTGGACCAGATGAGAAGGATGGAGGACTACAGGACCAGATGAGAAGGATGGAGGACTACAGGACCAGATGAGAAGGATGGAGGACTACTGGACCAGATGAGAAGGATGGAGGACTACTGGACCAGATGAGAAGGATGGAGAACTACAGGACCAGATGAGAAGGATGGAGGACTACAGGACCAGATGAGAAGGATGGAGAACTACAGGACCAGATGAGAAGGATGGAGGACTACAGGACCAGATGAGAAGGATGGAGGACTACAGGACCAGATGAGAAGGATGGAGAACTACAGGACCATTTTTAATATTATATACATATGTGTGTATATGTATATATATATATGTTTTTGATGTGTAGATGGTTTCATCAGAAACGAAAGTACAAGAGTAATATGAATCATGATGTACATTTTGGTGACCAATCAACAGTATGGAACATTATTATAAGTCTAAAGGCGTTTCCACGTACGCCAAGTTCGGACTTGTGGGTTTTGTAGTTCAGACTTGGCTTGTAGTTTGATTCGGGAGTCCAGATTCTGGAGGACTTGGGCTGCGACTGATGACGGTGCACAAATCCACCAGAACGCAAGACAAGAGCGCAGATTGAGAAACGGCGTAAGGCCGGGTTGCTCTGACAAGGATTTACTTTAAACTTGCTCAAAATTAAGAAATATTAAACGTTAATATCGATGTTATTGGCAGGCGGGGTAGACCAATGGTGGAGGGCCATTTTAACATTTGATTGGTTCAAAATGGTGTCTGTGTATTATGCTGCGCAAATGAGCCAATTAACATTCGAGCTGAGATGTAGGGGGCGGGTCTTTATGTAGTATAAAGACGAACGTTGAGCCGTTGACTACGTACATTCATTGAGAGCTCATACACCGCATCCAGTACGAAAATGAGAGAAATTGTGCATCTTCAAGCCGGCCAATGTGGAAACCAGATTGGCGCTAAGGTTAGTTAAACTATATTTCGTTTGACTCGTGACTCATGTCGTGTTCTCCGCCGGGCTCTCTGCTCCCGGAGCGGCGCTTTGTGCCCGTTCGCGCCACTGAAACCAAACCCTGGAAATATAAACTGTCCTCTTTGTGAAAATGGCCATTTAAAGCTGAACGAAACGAATGCCCTTTTGGGTCGTCTTCAGTACCATCATGTGTTGGAGTTAAAGACGAATAGAAACGATTTAAACGCATTTTTGCATTTGTAAAACGTATCTCTAAATTAACGTATGCCCGCCTGCTGTAGCAAATCGTTAATACCAAGTTCAAAAACTGCTGACTGATCCACGTTGATTTGGATTTGCGGAAAATGGTTCGCATTGTTTGTTCGGCAACGTTACCGCAATGCGAAAAAAAGGAAGCAAGGATTTCTGGTGAAAGGAAGACGACACCGATAACGTTATATTAACCTTATAAACGCGACGATAAAATGGGTTTACATGGCGTGTTTGAGGCCTACTTGGCGATGCCTTTTTCTAGGGCCTATTTGCCCCGATGAGTAGACTTCTGCTTGTATTGTTTAATGGCGGTTGGCAAATAGCTTTTAGGTGCATTACCTCCACCTCCTGGACTGGAGTGTAGACCTGAACGTGTTATGTGCCACTACATTAATTACTCATAACACTGGTCTACGAACTATGTGGCAATATCCTGGTAGGCAACTCCATGTCATTGTTATTTAATAACTGAGATTTATTTTTGACCCAGTGAATGACAGAAGTGCAGTAGGTCACACTCAAATCTGTGCCACTGCAGTAAGGACTAAGCATTAGTACATCTGAATATGAGACGATACACAAATTATAATATAATGGTCAAAATAACTATTTACGATATTAACTCAATGATCAAATTATGCTCAAAACATCAGCAATCAAATGGTGTTCGATTTATATTTTGAAAAGATAACATTTTATTTTGATTTTGTTACAGATGAGCAGCATTGTCTATCTAGCTCCAACCATTATTTAAAAAAAAAAAACTCACATGAATTTTAACTGTCTAAACATTAATGACATGCATATTTAATGGATGAATGTTGCTTCTATCATTTGAGCGTGAAGAGCTAACAAAGGTTTGCATTCTTTCCTAATAGTTTTGGGAGGTGATCAGTGACGAGCATGGTATTGACCCAACTGGTACTTACCATGGTGACAGTGACCTGCAACTGGACAGGATCAACGTCTACTACAATGAAGCCTCAGGCAAGTTGAAGCTGGTCTGCTTTTATTTATTTATGTATTTATTTATTTTGTGCATGAATGACATTTAATTTTTGTTCACCACCACTTTTTTTTTTTATAGGTGGTAAATATGTGCCCCGTGCTGTGCTGGTTGATCTGGAGCCAGGTACCATGGACTCTGTGAGGTCTGGTCCTTTCGGCCAGATCTTCAGACCAGACAACTTTGTCTTTGGTAAATATTTTGTACACTTATGGTGCATATCATGGGTAGAAGATTCAAGTTTCTCCACGTTTGTGTGAAGCTTAACCTGATTCGTCTCTTGCAGGCCAGAGTGGAGCTGGCAACAACTGGGCTAAGGGTCACTACACAGAGGGGGCAGAGCTGGTGGACTCTGTCCTGGATGTGGTGAGGAAGGAGGCAGAGAACTGCGACTGCCTTCAGGGTTTCCAGCTCACACATTCCCTGGGTGGAGGTACCGGCTCCGGTATGGGCACCCTGCTCATCAGCAAGATCCGTGAAGAGTACCCCGATCGCATCATGAACACCTTCAGCGTGGTGCCTTCCCCAAAAGTATCAGACACAGTTGTTGAGCCCTACAACGCCACACTGTCGGTCCACCAGCTTGTAGAAAACACAGACGAGACCTTCTGCATCGACAACGAGGCCCTTTATGACATCTGTTTCCGTACCCTCAAGCTCACGACCCCCTCATACGGAGACCTCAACCACTTGGTCTCTGCCACCATGAGCGGCGTCACCACCTGCCTCAGGTTCCCCGGGCAGCTCAACGCTGACCTGCGTAAGCTTGCTGTCAACATGGTGCCGTTCCCCCGTCTGCACTTCTTCATGACGGGCTTTGCCCCCCTCACAAGCCGAGGCAGCCAGCAGTACCGAGCACTCACCGTGCCAGAGCTCACCCAGCAGATGTTCGACTCCAAGAACATGATGGCTGCCTGTGACCCACGCCACGGCCGCTACCTGACCGCGGCTGCCATCTTCCGTGGCCGCATGTCCATGAAGGAGGTCGACGAGCAGATGATGAATGTGCAGAACAAGAACAGCAGCTACTTTGTTGAATGGATCCCCAACAATATCAAGACCGCTGTCTGTGACATTCCTCCCCGTGGTCTCAAGATGGCCGCCACTTTCATTGGAAACAGCACCGCCATCCAGGAGCTGTTCAAGCGCATCTCTGAGCAGTTCACAGCCATGTTCAGGCGCAAAGCTTTCCTCCACTGGTACACCGGTGAGGGCATGGATGAGATGGAGTTCACCGAGGCAGAGAGCAACATGAATGACTTGGTGTCCGAGTACCAGCAGTACCAGGATGCCACCGCTGAGGAAGAGGGGGAGTTTGATGAAGAGGGTGAGGAAGACCTGGCCTAAATGTATCACTTTTCCAAATATCATCTGCCCGATTGTTAATGCGAGCTGTAATGTTCCAAGTCGGTTCTAGTTCTTGTTGTTCAGGAAGAGGGTGAGGGCAAGCTGGCATAAATGAATCACTTTTCCAAAGCTCTGCTGTACAATTGTTGATGTGAACTGTCACGTTCAATTTCCTTCAAGTTTCATTGTTCAGTGTATCGTTCATTTTAAAAGTTCTCCTTCACGTTCCAGTCTGCCTTCCTTGTTTTTCTGCCCGAGTATGTGATGAAACTCCTCACTGACTTCATGTGAAGGTAATGCTAGGTGTTGCACCACACTCTACATGTTGTAGCTGTTCACCGCTTTATTTTGTCAAATGAGATTTTCCATTTTCCATACCACGAATGCAGGTGTTTAAATATTAAAATGTTTTAAACTGGCATCCGAGCATTGACTCTAAAATGTGTATTTTATATTGCACTGGGGTCTTGAACACTAAAGCAGCGTCGGCAAATTGAGCCTAACTCTGGGTTCTGGATGAGTTCAATGAAGAGTTACACCTGCCGACTCTACAAAGCCATCATCAATGGAGTGCAGATCCTCTGTGTTTAAGGAGGAAACGAGCTCATCCTTCAAAAGTGGAGCGACGTGACTGAAACTAAGCAGACTGAATTGACTGCAGGTCGAAATGATGCATACGAATATTGAGCAAATGGTTTTAATCATATTTCACATATTAAACGGTAGAGCAGATATCTCAATGAAGAAACACCCTTAAACATTTCACAAAACTCCTGAGAATATTTTTAGATATGTGTGTGTATGTGTGTATATATATATATATATATATGTGTATAAATGTATATATGTGCATACATGTATACATATATACACATATATGTATATATGTGTGTGTGTTTATATATAAATATATATAAATATATACACAAAGACTGCAAAATGTTTCGCTGTGAATTCACAACAAATTATTGGATAATGTTTTGCATGACTTTCACAGTAAGGATTACAGCAATTTACTATAATTTTTAATCTATTACAATGCATTGTTGTAAAAGCACGACTGTATACTATAACTTTACAGCTTCTTGGCAAAGCAATTACATCCCCCAACAAACCACTCTGAGGTAATAGAATGGCATATTTATTAACACATATATTTTTCAACATAGAACAAATGCCAAGAAATTCAACTTCCTAGTCAAACTTTCCAAAGCCATCTTAAAATGCTGAGAAATTGTGCAGACACTTAAAGCCCATTCAAAGTCAATAGGTTTCCTCAAAAGGGCGTTCGCATGAGGGTTCATTGTTGTCTGCTTCTTGGTCTTTGAGCCTCTTCCAGGATTGATGCCCAGGAAGCACCTGTTAATAAGCAAAGATAGTTTCAGTTTTAAATAGACTTATGTATTGCAGGCAGCATTTATCAAGGTGTTCATCTGTGCTTTTTTCCATATCAAACCCTAATAGACTTAATGTTAAAAGAATTTTTCCGTAAACGAATAAATTCACCCAAGGAGGAGATCGGAGACATAAGTAAAGTCGACGTCTGACTTTAATCTTGTACAAGAGGAGCAGTTACAATGCAACAACGTGTGAGGATGCTACAGAGGAAGTGCTCAAATCACTGTTGTGACTTGAGTCTTTTAAAGGCACAGAAGATAACGCGTCACTGACAGTTAACCTTCATGTAGAACAAGACATCATGACTACCAGGCCTCTGATAACATTTAGGTCAGCCATGGGGATACTAAAGTAATAAACAGTTCAACACATAAAGCTGTAACCTGAACAAAGAACACTTTAAGACATGAGGTTATACAAAATTCTTATAACAGTCATCATTTTTCCAAAAGACATTTTCACACGATTTTGGCTGCATCCTTTTACAAGATCCTTTCATGTCCATGATACCGTCAGCAGGTGGAGGACGTGGAACCTCACAAATTGAGAGGCTGCGAAGCCGGGAAATCACATCATCAAGCAGAGAAGGAAACCCTATGGTTTTCTTTACATTTGAGTTCATCTTGTCTTTGAACAAATGATCCATAAGGCAGTTACTCCAGGAACTATTTCAATCTCTGTATCACCAAAACTGTTGCAATTCACTGTTTTGAGAGCCATCTACAGTGCTTTGGACTCTGTCACTTATATAGGATTCTGGACCAGTGATGTCACACCTTTTGGCTTTGATCTAGAAAAGGCACAACATCACAGTGATGTCACGTTTGGCTTCTTTTTTTTTTTTTTCATGTTTACAACATAGATGCATATCATCTCCATGACAACCAGAAAGAAAGAAAGAAAAACTTGACTTTGGGGACTATTGCACCCTATAATGTATAATTCCTGAAAATGTAAGAAAATCTGCACTTAAAGCACTTCTTACCTTTCTGGCATTTTATAAGCGTATGGTACACTAAAATGTAAAAAAAATCAGGTGTTGAAACTCATCAATGTTTAATTCTCATATATTTCTGATAAAAGTGTGACCAATCATTTTATTCCGACCGAATAAACGGATTGGCCGAGGTTCCTGCCTGTCATCCGTCGCAGCGTCGCCTACGCGGTCACGGCTTGCTAGTCGCGCCTCTCTAGCAGAGCGGTAGAGCGGTCTGTGAGAGAGAGCACGGAACGGCGAAGAACTGACAATGACGACCAAGCCAAGCCGCCACTTCCACCCCCAGCTGCTCCCACAGAGAAAACTATCAGCTAAAAGACGACTATTTCGCAAAAAGCTGCGTAAAAGAAAACACTTGATGAGTCGAGAGGCAGGACGCGAGTCAACATCGGCTCTGCTTTCCAGCGATGGCGGAGGCTAATGCAGCTTCATCCGGAGCTCAAAAGAGATGAGATGGTCGCGGAGCTTCTGCTGGACTGGTACTTTTAGTTTGCTTAATAGAGCGCAACATTACGCAACATTGCATGTGATAACGCAGCATCCAGATGCTATCAGTTACCAGAGTTACTATAGTTCTGTAATACTGTTATTTGTGCAAGGAAGATTAGCTTTAGCACTGGTAGTGTAAACAAACCTGGCTGTGTCAAGTCTGTTTGTTTACACTACCGGCGACGTTAGCTTCAGCGTTAGCATCAGCGCTAACGTCGTCTCGTAGTAGTAGTAGTAGTAGTGTAAACAAACTGTCACAGCCTGGTTTGTTTACACTACCAATGACGTTAGCTTCAGCGTTAGCATCAGCCTCGGTGTTTATTGTGAAGTTGTCATTAACCCCGTTCTAGTATTAAAACTCCGGGTTTGCGTTTGACTTTGTTGGTCGTACAGTAACCAGAGCTAGTTCAGAACATTGCTTCTCCGTCCGGACTTCTTCGGCTAATAGATAATGCTGGCTAGCTGACATCTATGTAAATAAGAGCCATCTGTCTTTGCTTGTGACTTTTTCAATTATTGGGCAGAAATACTGTTTACCAGTAGAGAACTCTACATTGTAATAACCCGTCCATGTAATCTGTGTGTGTGTGTGTGTGTGTGTGTGTGTGTGTGTGTGTGTGTGTGATTTACAGTTGTGAGAAAACAACTTCAACTCCAGTAAGGCCTGGATTTACTAGGCCTCCTCCATCACCCTTGTCAACCATATTTATATATACAATCTGCTTATACAAAAAGAAAGAAAGAAGTATGAGTACATCCCAGACAGTACATCCAGCGTGGAAATGTAATAAATTCCCAATAATGTAATAAGGTATGACATTATCAGTAAAAATGTTATTGCAATATCCATCCATCCATCCATCCATCCATTTTCTACCGCTTATCCTGTATTCAGGGTCGCGGGGGGGCTGGAGCCGATCCCAGCTGTCATTGGGCGAAGGCAGGGTACACCCTGGACAGGACGCCAGTCTATCACAGGGCCAACATGTAGAGACAGACAACCATTCACTCTCACATTCACACCTACGGGCAATTTAGAGTCATCAATGAACCTATCCCTATTGCAATATCAGTCCTGATATTTTATTACATTATTGGTGAAGTTATTTAAGTCGTCTTACATTTTTTAAGGCGTTATTACATTTTCATTCAATTATTACATTATAGGGTGCTACATGCCACTTTCTCAGGAATGCCTTTGAGCTGTCTGTCCTCTTTGGCTTGATGAAACTGACCTGACTCAGGGGTGCTGGCCTGTCTTCTGGACACGTCTTTCTCGATCAAAGCTCCTTGTGAGCTTGCTGTGTCTGTTCTTACCATCCTGACTTATAGCGCAACCTTAGCTGTGTTTCAGTTTGTGTCAATCTCTGTATTTATTCATTTCCATATTCATATCTATCCATTTTAATGTATTTATTTGTATGTATTTATGTATTTTTTCACCCATATGTAAATGAAGGTGTGCCTTGAAGGCGTCACTTAGCAGCCATTTGATAATCAACATAAGGCCATTTATATGGGTAGGCCTAAATAAAAAAGGGAAATACAGACAACAGCTGATATAAATATAAAAGAATATTATATTGGGAAATATTAAATGATAAATAAATTAACATAAAAAAATATATATTTAATTTATTTTTAATTGATGTGCATACCTTTTATTTTCACATTAACTTGCACATTTATTTGATAACTGAGACTACAATGGGGCAGCTTGAGTCCTCTACACAGCACATGCATCGATAAACTCTCACATAAAAGCAACTCACTGTGACCTCTGCACCTTCAGACATCGCTGTCCGGTCCAGTCAGGAAATACATACAGTCCCTCCACATAACAACTAAAGAAATCATAAAAAATACAATTCATAAGTACGGGGAATGAATTAATATGGACATTTTTAACAGAATTTTCTCTCCCTCTCATCTCTTCAGGTCAATGACCTCCCAGATTTCCTCCACGGGAAGGACCGGGAACTCTGCCAGCACATCCGAATCACCTACGTCACCCACAAGCCTGCTGTGAGGGGCCGTGATTGGATGAGGAGAGACAGGAGGGTGGGACTTCCTCCTGCATCCTCGCCCTCTCGCAGACCCAGCCACTGCCCAACACCACGCACCTCAGAGGGTCAAAAACACAACTTTTTACAAACAAGTGTCATTGTCCAACAAAGTCTTAAGAATAAGGTCAGTGGCACATTAACTGGTGTTTTGGCTTTGCAGACCAGCATGTTGGATTTGCTAATTCATTAATTAATTGAGACTATTAATGCCAAGGGTTCAGCTTAGATCAGTTACAGGCCAAGGTTTATAAGAGCGGCTGTGACTCAGGAGGAAGAGCAGGTCTCACACTCATCACCCAGTTAGTGTTTCCAGCTTGTGTCCTTGAGAAAGATCCCAAATAGCTCCTGATATCCAGGCCAGCGCCTTGCATGGCTGTTTTTGCCACCAGTGGTGTGAGAGATGGATGAAACTACAACCTGCAAGGCACCGTTGCAACCACGCTACCAATGCAATCAGAGGACTTTAGCACTTAGCTGTAAAGTTTACCTTCAATAATGGAAGCTAACGTTGTAAACAGCTTCACAACAGAAGCCCAAAATCCAAGATTGGCGACGGCCAAAGAGCTGAACTCGAGACTCTAAAACCGTAGTCCACGAACTAATGGGTGACATCACCATGACTACGCCGCTTCTACTCTACAGTCTTTGGTTGAAATATGTGTTAATCTACTCTGGGTATTTTACCTTTATGGAATAATAATCCTGTCTCTGTTATTAACACCCTCCCCCCCCTCCCTCCCTGCAGAGGTGCCCTGGCCTCCAGAATGCTGCTTGCCTTGATTTGTGCTGCAGAGCTTCAAACACAGAACCAAAGATCCCAGGTTGACTGTGAGGTGAGCTGCTCACATTAATGTCATTATGTATTTAATCCGTTTTAAATGTCACAGCTGTCCTTCTCTGTCAGCCTCAGGACTTCCTAGCTGAGTATCTGGACGCTGCCTGCTCCCTGCTCTTTGAACTGCTGCTTTTAGGCCACGAGGTGAGTGACAACTATACCATGGAATACTATTTTAATTACTCTCACTGCCAAAGGGGGAGACAAAGGTTTGGATACAAAACAATCTTTGCTTGTCTATAATAAACAAATCCAAATATATCATACATATAGGTGTAAAATGTCTTGTTTGCAAGTGTGGGGAAGTCCAATCATTTGCACTCAGCCTGTGAATTTACACTTTATTGTCTTTATTTAGGCCAGCAGATGTTCTTCAGCGGACAACTCCCTGTCTGTCGGTTGGATGCTCGGAGTCCTGCAGCCACATCCTCACCTGGTAACGTTCCTCACTGGCACTTTAGTAGAGATGGGAAACATATTCTCACATGAACTCTCCAAATAAGGAAGCTTGGTCAGATACGTGAAGCTTCAAACTTGACTTAAGAGTCAAAGTGTAGAGGGAGTTACTCTCCTCCTGAACTGCCTGAAATGCCTCCATTCAAATGTTGCCTTTTCTTCTATAAAGTGTTGAGTCACCAAGTAACACTTTTGAATAATATTGATCTATAAAGTGTGGTGTGGAGTCAAAACTGAAATGAAGCTGGTCTCCTTGTGCCTCTGCAGTTGTCCTTCATTGGTCACCAGGTCCAGCAGGTGGTGCTGGTTTTGTCAGACCTGCAGGAGTCCTTTCTGAGTCCGGTTCAGTCTGTTCTGCTCTTCCAGCGCTGTCGCCTCCTGCTGGCCTGCCTGCAGTACAACAACCAGTTGGCCCAGCACCTCAGCTCCCACTTCAGAGTGGAGTTCAGGTTTGTGCTGCTCTGAAAACAGTCTTATTTTTAAGATGATTTGATTATTTTACACGTTAAGAAGATGTGTGTCTTATCTGTGACACAATAAACAAGTGATAAAGTGGTTCCAGTATGTTTTAGTGGCTTTAAGAGTTTTAAGCATATTTTATAATATATTGTGGATAATATTGTGTAATTATTTTGGCCAGGGTAATAGTGATGTGAAATGTTCACACTACCGGGTCCATTCGTTTTGCATATAGTGTTTTTTTAAATGTGTAGAGTAAGTAGAAGTGCAGTAACTAGTACGATGTTTTCCTCTGAGATGTAGTGGGCTTCCTTGGGTTTTATCTAAGGATCTGTGTTTTCCCCTCCAGGTACTTCGTGAAGCTGTCGCGTGCCGAGGAGAAGCTGCCGCCTCACCACCCGATCAGCCAACCGACTGTACGACTGGTGGAGCAGATCCTGGCTGTTTATCTGCACAGATGATCGCACACCAACACATGTGCTCTCACGCCTACAAACAGGGCTGTGACAGTGTGTGCCTTTACCAACGTCTGAGTGAGTTGATGCTCAGTCAATCTGCCACTAACACAGGTGGAGCAAATGATCCCAGCAGGAGCGATAGCAGCTTTCTAACATGTGTAGCATCGTGTTCACCATGTTCACCATCGTAGCTTAGCACGTTAGCAACCAACCATCTGCTAACAGACACTAAAACCAAACATTTCTGCCGTATGAACATTCTTCCCTGTATTCCTGGATTCTGCCTTTGTGAATATTTTGAACATGTAGATTTGTAAATGTGCTGAGTCCTCAGGTGAGGTGCGCTGTAAATAAAGGTTATTTGAAGGTAAGGTTTTTTGCCTGGCTCATGTTTTGTGGCAACACACAGTGGCCAATCAAATGCATGTATTCATGGTAGATTATGTCTGTCTATCACCCGATAGACAAAAGAAGATAAACAACAGTTAGACTGAAGAAGCGAGTGGTAATAATACCCAGTCAGTCTGAGGTTTAGGCTACTGTCGGCAGGTGGTGCATTAAAGATCTTCAAATTTACCAGAAGCCACATATCTGAGACTAAGAACTACTATACTGTTGTATCTCCTTTGTTTATTCTGTACGCTTTAAAGGTGTTGGTCTGTGGATTTTGGTGCTTTTTCTATCTTTTTCAAGTCTTTATGCTAAACTAAGCTAACCAGCTCCAGCTATGTGCTTACCTTGTCATTTGTTTTCTGCCTAGTCCTGCCCCACTGTGATGTGATTGGCTAGTACTGTACTACTGTGATGTGATTGGCTAGTACTGTACTACTGTACTGTGATTGGCTAGTACTGTAATACTGTGATGTGATTGGCTAGTACTGTACTACTGTACTGTGGTTGGCTAATTCTGTACTAGTGTACTGTGATTGGCTAGTACTGTACTACTGTACACGCTACACTGGCAACAGGAAGTTACTTATTTCTGATCCATAAAATCCAAGTTCCAGTTTGTGCAAATCCTTCACAATAAAAGCTGGAATCCAAACAGACTGAGGCTCTAAACAACATTGATAAATAAAACACTGTAAAAACAACGCAGCAAACTTTTCTATAGTTTCTATGTTTAAAAACTCAACTCTGGAGTAAATTGTTTTTAAATGTATTTCTTGTATTTTGTAAATGAACTAAAAGTAAACTCTTATTTTGGGTTTCGATGTCATGTTGTTCTTTATTTCCATGTCCTTCAGAAATATAGGTACAAAGATTTACATTCAAGATTTAGCATCAAATGAAAGTATTTGCTGAAGACAAACTTGCCGTTTGTAACAATTCTAATATTTAATATTTATTTAAGAATGGAAAAATGATGACGGTTGTCTGGTTTTAATGCTACTCAGTAACTTAGAAATAGAACGTTTTCTGATCATTTACTTCAGTAAAAGTACCAATAACACAGTATCAAAGGCCTTCACTCAAAGATATTTAAGTAAAATTACAAAAATATTAGCATCAACATATACTTGAAGTACCAAATATACTTGGCACATTCTAGATTTATTTCTGCATTATGATTATTAATGCCGTTTTTACATTCCTGCTTATACTTTTAATAGAAACGCTTGTCAGCAGTAGTATAAAACATTTAAAAAATGTACTTTTGTATCCCACATGCTGTAATTCTACTATGATAGGAGAGCTCGATACTTCTAAAATGATTTATGATCCTGATAATGGAATGTATTTCATCGCGATCCGCAATGAAACCCAATATTTTGCCAGCAGTAAAATTCAACAGCAGCCTTTTAAAATGGTATGAAGTTGAATCAGCATCGCTCTGATAAGCTTCATGAAGAGAGGCGTTGGTGTTGTCATAGCAACATGTTTTTATACTGTCCATCTGGCCCGTACCATACACTGTGTGGTCATTTAGTGCTACAGTTCCCTCTTTTAACCACTAGGGTGTGATGTTATGTTGGGATGTTATTTCTCAACAGCCTTTTGTTGTGTGTTTTCAAGTGATTTAAGTCAAACCACCCCATGTGGTGCTCTGAGACTGGAAAAAAAAATTCTTTTTTTTTTTGTCGATTTCCCAAAACTGTCATCATACTATAAGAACACACCACCTCAGAAATGTGGAATCTGTATTTGCATTCGTCCCCGTAACATTCAGCATCGACTCGACATTTGGTGCACTGAGCTTCAAATCTTTGCATGTCAACTTTTAATTATGAATCCATTGTCATTTTGAGAATCAACACAGTGTAAAGTAAAGTGTGTCGTCAAAATGACGTCACCCATTGGTGGATCTGGATCCATGTGGATTCTGGTGTGAAGCTGTTCACAAAGTTGGCTTCATAATTCAGGGTCAACTTTACAGCTAAGTGTTAAAGTCATCTTAGTAGCTAACTGCATTGGTAGTGACCTGTCAATCAGCAGGTAGCCCCGCCCCCTAAAGCATCCCCTGCTTTCTGGTCTATTTGACTCTAAATGAATCATAATGTACTAAATGAACATCATGCTGGATTGAAGAAGACTTGAGATTGAGACCATAAACTCATGTTTACAATGTTTACAGAGATAATACTTCAAGAGAGAAGTAGAGTCATTTTTCTCATAGACTTCTATACAACCAGACTTCTTTTTGCAACCAGAGTTGTCGCCCCCTGATGGCCAGCAGAGAGAATGCAGGCTTAAGATACTTCAGCTTTGGCTTCACTTTTCAGAGCGGAGGTTGCCTCTTGTGTAAAACTGGATTAAAAGTAGATTCATGGCAGCTTCTGTCAGACGACCATGAACGCAGGAATAAAGATGCCATCGACAGGCGGCCAAATGAACCCGATCTTTACCTCGTTTTAAACGGGACTTTCTGGGTTTGAAAAGTGTTGGAAACATTTGGGATAATGTCAATACATAAGTCAATAAAATAATGTGAATAACATGGTCTAGTCATTTGTAGATATTTTAAAGCAGTATGTTCCATATTCTACACGTTTAAGTAAGATTTTGAAGTACGTGAGTACTTGGTCCACCTCTGTGTGTGGATATCCCCAAACCTCTGCAAATAAAACCAAAGTGTCCACTAACTTATTACACTTTTAATACCCATATTTCCTCATCTCTGCTCAGTCATGGCGGTCCTTGGTCATGGGGCTCTGTCATGTTGCATTTGGGGTTTATTGGTACAATGTTGTCTTCTTTATTGTATATTTCCACATAGTTTCAGTGCTTTTTTGTTGGTTTTATATGCTTCGCCCTGTGATCCATCATTGCACTGCACTCTATGTGTGCTCCTTGCTTATGAATCTAGACGTTATTATTGGAATTCATGAATGTCAGATTTACTGTACTTTTTCTTCTGCACAGAACGATTAATACAGCTGATTTATTCCTGAGTTTTCTTCAGATCTGACACGTCGTGGAGTATCTTGTACTTTTATAGAAGCAACATCCATGTGTGTTTGTGTGTTTGGAGTAACAGAACAACAACCGAAGAGCAGCGTCGCCCCCTCCTCCTTTCTGTTTTAATATCTCTTATGGAAAACACATCACAATGATTCATTATCGTTCCACGAGCCACGATGGACCTGCACATGTTATTCCTACATAAGACCTAAGTTCACTGTTAATTCATCCTGTGCAGATTTCATAAAAAGTATGCAGTCTTAAATGTCCCATATTTCATAATCCTCCCAATACATTTGTGTACGTACATTTATCAGAATATGATGACAACACTTAGAATAAAAACAAACATCTGAACATCTGTGTGGTGTTTAGGACATTTTATGAGTTCTGTATGAGTTTTTAAGGAAAATAAATACAACTAGCTTTTTTGTTGCTCTTCATCATGTTCTAAGTGTGCTGACGTTTATTGATCTTAGCTGGATATTGATTAGATAAAAATAGTTTATTCATACTGAAATGTTTGGTCAAGTTTGAAGTCGTGTTACTTTCTAGAAAGCTGGTTTAAGCGTTTATGTTTTTGATATTTCTGTCCATTTATTCTTACTATTACATCAGTTTATGCTTTAAGCTGTTTTACCATTTATGCACCCGTTAGCAAGTTTAACAATTTATCCATCAGGTCACTTTTAGACATCTATTTCAACCATTTATTCTTCACTATTTCAACTGTGTATCTATTATTTCTACTAACTGTTTCAACTTTTTATCCATTATTATGATTAGAAATCTATGTCAACGATTTAACCATGACATGTAGATGACTGTTCAGACCCACAAACAGGTGTTGGATAGGATTCATCCATTAGTGAAAGCAGCGTCATGGTGGCCTGGAGCCAATCAGCTGACTCACTATGTAGATTTATTTTTGGAAGTCATTTTTTCCAAATAGACGTCCTCAGCAAACTCTCAACGGTATTTAGGAAGAGTTTCTGAGACATGAGTTATGACTTACTGATCTGCATCCAAGCTGAAAACGAGTTTCATCACTAAAGTCGATGAAGGAGGTTCCTTTTAGCGCCCACACAGGATGCAGCAGCTCGGACCACGACGGTCTGATCAGATTATGTGGGCATCTTTCCAGTGGACTGTTTCTAGTCCTGTCAGATCAGGTTCAGTCTGCAGCCTGTTGTGAACCACATCTGATTGCTATTTATTGCCTCGTGGTCTGGTTCTTCCACCGATATGGAAACTGATACACCAGGCTGACATTTGCTGCTCATTACAATTTGCATATGGTTCTGTCCTTTTGATGGTTGTTGGACAGCAGACATTTTGTCCTGTTATAGATGTTATGAATGGAGCAACGGCATCATCAATGAGTGTGATTAGACCCGCCCCTCCTGCTCTGTCAATGTGCACTCATGGGAAGAGACCCAGACCATTTCATTCCATGGTTTGATGTCCTGTCACAGTGTCGGAAAAATGCATGATGACATGAAAATACATACAAACATACAAAAACATGAAATGTGTCTGTTTCGGAATGCCCAAGCACACGCGCGCACACACGCAAGAACGCACGCGCGTCACTCATTGTCGTGGAAACAGAATAAAATTGAACAATGACGGTCAGAGCTGGTATAAAAGAGCTGTCGGCCATTTTGCGTTCTCTTTTCGCACTTGATCTTGACACAACTTGGTGAAACTGTAGAGTGGACCCAAACAGTAGAGAGTTTCAAGCAAAAGACCCCAAAACAGCAGAGAGTTTTACACCGCCGAAGAAGAAGGACCAGAAACCAGAGGATCGTAGACAGCGACTGCGGGGAAGAAGAGGCCGACGAAGGCCCTCCGGGCTGCGGATCCAGAGGCAGCCCCAGGGCCCAGATCTGAACCGCGGGATGCGGGTAAGACAACTTTGTTGGTTATTTCGCTTTACTTGTTGATTCATCCCTTAAAGACGCTAAAAGCGCCCAAAGTCAGAAATCAGTGTCACTTTTGGAGTTTGACGGTGAACAACAGTTCACATCAGTTCACGAGGACTGGTGGGAAAACCGACATTTGGTGAAAGCAGACACTCGCTCCAGGATGTCTTCAATGTAATATTTGTGGGACAGAATGTGTTAAATATGGCGGGGGAGCCGTGGAGTGTTGTTTGGTCGCAAAGTTGTGTTGTTTTGGTTTGAAAACGTCAAATCTTCCACATCTTCCATGGAGATTTATGAACAAAGATGGCGCCGGTCCATATTTCATAAAATGCTCAACATGGGTTTTAGTGGAAATGACGGAAGTGTGACGTCGGCCCGGACAGTTCGGTAAAGTTGGAAATATATTTACATTTTCAAACTTCCGGGATCAATAAATCTGAAGTGAAGTTATGAGTGGAGTTATTGATTTTTGTTACAGCGTCTTACTCTTGTCTTGTGCGCATAGAGATCAATGTTCTCCGTCCAGCTCGGAGGAGCTTATTTATGTAAGAAATGGGGGTTTTGGTCCTTATAGCTCGTAGTCTATGATATTAATGTGGGACAGAGGCATCATTTGTGTTTGAAAAACGTTTCACTTCAGATTTATTGATCCCGGAAGTTTGAATCTGTGAATATATTTCCTACTTTACCGAAGTGGCCGGATGACGTCCACCGAGTTGTGCGTCGTTGCTTGTTGCTCTTCTGTCTTCGAGGAACCAGAGAGATCTGTTAACAAGCGCTGCAACCTGTTGCTCATTATAAATCATCGAGCCCAATGATCCAAAGAAAGTGTCGGTGGAATCAGCTCATCCAGCAGATTCACATGGTTTTCATTGATTTGAATGAACTATTTCTAGAAATGTGTTTTTGGCTGCTTTTGACTGTGACTTTTAAGAGTTGGTGGTGACAATTTATATTTCAGGATGTATTTTCTTCCAGAAAGTCCTTTTATGATGAAAATGTTGACGGTATTTTCATTTTTAAATGCAACAAAAGCTTAAAGGTTGTGTTTGTTACTGTCCTTAGACCGTTGGGCGCGTCACCTGGACTTCCGTCCTGCTGCCGGACGGAAGGCTGATCCTGAGGAGGGTCCCGGCTCCCGCCTCCTCCAGCAGCTCCTTGGGGAGCTCATCACCCAGGTTTTCCCCTCCCAAACCTTTTTCCACAGGTTTCCCTGCGACCCTCTTCCCTCTCTCCTCTTCCTCTTCCTCTTCAAGCTCCTCTCCTACCTGCTCCCTTGCCTCCTCACCCCCCAGCCCCCCCTTTTGTTTTTCCCCTATCTCCCCCCTCGACCTCTTCTCCGAACTCCCCCCTATGTTCTCCCCCTTGCCCCCCATTACCTACTTTGGCTCATCCTCGAGCTCCTCCCCCAGCTCCCCCTTTTGTTCTTCCCCTATCTCCCCCCTTGACCCCTTCTCTGAGCTCCACCCCATTCTCTCCCCCGTTCCCCCCCGAACCAACTCTCCTTGGTCCTCGAGCTCCTACCCCGGCTCCTCCCCCAGCCCCCCCTTTTGTTCTTCCCCTATCTCCCCCCTTGACCCCTTCTCTGAGCTCCATCCCATTCTCTCCCCCGTTCCCCCCCGAACCAACTCTTCCCCAAGCTCCTCCCCCGGCTCCCCCTTTTGTTCTTCCCCTATCTCCCCCCTCGACCCCTTCTCTGAGCTCCACCCCATTCTCTCCCCCGTTCCCTCCCAAAGCAGCTTTCCTTCTTCCTCAAGCTCCTCCCCCAGCACCTCCTCGTGTTCTTCCTCCTTCTCCCCCCTCAGGCTCTTCCCTGGTCTCTCCCCCATGCTCTGCCCCGTGCCAGAAAAGGAGTCCCGGACTCCTCTAGCTCGTGATCCTCCAATGAAGATCACACTTAGAACAGCATTAGCTAGTTTAGCTGCGACAGCCTCAGCCCCTAGCTCGACACCTGTCTCCTCCACCTCACAGCCCCTAGATAGTCTCCAAGAATTTAGGCGGATCTCAACGGGCCCGGAGCTAAAGTGGGTTAGGAACATGCGGGCCCTTTTGCGAGAGAGGAAACAACAGCTTAGCGTAGGGCGTAAAAGAGCTGCTGGACAGCTGGGAGGCAGCCCTCCTAAGAAGCGCCGGGTGTTAGAGTTTGATAGTTTGTTTTGGGAAACCCACTTAGAGGCCATGCTTCAATAACAAAATGGCCTGTAATGTCCTGTCCTGTACTGTCTTGTCCTGTCCTGTCCTGTCCTGTCTTGTCCTGTACTGTCCTGTCCTGTCCTGTCCTGTCCTGTACTGTCCCATCCTGTCCTGTTCTGTCCCGTCCTGTCCTGTTCTGTCCCGTCCCGTCCTGTCCTGTCCTGTGATGTTGTGTCCTGTGATGTTGTGTCCTGTCCTGTTCTGTCCTGTCCCAACCTGTCCTGTTCTGTCCTGTTCTGTTCTGTCCCAACCTGTCCTGTTCTGTCCCGTCCTGTCCTGTCCTGACCCGTCCTGTCCTGTGATGTCCTGTCCTGTGATGTTTTGTTCTGTCCTGTGATGTCCTGTCCTGTGATGTCCTGTCGTGTGATGTCCTCTCCTGTCCTGTGATGTCCTGTCCTGTGATGTTTTGTTCTGTCTTGTGATGTCCTGTCCTTTGATGTCCTGTCCTGTGATGTCCTGTTGTGTGATGTCCTGTCGTGTGATGTCCTCTCCTGTCCTGTGATGTCCTGTCTTGTGATGTCCTCTCCTGTCCTGTTCTGTCCTGTCTTGTGATGTCCTGCTCTGTCCTGTCTTGTACTGTTCTGGACATCGCAGGCCATTACAGGACAGGGCAGGACACAACTGATCAGATGTCACGTGTGTCCTTTGTTGAGCCGTTATGTCCCGTCCAAACAGGACAAATGAGGTAAGTAAGAATGTCCCTCCTAGTGGATTCTAGTCGGGGTCCATTCAACAGGTAATAGTGTCCTCTGTGGTGGACTTGAAGGATCAAAAGGTGAGTTGGACAGCTACACAATGTATGATTTGTATTCTTTATGCACCTGGCCTTGAAACTAATTACATTAATTTTGTATGCAGGATTCCATTTGATTGTCTTCAGCACTGCCTTGGACCCAAACTGGAAAGAAGACCCAGAGGAACCCCAGGACCCTCAGGACCCTCAGGACCCCCAGGACCCTCAGGAACCCCAGGACCCTCAGGACCCTCAGGACCCCCAGGACCCTCAGGACCCTCAGGACCCTCAGGACCAGACCACAGAGACGAGGGAAGCAATGCCTTGATCCTGAAATGGAAGAACCAGGTAAGGAATAACTTTATTAAGCTGCTATTATTATTATTATTATTATTATTATTATTATTATTATTATTATTATTATTATTATCATTATTATTATGCTTGATCTAATACATTTACCTTTGTTTTCTTCATGAAGTCAATTTAAGAAATCAATGAAATGTTTTTTTTTTCATTCATAAAGAAGCCAAAGGCTGAGAAAGATGAGCAAGCGCCCAGAGATGAAGATGAGGGAAGCGACGTGTCCACAGAGAACATGGACGAGCACAGCGAGGCATCAAAGTATGTGAACTTGATTATGTTGCAGTGACTTTATGTGAGCACACGTCTGTAAAATGTCTCTCTAGATACTGTAAGTTTCCTCCAGAATATAATAGCGTTGCTCCCCACTGCTGCTCTAAGTGTTTTCTCTTCTTCTTGTCCTTTCTCTTCAGGTCCATCAGGTCCAGGTCTATGAAGTCTGTCTGTCTCCTCACCAGCAGCAAAGCAGCAGAGCGTCTAAGCTCCAGAGAAGATGCTCTCCTCCAGAGACGTGTCCAGACTTCTGCTTATGAGAGCTGAGCAAACAGCTGACCAGTCGGCAGAGAGCATTCTGGGAAGTGCCAGCTGAAAGACATCTCCAGTGTCTACAGTACATCATCAGACCATCCAAACAGTTCCTCCAATAAAAAGACAAAAGTCTGTCTACGTTTACGATTGGTCTCTGTCTTTAATGTTGGATGTAAAAGAAAGATAGAAGCTGAAAACATGGAGTGGACTCAAACGTGTAAAATCACTGTTCTCAGTCACTTTGCTGCAGTTATCAAATTCAAATAGTTTCAACTCACATCATCATGGAATCAGTCTGGAACCACTTTGAGTAACTTCTATATAGAAACAACCTTAGAATGTATTCTAAACATACATCCTACAGATATCATAAAGCCCTCAGATAACTTCAGATAGCAGTGAAACAGCACCATCTTGTGGTGGCCGTGTGTTGCTATAAGTCCAACCAGAAGCCTCCGTAAACACTGTTGTCACGGTGTGTTACCTTTCCAGCTAATCGGCCCTGAACCCTAGTTGGGAGCACGCTGTGGATGCTAACGTGACCTTTGCTCGTTCAGCTGGTGACCCGCATTTCTAGTGTCCGGGTGACACGACCAGAAGAATGACAGGAGAGATCCTTCACCGTCCAACCAGAGGCTTTCATTGAGTCGTCTACAAGAGGACAAACGCTGCAGTCTTGTGAGGCTGTAATCTTGAGCTCATCTAATACACTTCTGCTGGCTAACAACACTCATTTGTACATTCACCGGCTGCAGCGAGGGAGCAGCGGCTTCTCACATCCACACACATCCACGGGGACTACGCTTCCCATCACACCTCACCTCACATACCGGTACGCAGGTTACCCATAAGGCCGGCAACACTACCCCACCCTGGATGATAATTACATCCCTAATATCACTCCAGCATTAATACACTACTGAAATATTCCCCATGAAACCACATTTCCCACAGTCCATGAAGGGGTCCTCTCCCAGTGAGAGAACTTAAAGGCGAGGATGGGTAAAGGAATATCCAACAGAAGTCCATTGAACACACCGTGTGTCCTTCGTCCATAAAGGGAGCTGAGTGTCCATAACATAACATCCTTCTGCAGACTGAAAGGTTCAATACTGCTAATGCAGCGTTTAGCTCTGGCGTCGTGTGACATCACCCTGTGGTTTTCTCTTGTTTTGATGTACTTTTCCATTTACACACATACCCCTCTACTGGAATATCACTTAACGTGCAAATATGGAATCATGTAATGCAGAAAGTATTGAGATTACTCTACAGTTTACCATCTTAGACCGAAACATAGAAAACAATTTCTGGAGCTTTTTTCCCCTCTTCATCCTAGAGGGGCGCTGTATCGGCCAAAACCCCAGCGCAGGCATCTGAGGAGGGCAGCGTTGGGCGTACAGCCAGCCTCAGGTAAAGTGGCGGTCTCACAATGCTCAGTGACCGACACAGTCACCAAGCAGGTCTGGTGCTCTGCAGACCCTCCTCGGTCTCAGTAGAGCTCAAAGGTGGGCCAACAGTCTGCTCCCCGACAGGATCCTGGGTCCCAGCCTCATCCAGTTGAGGCTGAGGGAGGATGTCAGGAGGCCGGCGGCCGCTCGGTCAAGACGGTGGCGAAGAGAAGACACCCTGCGGTGATTCAAGTTTAACATCAAAGTCAAGGAAAAGCCACAAACCCGGAGAGGAATGCTATCTGTAGTGAGCTCAATCTAAGACCCTCTTGGGTTCTTGGCCTCCTAAACACCGCCTGTGAAGGGTCTCCTCCAAGAAGTTTGTAAACAAATTCATGGCTGGGATCAACTCGTACCCAAAGTGACGTCTGAAAAATGGCTCAATGGAGCAATGGACTTCTGATCTTGTCAAGTAGAACGCTGCATTAAGCCAATACACTTTGGGAAACCAGTTCATGCCCAACGACATCATTTTTCAGATGCAGCTACGGCTACGGTCCAGTCAGCTACCTTCCACCAACTAACAAAAGAGGAGAGGTCACCATCCCAAGAATGGAACTGACAGCTGCTATGTTGTCAGTCAAAGTGGACAAAATGCTCAGAGCAGAATTGCAGTTGCTACTGAAAAAATCTGTTTTTTGGACTGATAGTCATGCAGTAATCAAGTACATTGCAAATGAGTCAACAGTCAGAGATAACACAAATGTATCAGGATGGAAGGATGTGGAGACCACGTTAAATCCAGCTGACGATGCATCGAGGACTAAGTGCTGGAAGATTTGTGGATGGAAAAAGACTTTCCTGTTGAGGCCAGCCAGTGAACGGCCAAATGCACCATGAAATCCCAGCACTTAATCCAGATGACCCTGAGGTCAAAGTCAGGTTGGTTGTTTTGAAGGAAACAGAGACCCTACCACCCAGCTGCTCTCTGATGCCTCCTGTTGGCTGAAGAAAGGCTGTGGCATCATGGGTATTAAAGTTAAAAAGGCTCTTAGAATCTCACGCAAAACAGAAAAAGGAAAAGGAATCCTGTGTCGACCGCCCGTACACAAGATCACAAAGTAAAGTGACTAACTCAGGCTTTTTTTCAGCTTTTTACTCATGAAGATATTTTTATAATTATCCTCATAATGGAAATTCCCCACGATCATCTTATTGTGAGTTCATGATGGAGGATTTTCCCATTCCTAATCTGGGGTATAGTTGCTCTTTAAATTGGCAGTTCACATGTATAAGTGTTTCTCTCTGGAGTTTGGAGACTCCGTTTGTTACTCCAGCCATCAGATGAAGGGTGATAAATACAATATTTGCCTGTGGAAAAGCAGATATTCAAGTAAAGTACTTGGACCTAAAAACTGTACTTTAAAGTATTTGAGTAACTATTATTTGCAGCCGCAAAGAAAAACAATATTAAAGTCAGAATAAACTCAAATCTCATTCTGTGTTGTTAGACCAAAGACGACATGATACTCTGATCAAAGACTCCACGTCAGTGTGCAGGTTGTTATCATTCCTGTAACCGCGGTTACCGTGCTTTTGAATCCCATTCAAACTCTTCCTCCTGGTTTCCAAAGCAGCGGCTGGTCTGGCTCCACAGAACATCTCAGACATGAGTGTGAATTGAGTTTTTGTGTCCCATGCAACGAGAAGTGGATCACCCGGTGGTTTCATGGACTACCATTCTAAAGCCTCAAGTTCATAATCTGCTTTCTGGTCCATTTGACTCTAAATGGACCATCATTTACCAAATGAACATCATGCTGGAATGTTTTATTTAAATGGCATAAAAGTAGCCAGTGATGGGACAATATAGGATTTTATTGCTTAAAAAAAAACACTGACAATCCCACCATCAGGATGACGGTAAATATCATCACTTGAACTGAAAAAGCTGTCGTGAAGAAAAATGAAAAACAGAGCCGTACTTTTAAAAAACAGGCTTTGGGGAATGATGAGAAAGAACAGACTCATATTGTTTTAAAATGAGTCCAAAGTATTTTACTCAACTGGAAGGACAGATCAAAACTATCAACCCACCATTGGCTTAATCTATGAACCGACCATGCACATCTGGAACAGTTTACCTCACTGTTGGTACTATTACTGGTTAATACTACCACTACTGCTAGTACTACTACTACTATACTACCACCAACACCAAATACAGTTGGAACCCAAGGGCCCAGATTTCTGCCTGAAAGCCCATTACATATTATTACACTGTGGCTGTAACGCTCCTGGTGATGTTGGGACTTTGAAATTGTATTGACTCTGGAGCGTATTCTAGTCCTGCTCCATGTGTTAAGATGACTTCTGATGTGACGCTATAAATAACATTGAAGTGAATAAGATTGAATTGGATCATCAATAAAAGACAATATGACAGCATTCAATCAAACTTGGTTTCCTTTTCTCTTTACTTTCACGTTTGTTTTTCTTCTTTGGTGTTTGTTTTGGTTTGTAGCTTTTCTTGTGTATGTATTACTATTTTGTTTGTAGTACTAGTATAGTTGCAAATACTTATACATCTATGTCAATACCTCTATTTTTTTCTCTTGTTTTTTCACTGATAAATGAATAATAATAATAATAATAATAATGACAACAATAATAATAATAATAACAATAATAATAAATTGTCATTCATACATTTGTTTTCTACTTGTGTTCTCTCTGTGATGCAATAGAAACAATGTTAGATAACGTGATTCCAGTTTGGTTTGCTGCCATTAATTATAAGCATATTTGGATCATTATTGGGATAATAGCGTTATAATTGTGACATGAAATGTTCATATGGTCTCAGGTGACATCCTATCAGCGTTCTCCAGTCAAACCTCTCTAGTGTTTAATCTTTCATGTCAGGTTGCGACTCCTGCTCCTGGTTCTGATTATCCTCCTGCTGGTCATGCTCTACATGTTAACCCAGCCCCTCATCAGTCATCATGGCTCCCAGATGTGAGAGCATCAGCTCCGTGCTACAGAGGCAGAAAGAAAACAGTCTCCTTCTTATCCAGACCTCCTTTAATTCCTCTTGGTGCTTTCATTTCCGTAATATATAACGTTAACTGCATTCTTTAAAAGAAGCACCTCTCATATATCTCTACTTTGCTTTATCCATCCCCGAGGCATCTTTTAGACTTGTAATTATGACTTCAGTGTTTCAGGTATGAATGTACAGACTTTCTGGCAGAGATGGAAACTATTTAAAGGAGACGCATGATGCTTGTTTCCATGTTCATCCTTCTGGGTTTCTGTTATGCCCTCCCACCACTCTGCTCATCCTGGCTCTGATCTTTGCTTTAGGCCCATTTACACAAAGGGAAAACGCAGATATTTCCAAGCGGTTGGGCCTCTCATTTACTCGAAAACCCCGGTTAGCCTATGTGTTGTGGGAGATGAACTGGGAGAAACAGGGTTTTAGGTTCTCAAACGTCAAATTATGCGCCAGAAAATGCTTGACGACATATGAGCGTCCTATGTTGAAGTCGCTTTTGTTATTCGTTGTTTTGATTCTGAGGATTCTGATTGGCTTGCATGGCTTTATCCTTCTCCTTACACTGCCGCCCGTAGGTTTGGCATAGTTATAATAACGCTCGATGGCGTATTTATGCGGGTTGATGTAAATGACACCTTTTTTGAAAACAGAGGGGGTGAAATATTCATTTCCCTAAACACCCTGATATGTATAAACGTGGCTTTAACCTGGTCCCCCTACTGCTCTGGAGGTTCCTGTTGGAGCCTTGATCGCTCCCATGGTGTCCTGGCTGGCCAAGCTGCAGCTCGTTGGGCCTGACGACCCCCCACCACTGAAAAGGACTCCAGTGAACACCTTCCCTCTGCCAGCCTGGAGGCAGCAGTCTGTGTTCAGTGGAAGGGGCTACGAGCTTAGTGTGTCTGTATGTTACTCTTAATGAGGGTTAGGACAGATGGGACTGGCTAAACGTTTGGTTTTCGGTACTTTTGTTGGTGGTTAAGGTTTCTGTGTTCGGCAGTCAGGAGGTTCAGGTCCGACGGCCCATGGCGTGGCTGGCCTGAGCTCTTATTTGTTTCTTTGAGCCAGACCATCTGATCTGTTTTTTATTTTATTTTAGGGCTTCATGGTCATGTGTGTGTTTCCTGGAAATAAACACTTTTCACGTTGAACCACTTTCTTCAATCAGAATCAGATGTGAGGTCTGGCTCCCTTTTAGTCATAATGCTCTTTCCTCGTCAATTGTAACTGGTTGCTAGGTGACGGGAACAGCAAAGGTGTCACCAACAGTAAAAACCAGACCGTCTCATTGCAGAAACCCCTCTATCGTGGTCTTGATGGGACACAGCTACTGTGTCCTAAGGCGGGACACATTCAGACTGCGACATGATGTTTTTACTGTATAACTCTTACATCCTGACAGGTGCAGCCTCATGAATGCAGGCTGTGTGTAGTTCTCATTGGATTGAACCAGTTCTTTCACAGTATTTATGGAGCACATAGACCTGCTTTTGTAATACAAAAAGACATGGAAAGTGGAAAATACTGATGTAAATGGCATCATTTATATAGCGCTTTTGTCCAAAGCGCTTTACAGGAATGACTGACATTCACCCATTCATTCACACATTCACACACCGACGGCGGAGTCAACCACGCAGGGCGACAGCCAGCTCGTGAGGAGCAATTAGGGTGAGGTGTCTTGCTCAGGGACACCAGGCACTCAACTAGGAGGAGCCGGTGATGTAATCATCCACTCTTAAACATGTAAGATGTTTGATCTTGTCGCAGCACATCAGGAGGTTTAATCCTGGATCTGTAAACTCCTTATAATCTGGGTTGGACCTGGACCTGATTTCTCCAACTGTCTGGACGGATGAATTGGGGATAAATCGGTCCAAAGCCTCTGTAGTCTGAGCCCGGTTCACTAAGCCCAGTGCATACTGGTATATTCAGATCAGATAACACCCTCCGGTTCTCAAAAGTGAAGCCAAAGATGAATGCCTTAAACTTGCATTCTGTCTACTGGCCATCAGGGGGCGACTCCTCTAGTTGCAACAAGAAGTCTGATTGTATGAGAGTCTATGAGAAAATGGTCCTCTCTTGATGTATTATCTCAGTAAACATTGTAAACATGAGTTTATGTTCTCAATCTCTAGTTTCAAGTCTTCTTCAATCCAGCATGATGTTCATTTAGTACATTATGATTCATTTAGAGTCCACCAGACCAGAAAGCAGGGGGTAGCTTTAGGGGCGGGGCTACCTGCTGATTGACAGATCACTACCAATGCTACCAATGCAGTTAGCTACTAAGATGACTTTAACACTTAGCTGTAAAGTAGTTCGCTCAGCAGTCCAAATATGGTCACTTCCTTCACTGGTTGCAAAAATTCCAAGACTTCCCAAACTTGAGGCTTCAAAACTGTAGCCCACAAACCAACAGTCACTTAAACTATGTCCACTGCTTATATACTGTCGGTGGTTCAGACAGACTATAATATGTCTCCTTTAAGTAAAAGTAGCTATTTAGAAATAATCTAGAATAATCTGCATGATTATTATTAGTGCATCATACAGTGTTTCATAAGTTTAATTTGTTTTGTATGTGGAAAATATGTGCATCAAAGTTTCCCTCTTAGTGGAGAAGATGAATTAAGTAGCATAAAATGGAAATATGCATACAGCTTCCTACTTTTCCTTTGGTAAATTATTGTCGACCCACATATTTACATTCAACATTTGATGCTTTTGGCTGTTTACGGCCATCCTAAACCTTGAAGATGAAATGAAAAAAGCATTTTAAACTCTTTTTGATCACATCCTTGGTCATATTGTGCATCTATTGAATAATATATGCCAAAAAAAGACTAAAATGAAATGTCTTCATATTATCTCAAAGTCCAGGCATCTTTTCTGGGCCAATTAATTTCAACAATAATATCATGAGCCTGCCCACTTGTTAGGAGGATTTGATGTAAATACCCCTTGTAACAGTACATTGCTGAAATATTCCATGTCACTGGGGAGAAGTGCAGAAGCTAAAGAGCCTAATATGTTATTCTGGGACATTAAGTGCGTCCCCGGAGCCTGAGGTCTGCGATAGGGAAACCACTTCCTGAATGCACAGACACACATTCACACGTTAACACGTGGACAGTAAACGGGACATTTGGAGTTTGTTGGTGGAGTTCTTTGCCTTCAAAATGAAATCTGATCTGAGGAGGATTTGTTTTCTCTAAAGAGCAGAACATCTCAGACATCTTTGAAAACATGTTTAGTGTCATTTTGTAGAAAGATAAAGCCCATGTGATTCACTTCTGTCTGTTTTTAAAGGAATTCTTAACATTTCAAGATTTGTGCTTTTGCACTATTTTTTCCATCAAAGAAAAAAAAAGATATATATATTACAGGTCTATCATTTCCGGTTGAACTCAAAGACGATGGTCACACAGCTGAAGGATGTACGACATCATTTTGTCTGGACAAAAAAATGTATTCGCGATTCAGAACTGAACTTTTGTGTAGAAAGAATATTTATTAGGTTCGATGAAATTATAAATTGTTAAAGTCATGTTTAATGTTAACACCTTTAGTTGAAGTGTTTTACTGTCTGTTATATATAATGAGCTGCAGCCACTTGGGTTTCTGTAATGTGAATTCAGTCAATGTCGATAGTTTTAATTAATTTACTTTGACATGACCCTGCAATCGACATGAGAATTATCAACTCAATTGCTCAGATGAACCTAGAGACCAAACAGCCAATCAGAGGAAGAAGAGCAGCTGTTTGGGTTAACAGATGGAGAAGGGTGGTCCTTCTGTAGGCTAAATAAAGGAAAAGAGTCGGGGCGATGTATAGAAAGATAGAGGCCACTTAAATCCCTGGCACAGGATGGGGCTCCACCCGAGCTCCTTAATGATGAAAGCTGCTCCATTTTGAAGCCATATTCATCCACACTTCCTGTCTTTTAACAGTGCACTTCCTTTTCACTATTTCCTGCATTCACATTTGATAAATCGTTGTCCCTGTGGACAATGTGATGGATTCTAGATTGAAAGTCCTCCAAAGCAGACAGGATGCTGGAATTTGTTAGGAGCCTAAACAGTCACACTAAAAACGGAGACAATAGTGATCATGTGGATAAAGTCTTTACTCACTAACCGTAGTTCAGATTGAAAGAACTTTCAGAGGGATTTCTTTCCTCTCATGGGCGTTGGAAGCAAAAATAAATGTAGGTGGGACAATTGAACGGGGTTTGGGGGTCCTCCCCAGGACAATCCTTACAGAGTAGCTCATTTGCTGTATTCTGATGCATTGTAACATTTATCTGGCTATACCAGAGGAAGAACTATGGGGACATTTAAAGTGGTTGGCTCCTGTCAGATCACATGTGTAAAAATATAGGCTGAAAGGTGGATTTCTACATGTTTCAGGCCTCAACTCATTCATGCTGGCAAAATAAAAAAGACCCTCAACCTTGTACAGCATGGAGGATGGCTGTATCTCCTTCATAAGTGCTGCATTGCCTTTTCTGGTGATTTCTCTTTGAAACCTGGAGATTGAAGCACGCAGACCTGGTTCTCATGAACGGCTCTGGAAGGCCTCTCAGCTGGTTCCCATCTGGGAGGTCGTTGGGTTGAATAATAGTAAAGATTCCTGTGTTTCTCCATCCCGTCAGCTGTTTCACGTCAACTCCTGAGTTACCTGAGTCGCTCTCCGGGTTTCTTCTGAGGTCGATGTGAGTCATATGTGTTCTGGTTCCATTCACACCAAAGAAACAGACGTTTGGGGGGTTGTGATGTGGTCCGGGTTTATGACCAGGACATGGGGAACTTGTTGAACTTTGTCTCGTATGCTTTATGTGCAGTACACAAGTGTTTGTTGTGGTAAAAGAGGTCTGCAGCAGATTGGATCATCATGAGCACATTAAGGTGTTTTAGAGCGGCGTATTACCGGGTTCTACACTCCGCTGTTGATTGGAACTCGGGGATTGCTGTGAAGTGAGACTTAAATGCCATTTTACAATCACGTGGTTCAAAGCAATCAAGTTAGTCGGAGGAGGAATCTCTCCCAGGTTCAGAGTGGTGTTCAGTTCTGCCTCCGGGCTCTCGCTTTTTCTGCAAACAACTCAATCAAGATGAAACGGGCAGCTTTTTATTTCCCTTTTTTCATTCCAGTCAAATCAGCGGCAGACAGCGGAAGCAGTCAGCTGCTCGGTCGGAGGCGAGGCTGAGGAATCGTGGGTCTAGGAGAGAGTAGGTGTGTGTCTGGATGGATGTGACGGGGTTAAAGGTGTCCTTGGTCTTAAAGAACCTGCTGAGACTCATCAGCTCCACTCAGCTTCGATTGTCCGCTCCACAACAGGTGATGACTGTGAGTCGGCCCTGTGATACATGCATTAGGAAACCATGCGAAGAGAGAGGAAACGAGAAAACATGAGCCGTCCTTTCCTCTGAAGCTTCACAGCTGGTCAGTCGGATGGAACAGCTGGAGACCTCTGATGGAGTTTGTGTCACATGTTCAGTGTCCAAATAAAGACGGTTATTCTCACAGTCAGAGTTTCTCTGTTACCTGTTTAACAAACGTCTGCACATGAAGAACAACCTGCCTTCATACTGGCAGAATGTGTGTATTTTATTTATCCAGTAATTGTGTCTGAATTTATTGACATTCTGATCATGAATTCTAAATTCCGTAACCTGGATTATAGGATTATAGTGTCTTTTGAACACTGAAAAGTATTTTTCATATTAATGTTTTAGGGAAAATTGAATGATGTTACCCTCTGACTGAATAGAAATAAATGATAAAAAACATGTTTCTTGCTGACAGACAGACTCTGACTTTCATTCTATCAATTAGAAAAGTTAATGGAGGAAATGACGGGAGAAATCGTTCTAATAGACAAAACTTGCAGCGGTGGTTGAGATGAATTAGATCAGTCTGATCAGCTGCAGCTCCCAATCAATAACTGACATCCAGTGAGGGGGCGTGTTGGCCGTTAAAAGACCGGCTGCTCTCCTGCCTCCTCCTCACAGATCTCTCCTCATCGATCCTCGGAGCAGAAATAAGAACTTCCAGACCAGAATGACCTCCAGTTCAAGTGAGTAAATATCTGATAATATCTAATGAGGAGCTGAGCTTTAGGACATCCTCGGGGAAAAAAGATCAGGGAGGATGAAACTTCATTTTGGATCATGAAGACTATCTGATGGCAACGGAGCGACGTTACAGTTAAAACGAGCCAACCAATCAGCAGCCAGTGTTTGGTTGACAGGGAGTGAGATGGGTTAGGTTAATGACAGTGAAATGACATCTTGTCTTTATGCTGCATCTCTCCCCATGACACGTGCAGCAGGGCCAGTCCAGCTTTTTGTTGGGCCTGATGCAAAATCTTTAGGATAGGCAAATTAAAAATATATATATTTGAATTGAACTTTAAACAAACATGCAAATTATAAATAATCAAATAAAATAGAATGAAAGTTAGTTTAGCAAAACAGTTTTAAATAAAAAATAGAACCAGCAAAATAACAAGCAAGAAACAACGTTTTATTATTATTTATTTATTTATATTTACGAACAAAAGTAATCAAATCACTTGAGGTTTCTTTCAAAAGTCACATTGAACATTTTTAAATAATGGTGATTTGAAATAACAAGGATTTGAAATGCAGGATGGTCCAGTTGTGTCATCGTTTTACACCTGACAAGCTTCATAAGCAGAAAGCAGCCACACATCAGTCAGGATACAAGAACAACATTTATCTGCATTTATAACGTGTGTATAAATATAACAATATATAGGTGACGGGATACATTACACGTATATATCTTTATAACAACGAGGCAGCTGAGTCTCTAAGAAGCTGAACAAGCCAAAGCAGGAAGAGACCCGAAGCAAAGCAGCAGTCGGTGAGTTTGTGCAACAAAGAGCAGTTTGAATGAATTCACAGACATCAAATATTAAGTGTGTAACCTGTATCACTATCACATACAAGTTTTTTTAATCTCTCATTCATTTATGACTTTATTATGTTGTAAATTTGATTTCTTCTTGGAAAGAAGAAAAAAAGTTTTCCCGTTAATGTGCAACTTTTTTCTCTAAATATTCCCTCCTTCCCCCGGCTCCTTTATTAACAGCTGTCCCACTTTCTTCATGACAGCCTGAGAGATGAACAAAAATGATGAGAACTTGCACAATGTGAATCAGTTCTTGTTAATATATAATTAATATACAGTATAATACTACAGTCATACTAGTCTGACTAACTGAATGTAGACTGTGTGTATGAAGAACTGATCACATAGAAGGCGTCACTAGAAAGTGACACAAAACCACTGGTTTCACGTTTTGCTATTTCTGCCTGTAGCTAAAGTTAGCTGCCTGTAGCTAAAGTTAGCTGTCTGTAGCTAACGTTAGCCTGCCTGTAGCTAAAGTTAGCTGTCTGTAGCTAACGTTAGCCTGCCTGTAGCTAAAGTTAGCTGTCTGTAGCTAACGTTAGCTGCCTGTAGCTAAAGTTTGCTGTCTGTAGCTAAAGTTAGCTACCAGGGAAAACCAACGCTAGCCTCTTCCTGTTTGGTTTGTGCCTTTCCTCTCTGACGTTGATGGAGCTTTTATTTCCCGGGTGATCATATCCAACTATATAGTGAAGGTGAAGCTTCTATAATGTCAATGCAGATGATGTCATTATTCTAGAGCCATTACTTCAATCAACATTTACTTCATAATAATACTTTTTTTTGTGTGTTTATTGCCAATTTAATCAGCAACAATTTGGAGTAGTTATTAAGTAGTTATTTTCAACAAAAATTACTCCAAATTCCAGCTACTCAAATATAAATATTTGGTGTTTTTCTGACGGTAAGCAGAATATGTTTGGCTTTTGAACAGACAAAACAAAAGATTTGAATATGTACTTAGTGTAAGTGCATTTTTTGACACTTTTTTATAGGCCAAAGGTCCCACTGGGAGAGACCAGGTCCATTTTGATCCCATCAGTCATCAAGCCCACATCATGAGTCACACATCTGATGACTTTATACCTGATACACCAAAGGCATGTTATTTTTATTTCGTGTGCCACGAAGTGATGATTTCCCTTCATTTCCTGATCAACTAATGTCAACGTCATTCACGATTAATTCCCCAGATATAGTTTACTCAAATCCGACAGCATCCGATCAAGCTGCAGAAGAAAACCATGAAGAACGGTTTGTGTACAAAAAGTGAGCAATATGCATTTACGTGTAAAATTACTGACGGAGCCTCAAATTACATTTGGTGAAGGATGCATACGACTTGTTTAGGACTCCAAGTTTAGGACTTGACTTGTGACTGCAACACGATGAGTTGGTCCCACGTCAGCATGTTAATCATCAGTCATAATGTGGGAGAAGATGCTGACAAATAACTAGCAGTTTCAATAAGACGCATCGTGATAATATGGTGTAGTTGGTCATCCCCACTGGAATACAGCTTGTGTTGACATGTGAAAGCCAGACGTTTCCTGGCAGACTGACACGAGTTATTACAACTATCTCCCTCATCCCTGTGTGAAGCTGAAGAGAAAAAACACCAAAGAGTAAACTTTTCCCTTCTGGATCGGACCAAAGAAAACCAGCTGATGAGCTCATGCCTTCCTCCGCTGCTACGAGCCAGCAGTTCATGTCTTGTGTCTCGTCTCGGCGAGGCAGACGGGTAAAGTGTTCCCAGCGGTCAGGATGTGGATGGGAGCTGAGGGCAGTTTTTCGGGGCCGAGTTGAGGTCTCTGAAGGGCTCGGAGAGGCGCGGGCCCTGCAGGCGGGACAGCAGCGTGGTCCGGCGGATGCTGCTGTCCGAATCCTGCTGGCTGAACGTGTTCCTCAGCCGGCGGCAACACGGCAGGCTGCCGGCGAAGTCCGACAGCAGGTGTCCGCTGAAGATCATGTAGATCCAGGGGTTGCAGCAGCTGTTGAGGCTGGCCAGCAGGGCAGAGAGCGTCACCGTGGTGTTCTCCGAGTCTGCAGGGAGACAGGGGTTTGTTACTGTAGCTCTAAAGGTTGAGTTTGAGTCATTCAACACACCTCTGTGTCCTGCTGGTATAAAACACACACTCTGGCGCTACCAACAGTTAATTCCATTACAGCTCTCAATGACTGTATTTCCAGCACTGTCTGGAAGCTGGATACTGTTGGCTAACGTTAGCAGCTGGATCCTGCCCAGTCAGTCATTCATAGAAGTAGCTTTATGTTTTACACTTCCATTAGTCCTCATCCTAAAAGCCAGTTTCCTTTTGCTGAGTCAGAGCTCTACGCTGCAACACCGTCACGTTCAAACTTCCATGCCTTTCACCTGATTAGTGAACTGACGGGGTTCTTCAATGGCCGATGTCAATATCGTGTTGTCGTTTTTGTTTTTAATGCTGATGTTTGTGTCGAATCAGCCAGTGAGTGAGTGCCAAAGAAAGCAAACGATAAATACTTGGAAGAAATAAGTGATATATAAAAAAAATAATGGATGGAATCTGAAATTTCATCATGAGGAATCAGTCATCAGTGTATCTTTAAAGGTCCAGTGTTTAGGGTCTGGCGGCATCTAGTGGTCAGGTTGCAGATTGCAACCAACTGAAACTTCTCCTGTGTGCCAAGAGTGTAGGAGAACATCTTTGTTCAGTTAACATCGTTCTGGTCCCTTAACATTCACGTGTAGATGTTTGAAGTGTGAATGGAATCAAAAGTCAAATCATTGAAGGCTACCAATCAACGGCCACGGTCACATGACTTCACAGTCACATGACTTCACCTCACCACCACTACGGTAAAGGTGGACTAGTGTCTCATCTCATTTAGCTACTTGTGAGAAAGAGGTTTTTACTGACGTCTTTTTTATATCGTAGAAGAAAATGTTAAAATCTCTGAAGCTTGTGTTAAACACGACCTTATTTCAGACATCTCAACACATTGAATTTGAGACGAGGGTACTGGAAGGACAAATATGCTGACTCATGTCTGGGTTTTAGGACCCTTTCCTGCAACACTCTGTAAACATTACATAACTATTCTGATATCCAGGTGATTCTACAAACAGAAAACAACACAAAAGTTAATCTAAATGGTTCTGTGTGTATATACACACACACACACACACACACACACACACACACACACACACACACACACACACACACACACACACACACACACACACACACATTATTGTGAAATTAGTCCACAATATGACGATGATGTGATCTTAAAGTTTCTATTTCTAGATCCCCTAATTGCTACACACTGTTCCTTTAAAGCCAGAACATGCAGTATTATTTGTACTATCATAATTCTATTCTTAAAGTAATTGAAGTTGCTGATTTTCTCATTAACCCTGAATAATCAGGTTCATAAAAACAGAATACAGGTGGTTTTATATGCGTTGTATGTGCTGTACAATTGACATTAGTTTAATTTAAACCCCTTAAAGTGAGATAGTTTCTGGTAAAGTCAGAACATGTATAGACCTTCCCCTCTGATTCCAACCAGATTACTGATTGCATAGAAAACGTTTCTGTCATCTTTAGTTACCTTAATTGCCTGCTAAAGGGACAAACACAAAATGTGTATTTTATTGTGTTTTTATGACAGATAAACGGGAATGATTGCTTCTCTTGAGTTATGGGTGTGGGAGATAGGTGTGGATGGACGCGGTTCTCGTGCGTCTGAGGTCGCATCCCCGCAGCGGAGCAGCGACTCACCGGCCCAGGAGAAGGTCTTGTCCCACACCGACCACATCTGCACGGTGAAGAAAGGCGCCCAGCACACCACGTACGCCAGCACGATCACGAAGGTCATCTTCACCGTGCGTAATTTGGCCCGGGAGATGGTGCTGACGCTGCTGACCGCGGTCCGGCCCAGGATCCCGTTCTTGGTGGCCTCCGCCACCGAGCCCGCGCTCTTCCTCCGGGTCTTGTACTTGAGGTTCCTCCAGATCGCGCGGCAGATGAGCCCGTAGCAGAACACGAGCACGGCCACGGGCACGAGGAAGATCCCGGCCGTCATCCACGTGATGTACGCGCGCAGCCCCCACGGCTCCGCGAAGTGACCCCAGCAGTCGTAGACGGCCGAGCCCGGGTGCACCTCGCTCAGGGAGAAGATGAAGTACTGCGGGGCGCTGAGGACCAGGCTGCACGCCCACGTGGAGCCGATCATGATGTGAGCGCGCTGCGTCGGCTGCTGGAGCGTCTGCAGCGGGTGGCAGATGGCGATGTAGCGGTCCAGGGTCATCATCACCATCATGTAGGCGGAGGCGAACATGCCCAGGACCTGCAGGTGCTTCACGACGCGGCACAGAAAGTCCGGCCCGTAGAAGCGGAAGGTGATCTTCCAGCAGAGCTGCGGCAGCACCTGGAAGAAGGCCACCACCAGGTCCGCTAGGCTCAGGTGCTTCATGAACAAGTGCATGCGCGACGGTTTCCGCCGGGTCTTGTACATGGCCAGCAGCACGCTCACGTTCCCCACCACCGCCGCGACGAACGCGACGCTCAGCACGGTTATCTCGAGCTTGGCCACCTCCTCGTTCCGTCCGAACGGGTCGGTGTCGTTGCTCTTCCCGCCGACGTCGCCGGTCTCCAGCCGCTGCGTCAAGTCGAACGCCTCGCTGCAGTTTGCGCCCGTGATGTTGCACGCGCCGTCCGAGGGGAAGAGCATGGTGGCCGCGTCTCCTCCGGGGCGCGCGGAGCTGGCTGCCCTGGCGCTGCCGTCCGCACCGGAGACTGTGGCTTCAAACTTCCTACTCCACCATGTGTGGGGGGTCGACGGGAGGAGCGCGGACGCGACCACTCACACGGACTACGCGCAAAAAGTCAGAAACCAAAATAAAATCTAGCGGGGTTTTATCACTCGTGGCGCGCGGCAACTTCTGGTGGATATCCGAGCCACACTGCTGCGGATCAGCCTCTTTTAAAGGGTCCTGAATCCCCCCTACACCCACTACCCAACACTCCCACACACACATACACACACAGACACACACACGCACACACACACGCACACACACGCGCGCGCGCGTTCTTTCTCTTCCTTCACTCACAGCATCAAAGTGGAGGGGGTTCTCGGTGGTGAAAG
This sequence comes from Eutrigla gurnardus, assembly GCF_963514095.1. Taxonomy (NCBI): domain Eukaryota; kingdom Metazoa; phylum Chordata; class Actinopteri; order Perciformes; family Triglidae; genus Eutrigla; species Eutrigla gurnardus. The sequence continues at coordinate 4,784,579 of NC_139932.1, forward strand.
TCTCAACAAACCCTAATGATTTAAATCCTAAACATGAAGCGTTATGTGGGATGATTTTGCCCAGAATTAAAACGCCAAATCAAATGTAAAAACAATAACTACAAAAGGGAGAGAGGATATTGAAATACAAAAAAGATTAAATGTCAAGCTTTTGTTTTGATTTTTTTTTCAATTTCAGGAATGTAAATGTAACATTTTGAGCTGAGTAATACAATTTTATATAATAAAACAATTCCGCTTGCTAGCTTTTCTTTGCATGTCTTGTTTTGTGCGAAGAAACACTTAAATATTGAATTTACAATAATCAACAATTCTATTTTATAATTCTGATCACTTCTCTCTTGTCAGTTGATTGATTGACCAATTTATAAACTGCCGGTGAGAGAGGGACATTCAAAGGAGCGATCCAATTAAATTAGCATCTCACTGACATAGACTAAACCCTCCTCGCCTGAGTATTGATTTAGCCTTCTCTGTATTCTGACGATAGCGTGTGTGCGTGCGTGTTTGTGCGCGTGCGTGTGTGCACGTGTGTGTGTGTGTGTGTGTGTGGAGGAGGGGTCTCAGAGGAGGGAGTCCATGTGGCATTAATGTGTTTATGTTGAAATAACCTGATAATCCCAGAGACAACGCTTGTTTTCTCAACATTGAGAGAGAAACCAAAGATAGTACCAAAGATGCAGACTGTCTTCCAAATCTAACAACACTATCCTGCAGCTCTGCCCTGAAGAAGTGTTTAAATGTGTTTACATTTCACTTCAATGCATTCCTTCAAATCCCCCCTCCAAAATGATTTTACAACAAACAATCAATGTATTATACATGAATAATAGAGAATATTTAAAAGTGTTTATTACTCTGAGTCAAAAAATGTTTTGCCGAAACCAATACGGAAACATCTCTCTTCTTCTCTCTGCTGGCCATCAGGGGGCGACTCCTCTGGTTGCAAAAAGATGTCTGATTGTATGAAAGTCACTGAGATGATTAATTATCTCAGTAAACATTGTAAACATGCTCAGACGAGCATGATTTGCTTTGTGTTGTCATGCTGAATGTTCATGTTACGTCATTTCAGTTCAAATGTTCTTCACAGCACCGAGATTAATTACAGAGGAGCAGATTAAATATTAATTTCCCCACCTTCCCCTGTAATATGAATGGTCTGAATGGAGTTCATGACTAGCCTTCTTTTTCTTACACAAGAAAACTGTTTTAGTTGCTCTCTCTATAGTTTCCTAAACTTACATCCCTAAAAATGTAAAACACAAATTACAAAACAGTATATATTCACATCAGTAGCATAACAGCACATTTGGGCAGCACAAAAGCATTCCAGCATGATATTCATTTCGTCAATTATGGGCCATTTAGAGTCCAATAGACCAGAAAGCAGGGGATGCTTTAGGGGGCGGGGCTACCTGGTGATTGACTAAGCCTTTCACAGTGTGTTTTCAGAAAACAGATTGTGTCACGATGACTATATCCACTTCTTAGATACAGTCTATGGTTCTTCCTTTACATCCTTGCACTATATGTAATAAAAGATTGTAGATTTTTCCGAATTCTGCTGACAAACCAACCAAACTGAAAACATAACAACTTTTTGAGGAGGTCATTTGTTGTGCTCAATTCTTTTCATAAATGCTTCCTGCAGTTTTGTCCTCAGTGTTCTTCATCATGAGATGTTGAGTTGTCCACCAGAATGTCGTCTTCCTCGGACACCATGATTTCCTGCACATGATTTTGCTGCCCAACAAGGCCACAACTTAGTATCTTAATGCGCAATCTATATGCAAGAAGTGGGGAAAGGGATTTCGAAGTCACAGAGGCCGACTGTGTTTATCACGTCAAGTAGTTATTCAGAGGCTGAGCCAGCTGCTGATGCAGACCATTACATAATGTCTTGTGATTAAACAATGGTGGGTAATGGTCGGGGCTGTTAGTAGTTACAGATTTATCATGCTGCCATTATGAAGCCTGTCAGACTCACATGTGAATGATTAATATCCCAGGCTGGTGTGCACACTGATATCAGCACACATGTTAGATACAGGTGTTTAACCACGATAGGATTTTAAAGGGTTATATCACCAATATGACTAAAAATACATCTTTTCCCATTTTGGCTTAATTCAGCATAAAACAACCTACTTAAAACACACTTAATCAAATATTTACCTACAAGAGAAATGATACGAAAACAAAAACAACGTGAAGACAACATGCAGGTCACATGAGAAACGATAGTTTCCTCTTCAAACAGAGTACCCCCCCCCTTGTTTACATATACACGTTAACCTTGATTGTCAAACTATTTACAACTGGAACCATAATCCATGAGAAAATGCTTCATAACTGAGAATGCAGTTCAGTTGTACGGAAACTTGACTATCAAGGCGACACGGTTGCCCATAGGCCGTAAAGCATGAACATATGTATTTTATTTTTTTATTTTATTGGTTTATTTCAGGGACATTGCACACTGATCAACAGCCAAACTGTAAGTGAGCCAGAGTTAGCCAAAGAGGCTAGTTTTCATCTGTAGTCCCCGGCCAGATTTTCAAAAGGCAACCTAAAATTACAGAAATAAAAAGCATGTATAAGCATTCAAAAACAACATAGTAAGAACAAATTGACAAACAGAGGCAATAGATAATACAAAAAACACCCAGCATACATATGACATTATACCCTGTAGACATTATGTCATTATGCAGCAGGCTAAAAACAGGACAAACACACCTACATAAAAGCACATAAACAGCGGCATAGAGCACAAACAAGCAGAGCAAACATATACAGCAGCATAAAGCATAAACATGCAAGATAAACATATACAGCAGCATAAAGCACAAACACACACCAACAACACTTTGTTTTAGACACTAACATGCACAGCACAAGACAGGACATGAGCATGAGTAACATGCAGGCAGGACACGACTGTAACCAAAGAAGACAGCAGTGGAAGCATTTGCAGTCCTAATGTACACATAACTGATTACCAATAAGCCACATTTTCAGCTGTCCTGAAAAGGAACGGTAAGAACTAATGTTTCTGATATGACCTGTTACTGAGTTCCATTCTTGAGATGCTGTAACTGAGAATGCTGAGTGGCTAAAGGCACTTGTTCTAAGCGGTACAACACAGTCTCCTCTGGACGAGCCTCTGGTTGTCCGGCTTGTATCTGACCTCTGAGTGATACACTGTTGAAGTGGTGGGGGGGCTTTATAATGCAGAATTTTAAAAATAAGGCAGATATTGGCATACTTTATTAAGTTATACCAACTCAGAAGTTTATACTTCTTTAAAATGAGACAATGGTGGAAGGTGTTTGACTTCCGATCTAAGACTTTGAGGGTTTGTTTATATAGAGTTTCAAGTGGTTTTAGTGTTGTTTTATTGGCTTGTGCAAAACTGGTCAGACAGTATGTGAGATGTGACATTATCATTGCATGCATATATAACATAGCTGCATCGGTAGTCATTGACATAGTCACTGTGATGTCACCCATTGGTCTGTGGACTACAGTTTTAAAGCTTTTGAGTTCAACCAAGGTGGACCCTCGCCACCTTGGTTTCTTGGAACCACAAATTACATATTTTTGTTTTCAGCCAAACCATGATGTTTTTTTCAGTACAACTAAACCTTATTGTGTTATTGTGTTGTGTAAATCTAACTATGTCGTTTAGTTGCCTAAACCTAACTATGTAGTTTAGTTGTCTAAATCTAGTTTAGTTGCCTAAACCTAACTATGTAGTTTAGTTGTCTAAATCTAACTATGTAGTTTAGTTGTCTAAATCTAACTATGTAGTTTAGTTGTCTAAACCTAACTATGTAGTTTTGTTGTCTAAATCTAACTATGTATATTTGTTCTCTAAACCTAACTATGTAGTTTAGTTGTCTAAATCTAACTATGTAGTTTAGTTGTCTAAACCTAACTATGTAGTTTAGTTGTATGAACCTAACTATGTAGTTTAGTTGTATGAACCTAACTATGTAGTTTAGTTGTCTAAATCTAACTATGTAGTTTAGTTGTCTAAATCTAACTATGTATATTTGTTCTCTAAATCTAAATATGTAGTTTAGTTGTCTGAACCAAACTATGTGGTATAGTTGTATGAACCTAACTATGTACTTTAGTTGAACCTAACGATGTATTCTAGTTGTCTAAAACTAGTTTTAGTTCATTGACCACACGTTTCAAACTGTTTCAAGCTGTTTGTTACAAACTGCTATTTGGGGAAAAAAAACTTTCCCATGAAACATAAATGAGGCAGTTTAGTTGTCTGGAAAGGTAATTTTTTCGGTGACAGGTTTAAAATTGAAATTTAGCTGAATTTAAAGTTGTTATTAAGCGGAGACACTACCAGTGAATAGGCTTCACATTTTGAAACATCTGGAAACATCTTCTGGTGATTCATTGACCGTGTGGGCAGATGAATCATTGCCTTTATCAGAACTCACAGACCTAGCCATTCCTTACAACAAGACTATAAAGCAAACCCACTTATTGCCCCTTTGAGTTTATTTCTCACTTCACTTTAATTAACTATACATTAACCCAGTCATTGTGCTGGGCTTCTGTATTATCTCCCTGGGTCCTGTTTGGACAGTCAGTACTCCCGTAATTCAATACTAAGTCAACAAGTTCCCTCAGGGAAAAATGTGAGGAGCCAGAGAGGGTAAATAACGAGGAAATACAGCAGTGAGAGTGAGAACGGATATGAACAGAGCTGCCAAGGAGACGTTAAATAACAAGGCCATCATTCAAGTTCTGCATTCAAAGTCAGCCTCAAGTACCCAAAGTAAAAGTATGTCATCCTTTCTGGAGAGAATGACACAATTAGAAGATAAAATAACTTCCAAAGTTGGAGATGCAAGACATAGGTTCTTTCATCAATGTCATTACTTAGATTATAATTTCACATTAAAGGTACAATATGCAACTTTTTTTCTCCCTCTCCTGTCATGTTAAAATGTCTGAAAATTGCTTTATAAGGTATAATACTACTTTCAAGATATCATATATTTTATTACTTTTTCCATATCATTCTATATTAGACATGGGACGATATCCATCCATCCATCCATTGTCTACCGCTTATCCTGTATTCAGGGTCGCGGGGGGGCTGGAGCCAATCCCAGCTGTCATTGGGCGAAGGCAGGGTACACCCTGGACAGGACGCCAGTGGTGTAACATGTAGAGACAAACAACCATTCACACTCACATTCACACCTATGGGCAATTTAGAGTCACCAATTAACCTATCCCCATGCATGTCTTTGGACTGTGGGAGGAAGCCGGAGAACCCGGAGAGAACCCACGCTTACATGGGGAGAACATGCAAACTCCACACAGAAGGAACCCGGGCCGACCCAGGAATCGAACCCAGGACCCTCTTGCCGTGAGGCGAGAGTGCTACCCACTACACCACCGCGCAGCCCTTGGGACGATATCCTTTTAGCCAAAATAATTTAGATTAAAGATATTATACCGATAATCATCAAAATGTGCTTTAAAACCCTTAAAATGACAGCAAAACATATTAACAAATATTTGCATTGTATCACAGATGAGAAACTCTATATTCCAACCTGATGAAGATTTTAGACTTCAGACATCTGGATCGGCTTGCTACCGAACAGCATTGAAGAAAGTCAGCTATTCAACGTGAAGCTGCTTTCTTCAGTGTTTTTACCAGTTTTAATCAGACCTGAGACCTCTGTGGTAAAAACCTCCTCATCAATGAACACTGAAGGAATCCCAACAACTCCCATGATCCCATGGCATGTTAGCAACTGTTATGGTAGGAGACCCATCACAGCAGAAAATTACATATTGTGCATTTCATTTGAGACCATTCAAAGCAGCTCATGAGATATGTCAACTTTGAGGGAATATTCACAAAATGTTCCGAAAACATTAGGCTGCGTCTCCTAGAAAATACCTTTTATATACTACTTACTTGTTTCACCAGTTGTGTTTTCAGGGACACGTAACTGAAAAAGCTAATCTTATCAGACATAGACAAGACATCAGTTGGATGGTGGCCCAACAAAGTGCAAGATTTTAAGGTTGAATTGCAGTAAAGATTGTGGTTTTGGTGTGTTAATGTTAAAAAAAAAGTTAAATAAGTTAAACAATTTTGATTCTGAGTGGATGAGAGGTTATTAATCATGCACGCGTGTTCGGTCCACACAAGTCTCTAGTTGTGTCCCAACTCAGTGACTGCACCCTTCTGGTCTGGAATGAGACTTTCAGGTCTACAGAGGATTTCCTGTTTTGCATTACCTTACCTCTTGCAGCTTAGCAACCAGCAGCAATTGACAAGAAAGAGCATAGACTAGGTAACTAATGTTATCTGACTAAAAAGGAGCCTGAGATATTTTAGGTATAGGCTTCATGGTTTACTTCACACTGAGAGTATTCTGACCCATCTTAAATTCATCACCGGTGTGCAACGAATCTTGGGATAAGTTGGGCAGTAAAGGAACCATCTGTCAGATTGTCTGAATCAAGAAAAGAAGGTCACATTTCTTGCTGCCTTTGAAGGAGTTGGTAAATGGGACAAACTTGTAACAGGCGCTGTGACCGAATCGGTCTTCAGCACCTCACAACTAACGCGCTGTGTATGGCTTTCTGATTAGATGTGTAGCTCTTGGGAGGTGATGCGAGAAATTAGAAAAGAAGGAGAGGTTTGAGTAGGTTCAGTCATGGAGGGAAAAGCCTGTATTTAGTGTTGATCTCCTCAAGTAGCTATTGTTTTCTCAGACAGACCGGAGCTAAATCCAAGGGCTATCTACAAATCTGACCTTGCACCATTATTCTCTTCTAAATCCTTGAACCTCTAATAGATTATATGTCACATGAACAGACACTTAAACAATAAGAAGGAAGCACTCTTATTATGTGTATTCATTTAAGATTTTCTCATTTTTTATCACCCTACACTCTGACAAAAGACCTCCAAATGATGTATGGACCTGCATTTAGCGCCTTTCCTGTCTTTCCGACCACTCAAAGCTACATATAACCATTCATCGTCTCACACACCGATGGAACAGCCTACATAACCAGTCATCCAGTCTCTTGCTCAAGGACTCTTCAACACATGGACTGAATACTGGGGGATCAATCCACCGATCACCTCTGAGCCACAGCCGCCCAAATATTGACTTTTTCATCATGAAGGAATATTCTGTATTGACTTTTCGCATGTTTTTTACTCATATTTCTAATCACACATTGATTGGTGGGAGGAAGAACCTCCGCTAGCGCAAAGGTTACCAGAGCACGAAATGAAACCCTCCTCACACTTCAGTGGTAAAAAAATTAAATAAAATAATGCTTATTGAATGATTTATTATGTTCAGAACAGCGTTTTTTGAGCTGTTTAAAGTTGATGTTACCAGATATGCCAGAAATATTTTTGGACTCTAAAGCAAGTTTGATAATGTAATTTATTTTTTAGTCTAATTTCATGTAATTAAGTGCAATTTACAGTACCGGCGATTTCCAGAAGAAAGAAGCAGCGATGGAGGTACGGTATGTGTCGGGGTCAGAAGGGAGAGAGTTGAGCAAACAAACAGGAGAAAACACAGATCATGCGCTCCGCTGGTTTGTTGGGTCACTGCCTGCACAAAGTCTGCCCTCTGAACATCTCCTTATATGTATGTCGGGTGATGACGAAGAGAACAGTTCTGATACGGTTCTGTACATTGAAAGTGAGCATGAAATCCTTCTGATCAGCAGAGACAGATGGATTTTATGCTCAGTCTCTTAACTCCCAGTTGTTATTGACCTTTCATTAAGACCAAAGTCATCGTTACATGTTACTCTACTCCGGAGGCAACCTCCAGTTGTCAAAAGTAGAGTCGATGTAAAAGTGCCTTAAACATGCATTCTGTCTGCAGACTCCTCTGGTTTGGAAGAAGTCTGATTTGGAAGTCTATGAGAAAATTACCCTACTTCTTATTTGATTTATTATCTCAGTAAACATTGTAAACATGAGTTGATGATCTCAATTTCTAGTTTCAAGTCTTCAATGCAGCAAGATGTTCATTTAATAAAATAGAAGTTATCTTAGTAGCTAATTGCATTGGTAGTGTGGTAGCGACGGTAACAAGGTGGCTGTAGCGAGGCCATGGTAGCAACCTTTCCATCACAAGGTAGCCCCGCCCTAAAGCAATGTTTACTGAGATAATAAATCCAGAAAGAAATCTGGTCATTTTCTCATTGGCTTCCATGTATTTAGACTTCTTTTTGCAACCAGAGGAGTCGCCCCTTGATGGCCAGCAGAGAGAATGCAAGTTTAAGGCACTTCAGCTTGGCTTCACAACTTGAGGTTTTCACAACACATTCCCTCTCCCAGAGCAGACGGGAAGGTGAGGTCAAAACAGCAGTCTGAGCACTTCCTTGTTACTAAAAGGGTCAATATAATTCACTGAGCTTCCCCTGATAGTCTTGAGATCTCTTTCCTCTGTATGTGTTGTAAATGTGACAACACCTCCTACTCTGCTCCGTCTGTTTCCTGCTCCTCTGTTATGTTTCTTCTCTCCACCGGGGAAGTGAACTGGCAGGTTAATTGTTTGTGTTTTCTTTAGAAATCGTGGCTGCACTCCATGTACTTGCTGGCGACACTTCCATCCACACACTTCTGCCTCCGGTGGCCTTTAATTCTATTTAATTTGATATTTATTCAACTTGATGTCATTTTGCCAATGCAGGTCGGTCCAGTATTTGATTTTTTAATGACATTTTGTGCAGACATTATATCATGATGCTGATACTAAGCCATGGCGAGAGCTACAAAAACAAGTCTCTCTCTCTCTCGTACACATTTTTAATCATTGAGTCACTTTGTGTTGCATCGCTGTGGTGTTCACAAGGGTTTTCATGGGAATTAAACACATAAATAACACTTCATAAGCAGTAGATAAACTGATTTCTTAACTGATAAAGTTAAGAAATGTGTTTAAATGTTACAAAACATTCATTATTCATAATAATAAAAGTAATTATAACTACTTCTGTGGGCACTTATAAGTGGAGGCTGCTGGGTAAACAAATCATGAATCATAATAAAGTAAATAGCAAAAAAGAAATAATAAGTAATAATCAGAAAAGTGTGGTAGAAGCTATGTCTGTCTACATTACAGTGTTGTAAACTATTTATTGAATATATATATAAATATATATACACTCAACAAAAATATAAACGCAACACTTTTGTTTTTGCTCCCATTTTTCATGAGATGGACTTAAAGATCTAAAATTCATTCCAGATACACAATATTACCATTTCTCTCAAACATTGTTCACAAATCTGTCTAAATGTGTGATAGTGAGCACTTCTACTTTGCTGAGATAATCCATCCCACCTCACAGGTGTGCCACATCAAGATGCTGATCTGACATCATGATTAGTGCACAGGTGTACCTTATACTGCCCACAATAAAAGGCCACTCTGAAATGTGCAGTTTTGTCTCACAGCAAAATGCCACAGATGCCACAAGCATTGAGGGAGCGTGCAATTGGCATGCTGACAGCAGGAATGTCAACCAGATCTGTTGCTCGTGCATTGAATGTTCATTTCTCCACCATAAGCCGTCTCCAAAGGCGTTTCAGAGAATATGGCAGTACATCCAACCGGCCTCACAACCGCAGACCACGTGTAACCACACCAGCCCAGGACCTCCACATCCAGCAGGTTCACCTCCAAGATCGTCTGAGACCAGTCACTCAGACAGCTGCTGAAACAATTGGTTTGCATAACCAAACAATTTCTGCACAAACTGTCAGAAACCGTCTCAGGGAAGCTCAACTGCATGCTCGTCGTCCTCATCGGGGTCTTGACCTGACTCCAGCTCGTCGCCGTAACAGACTTGAGTGGGCAAATGCTCACATTCGATGGCGTCTGGCACGTTGGAGAGGTGTTCTCTTCACGGATGAATCTCGGTTTACATTGTTCAGGGCAGATGGCAGACAGCGTGTGTGGCGTCGTGTGGGTGAGCGCTTTGCTGATGTCAATGTTGTGGATCGAGTGGCCCATGGTGGTGGTGGGGTTATGGTATGGGCAGGCATCTGTTATGGACGAAGAACACAGGTGCATTTTATTGATGGCATTTTGAATGCACAGAGATACCGTGATGAGATCCTGAGGCCCATTGTTGTGCCATACATCCATGAACATCACCTCATGTTTCAGCAAGATAATGCACGGCCCCATGTTGCAAGGATCTGTACACAATTCTTGGAAGCTGAAAATGTCCCAGTTCTTGCATGGCCAGCATACTCACCGGACATGTCACCCATTGAGCATGTTTGGGATGTGCTTGACCGGCGTATACGACAGCATGTACCAGTTCCCACTAATATCCAGCAACTTCGCACAGCCATTGAAGAGGAGTGGACCAACATTCCACAGGCCACAATTGACAATCTGATAAACTCTATGCGAAGAAGATGTGTTGCACTACATGAGGCAAATGGTGGTCACACCAGATACTGACTGGTTCTGAGTCCCCAGACCCCCAATAAAGCAAAAAAATGCACATTTCAGGGTGGCCTTTTATTGTGGACAGTCTAAGGCACACCTGTGCACTAATCATGATGTCAGATCAGCATCTTGATGTGGCACACCTGTGAGGTGGGATGGATTATCTCAGCAAAGCAGAAGTGCTCACTATCACACATTTAGACTGATTTGTGAACAATGTTTGAGAGAAATGGTTATATTGTGTATCTGGAATGAATTTTAGATCTTTAAGTCCATCTCATGAAAAATGGGAGCAAAAACAAAAGTGTTGCGTTTATATTTTTGTTGAGTGTATATATATATATTCATATTTTTTATATATTGCTCATGCACTTAAAAATCCAGTATTTTGCCAAATAATTTGACCCCAGTTTCACACTGTTTGACTGCAGAATCAACAGTTTGGTCAAAGTAGAAATCTCTACATTGTTCTGTTACTGTACCATGAATCCTTAATGGAAACAGTCAAATGTTTCTTGAAAGTGTAATAACATTTGTACTCAACATCATTGAAAAGCAATTCATTTATGGAAAAACTAAAAAAGAGATTTCAGGGACGATAAATCAGAAGGATTTACAATATGTAGGATGTGAAAAGATGAAAACTGAAGTGTAAAAGTGAATCAACCTGGTGGTCGAGCAGAACACAACAACATGAAGGAACAACACTGTTCCTGTCAAGCCGAGTAGCTCTTCATTCAATGTTAATCAGTAAACAGACATTCAGGATAGCTTCAGCAGCTAGCGTAGCATGGAAGAGCTAGTTGGTGGTGTGCTAACGTACTCTGCTCATGTTAGCGCCACAGGCTCCGAATACACAAAACCAGCCTTGAGATAAAGAAAAATAATGTAATAATAATATGTAACAAATGAATGGGAGTTTGTGGAGCAGAGCCAGTCCATGCTACGATACGATCTGAGCTTGAGGGGTGGGGCAAGGGTCAATTGAGTTAGTAGTTAGTTAATATATTAATTTTTTTACTGTTTAATTTTTTATTAGATGTATGTTTAAAGTTTCTTTTTGTGAACTTTTTCTTCAATTCAAATTACATTTTTTTGAATGCAACAAAACTACAATAAATGTGATGAGGCAGAGGAGACTTAAACGGCTGCATTAGTTTCAAAGCTGCCTGTTAATGGATTTTGGGAAATGAAATAAAGATAAATGTAAACACTCACAGCTCATGTCCATGCCAACCAAAGTCACATTTATTACCTTCATATTTATGAACAGTACATCGTTTTACCCGATTTGTTGATTCTAGTGCCGCTGGGTGGGTCACCCAACAATTTTTAGTCTGAGGGGGGTTCCTCAGCTTTTGTCATGAAAACAGCAACATTTCAAAGTGCTTTAGGTAAGCACCGCCTACTGACCAATCAGCTCTCTTGGAAAATGGCATCAGCATTCGTAAAAGATCCCGTGGAGCTCTGTGTGCAGATAAAAAAAAAGCTTGGTGTGCGGATCGTGAGCTCTTAGGAGAACTAGTGTTCAGAGACCAATGTTTTATATTGGTGGCTCAGTTGGTAGAGCGGGTTGGCCAATGTTCGGAGGGTCGGCGGTTCGATCCCCGCCCTGTCACTGTGTCATGGTCGTTGTGTCCTTGGGCAAGACACTTCACCCAGCTTGCCTCGTGTGAATGTGTATGACTGCTGTATGTTTGAGGTGGGGGTCGGAGGGGCCGTAGGCGCTGAATGGCAGCCACGCTTCCGTCAGTCTGCCCCAGGGCAGCTGTGGCTACTGTGGTAGTTTACCACCACCGGTATGACTGTGTGTGAATGAATGGAACCTGGTACCCTGTCAGAGCGCTTTGAGTCTCCTGGAAAAAAGCGCCATACAAATCCAATCCATTATTATTATTATTATATGAGAGATCCAGATTCTCATCGGAGGGAATGACTTATCTGTGTCAGCGTACAGCCTACTGACCACTTTGAATTAAGTTTTTATATTTATTTTATTTTTATTGCAGCTGAAGAATGAGGCTGATATTGTCAAACACCACGCCATAAAAATACATCCAAGCAACACATTCATTTGTTTACAGTTATATTTTTGACCTTTTATTGTGGGACATCGTGAGAGTTAAAGGGGCGAGAGAGAGCGACGACATGATTTAAAAGAGGGCCGCATGGCAGATTCAAACCGGGGTCTGCTGCAGGGAGCCTCAGTACCTGAGGGGCGGCAACTCTACCACTGAACTATCAGCGTACTTTACACATTCATTCAATCAGTCAGATCTACTTGTGCTCTCATGATGGGCAGTCATATTATATGACTGTTAACTTGTGCATTCACACAGTTGACGACAGTCGTCACACAATGTTATTGATGTGAAATATTAACAAATTACCATTCGTCACTCAATATTTGTGATGTGACATATTGAGTTGGTAAATTGTCTGACGGAGGGGGGGGGGGGGGGCATATTCATTCTGCCATGTTGATTGCAGCGTCATGTCAAAATAAATGATATCGCTGGAGGGGGATAAATTGCATGTGCATATATTCATAAATTGATCAGAGGTCCGAAAATCCCTCCGGTGGGTCTTAAAATAACTAACTAAGTTATGGGACTTGCGATATTTGGGAAACAGCAGACGCTGTAGTTACGTTTGGTACTGTGATATTGTGTTTCCTTTACATTAACTTTACTCGTCCCAACTACATGCCTTACGTTGACATTAAATAAAACATTATCTAGACCCTGAAACAGCCCTTCAAAGAAGTGAGGACCTGGTCCTCAAAAGGATGAAAAACAAGAATAGATATTACCCAGGCTCATATATTAGACACGCACACACACACACACACACACACACACACACACACACACACACACACACACACACACACACACACACACACACACACACACACACACACACATGTTTCTTAGAATTGCTCATGGATTTTCGGTGTGATTTAAAGTTCCGCTGATGAGAAAGAAATGAGGTTTGATTATTAAGACTTTACACCGGTAGCACAGCCTTTAATGGAACTTATAGATCAATATAAATCATTATGCTGAAGAAAACAAAGAAACAAACCTCTGGACAATCATCCAGAGTACCTTTTAACTGGATTTATGAACATTTTTAAAGGATCCAAGATTGTATTAAGATGTTCTCATTGAACAAGTGACAATTACATTTGCCGGATAAAAAGGTTAAAATAAGTTTGGTACGTCACCATCTGTAAGCTAACTATTGTAAACATTTATCCATGAACTCCTCTTCATCCCAGGGAAAGACTGCCCTCGCATGGAGCTGTCGGTCACTGTCGAGGGCATCACAGTATTACCGTCGTCAACTGCGAGGAACCTGGGTGTAATCCTCGATGACCAACTATCCTGCACCCCCAACATCACTGCTGTGGCCCGATCCTGCAGATTTGCCCTCTACAATATCCGCAGGATTCGGACCTTCCTCACAAAGGATGCAACGCAACTCCTGGTCCGAGCACTGGTCATCTCCCGCCTTGACTACTGCAACTCTCTCCTGGCCGGACTCCCGGCCTCTGCGACTAAACCATTGCAGCGTATCCAGAACTCTGCAGCACGCCTTATCTTCAATCTACCCAAATTCTCCCACGTGACCCCCCTCCTCCGTGACCTCCACTGGCTCCCTGTTGCAGCACGCATCCAATTCAAGACGATGACACTGGCCTTCAGGGCCATCAATGGAACGGCACCCATCTACCTTCAAACACTGGTCAAACCTCATGCCCTGAAGCGAGCACTCTACTTCAGCTGGCCGGCTGGTACAACCATCGCTGAAATCAAACAAATGTCGCTCAGCAAAGTCCAGACTCTTCTCTGTTCTGGTCCTCAGTGGTGGAACGAACTCCCGACCAATGTCAGGACAGCTGAGTCATTTGCCATCTTCTGAAAAAGGCTCAAGACTCACCTGTTCAGACTTCACCTCGACCAGACTAACAAGCACTCTGATCGTAGCACTGTTGCTCTCAAGGTACTACTTTACTCAGATGAGTCCTGACACTTGTTCTATTTTTAGCTCTTACTTTATCGGCAATGATATGTTGTGATTTCTTTGTTTCCTTCTTTTGACAAATGTACTTATTGTAAGTCGCTTTGGACAAAAGCGTCTGCTAAATGACCTAAATGTAAATGTATCCATCACTTTTTGCTAGTTCTTTCAATTTGTTGTTCAGCTAACTATTTTAACAATGTATCTATTACCTTTAACAAACTATTTTAACAAGTTGTCCATTCATTGTAGACTACTTTATTATTTGTAGCGAACCACTCTTAATGTTAACCAGTATGTTTTGGTGTTACAGCTGACTCAATGGCCATATTATTTTCCTGCATATATATTATTTTAAATTGGAATTCAGATGGGTCCACTTGTCCGGTCTGGATGTCCGGGGGTTTGGGAGCCCAGTGACAGCAGAACAAAGTGTGTTATGAGTGTGTGGGTGCAAACGTCAGCCTTTATTATGTTTTCTTCCCGTCTTAGAATGTTTCCATAACTCTGGATATTTTGGGATGGTCTTTTCTCCCATTAGCAGACGAGGATAATGACTCAATCACAGCTGACACGTGTGTTATTATTACCCTGAGGTGCAGATTTACACAGCTTAAATGTACACGGCTATCTATAGGATCTAGCGTCTTCGTTCATCTCCAGAGCCTCCGTGTCTGGACTGAATCACGGGGCTGTTTGGGTGCCAGACATGAAAGGCCGCTAGCTTGTGTGTGCAGTTGTCCGTGCTGAGAGGATGATAGGAGGTTGATCTGATCATCTGTTTAACAGGGAAATCTGTCCAGACTGATAACGCTCTGCTCTCTCCCAAACACTTATCTACGTCACGTGGTCATGGAGGCAGACAGAGGGTTGAACCTGGCTCAAGTTTTGTCCAGCGTCCACAGGAAATGGTTTGGCCAATTAAATACTTTCAAGCTGACCTGCCAAGTCCATGTCAGGGCTAAATCACACGTGTTCTAATTGCAAAGTCAGTGTGTAGTCTTTAAGGGTCTTAAATATGAATTCAAATGACATGGCATTTCAAATTGTTCCCTTTACAAAGCTGTACATTGTTTTGTCTGAGTTGAGACTGTATATTTTGTCTTTTTCTGGGATTGTACTCAATGAAAAATGGACTTTTAACAAAAACAAGTCGAGCCTCACAGCAGTCAAGTGCAGGTCAAGTCTTGAGTGTTTGCGTTTGGGGATTAATGCATAGTTCTTGTTTATTGTGATGGACATTTTGACAGAAGCAGTAAAATCAGTAAGTCCAGTTTGAATGTCGAGCCGTGAATCTGAAGGTTTATCAGATGCCAGAACATGGCTGAGAGGTTTGTAATAAACGGAGACTGTTTTTTTACAAATCATTAAAGTTGTCACACACAGATATTTTGGGATTGTGCAAAGCTCCGGGATTTCTGGAGGAATGTTCAAGAGGAGATTAAACAGGTGTTGGGTATTAGCTTTACTTTAGAGCCAGCGCTTTTCATACTGGGTACACTTCCTGATAATATTACAGATATATATATATGGAATTCCTTTAGAGAGAATTCTGCATTCATGAGCAAAAAAAAGATTCCTTTCCTAGTTGAAGCTGCAACTACACCGAAAAACATGACGTAAATAAAATATCTTTATCTTTAACATGGAGAAAAATCGCAGCAAGAATAAAGTTAAGAACAGACAAGTGGTCATCATTAATAGAGGGAACTCACTTACTTTTATTTATTTAGTTGTATTTATTTGTATACTTGTATTTTATTCCTTTTGCACCTGTTATTTTATTGGTAGTTGACCCTTTGCTATGTCCCGCCCCTCGAAAGCACACTGGTCAATCATAGCGTAGCATCAGCTAGCTAAGACTCTCTTCATTTTCAGACTGGTTTTGTTGATTTATGCTGAAACGTTGTGTAATAATGATTAGCTTTGGCGGTGCCACAGTCACGGTGTATTCTGTGACACCGTATCGATGTGTTGAAGTGCACAGCATCCGCCACCAAAGGGCGATCTCGACGGTGTTCGTGGGTTTAGTCTTAAACTACAAACCCAGTAAATGGTCACGTGATTTTATCCAACTTCTTCTCTTCTGGCCACCAGGAGGCGACTCCTCTCTCCCACCATTGCAATCTTCTCATTTACCTCATATTCTAAACTATGTTTGATATTTGAAAAAGGATCTGGTGTGTTGTGTGTGTGTGTGGGTGTGTGTGTGTGTGTGTGTATTTCTGGATTGTCCACCTGTCTGGGTTTTTTTTCCATCCCCAGCCTCATTAACTTAGGCTGAAACAATGAAAATGAAATTGAATTCTTCCATGTTTGAAGGGCCAATAATGACGCTGGGTTCATTAACACAGTGACAATTTGATTTTGCAGCCTGAGAGGAGGCGGGAGATGATGAGGAAGGACTCGTAATGCATTTACAATTTCAGTTCACTGGGTTTGTCTGTGAAAGGAAAACTCTTCTGTGTAGGAAAAGAAGGCCTTCTATAATAACAGGTTCATGTGAATTTAGAAAAGCTCCAGGTTTGGTAAGTGACTGCTCAGACTGAGACTGGTTTCCATGGTGAACGCTCTGCCTGTGAAATGTGGTGTATGTCATTTAAATTTTTTTTTTTTTACTGCAGGCTCACATTAATGCACACAAACATCTTGAACTGCCTACACGAGCCTGAATTATCTGTCACTTTGACCTTTTCAGGGCTCTAAAATGTGATCAAACCACTCCGGAGCGGCTGTCCTTTGGCCTGCTTGAATGAATGTTGTCACTCAGTTATGTGGTGGAGGAATATTCACATCCTTTACTTTACAAGTACAAGTACACGCTAATAATCCTGCATTTCTTAATGTATTCAAATATCCCCTCCGATTGTTACTATTATATATTATTTTATATTTAGATTATTATGCCTCAGTCGAAATGAAAAAGCAGGATTTTACTGTTTCTCCTGTTTTATTTTGAAGTTCCCTGCCTCTTGGGTCATGTGTATTGTTTGACTTCCTCTCCTTGTCATTTCTCCCCTTTATTTCGGTGTATCACCAGTTTTGGTCCTTGTTTTTTCCTTTGCACTATTTATTGCCTGCTTCCTCAGTAGTTTGAGCTAAAATCATTAGTTTCACCCACCAGCTTTTTGCATTTGGGTCCTTTTTACATTTTCACCCAACGTGACATTTGCATGTGACACACCCACCCGCTGCATTATGGGTACAGCAACAGTAGTACGAAGAGAGAGATAGTTCAAACAAACACAGGACTTTCACCCAGGAGACTGCTGTTGGTGTCCCGTGTGAAAAGACTAAGGTGAATCTTTATTGAGTCAATTATCATTGAAGAGAACGTCATCCACATTCTTTTCCTTAACCTAAATAAGCGATTTTGTTGCCTTAACCTAACTTTCTATGAAGATGGAAGTTTATTTTGAAAATAATTTATGCATTTAATATGCGGTATTTTGACACGTCGTCACTTACGTGTGATAAAATCCTGTTAGAGGGGAATTCAAAGTTCACCATGTTTGTTTTGTTATTAATAATTATTACTAATATATTATGTTTAATACAAGATTATTAAACAGTAAAGCAGCAAATCTTCACATTTGAACATAAATTACACAAAAATGGCAAACATCAATATAATGATTTTGTTAATTGATTGAATCCTTTTCCATTTGTAATGTTGTAAAGTAACTGAAGCTGTCAGATAATGTAGCAGCGTTAAAAGTACAATAGTAGATGAGTAGAAGAATGTGGCATGAGAGGAAAATAGTCGTATATTTTGTACTTGAACTACAATATTTGAGTAAATGTACTTTCCACACATTCAGTATCAACATGTAATATGCATCAAATCTGATTAAATATTAAAGTAATAAAAGTAAAGCTCCATTCAGACTTGATTTATTTCTCTTAGGGAGGTGAGTTATCATTTCTTGGTCAGGTATTTTCCAGAGTGCACATGTGGGTCATAATTCATTATAATTAAAAGCATCTGCTTTAGTGTGATGTGCTGAAAAAAACTATCAGTTGTTCTTTTGCCTCTGTCGAGTTGTGTTTAAGATCTCCTGCTAAGCAACACGGAGGACGTAATTAGTGATTGATTTGTTGCCATGGTTACCAAATGTCTGTAAACATCTCAGATCAAAACAAGCATAGGAAAGGAATGTGCCCATTTTCCTGAGGTACACTGCAGAGATCAGGAATTTTAATCACTCTGTCAAATGTATATTATCTCGGTCCAAACATAAAAAATCAGGGTATGTTTTGTTTGTTTTGACCTTTTTTTTATGGGGGCAGCCGTGTTTTTTGTCCACTGGGTTTCACACTGACATGCCCACACATCCCCAGTTTAATCCTTGCACTGGGAATACTGGAATGTAGGAGAAGGGGTGTTTATTTTCAAGAAGTGTGGCAGTGAGAGCGTTGGAGTTTGGTGGACGGGACAAAGAAAACAACATTTCACACTGAGTAGCAGCCTCCAGAGACCGGCATGCCAGCAGAGCTCAGATGGACGGATGAATAGCATTTCATTGGAAAACACCTGAGAATTTGCTTTCCACTCCACACTCTCCACTGCTCAGTATGGGTAGTGTTGTTCAGCATCCTTTTGTGTGAATAAACAGCAATATGAACGGAATTCTGAATCACGTAACCATAGTAACCTGTGCCAGAATAATAAAGTCTTGAATTATTTTTTTAAATATTTTTCACAAAGCAAAATAAAAATGCTTACACTTGAAGCCTTTACACACCAGTTTTATTCTTACAGTGAATTTGCACGTCAATATAATTTTTTATTTTTTATTTTGAGACTTTCACACAGAACACGGCGAAAAAAACAACGTAATTACTTTTTTCAGAATTATTTTTCTGAGCTGTGTGGAAGTGGAGGATTATACAACATGAACCTTTGACAAAGAGCACATCCACCTACCTTGTCTTACCTTTCACAATAAAAGCCATAGACATGCCAGTATTTGGTGCCTCGTGTCATTTATCTGTCACTCCACTGGTATGTAAAGGCCTTGACATTGTTATTGGTGCCACCCAGATGTCTCTTATTAACATTGTTGTCTCTTATTGGCATTGGGGGTCGGGCTGGGTTTTGGAAAACAGTGTCCGAATTAGGACTGTGCTGTATCAAATATCACACAAGAAGTAAAAATGTGTTGGTTTCGATTTCAAGGTATCGGTATTCGGTTTTCTAGTGACGAGCCCTTGCGCAAGACTGAAATACAAAATAAATAAGTCATAATTCGTTTTTCTCTTGTTTTATTAGTCGGTTTTTCACGTAACAGGAATTAACAATCAACAGAGAGAATAAAAATAATGAAGTACTCTGACTATTATGACAAAATAACCAAATCAATATTATGTTAATATATTTGATCTCAAAATAAAGTGTTTTTCTTGCTCAGCAACAGCTCATACAAGGTATTGGTATTTAACTTAGTGGTTTTGGGGGCCCTTATGGTTCGTGGTAATGTGACCACTGTGACCAATCGCTCTCCTCTTTGAAGGGTCTCTCGGGGTCTGGATGAATCTCCCACTTTCAACATGAGTACATTTTCCCAGCCTGTCGACTGCTTGACATGCGTTGCTGTGCGTGCACTTCTGATCTGTTTTTGTTGTGTTTATGATATAGAAAAGAGCATTAGAGCAGGACTATGACACGGGATGTTTACATCTGGAACATGAGGGGGGCTGCAGGGGACCCTGGGGTCACATCCTGTCAACATGTTCTCCCACACTGATCAGGCTTCTTGTGATGTTTTACCTGCTGATACCACCTCCATGGTTAGCTCTCCCTTGGGGACACATGCATACAAGATGGATGGAGTGAGACAACGTTGGACGGGGAGGTGGTTGCCCTGGATTTGTTTCCTGATGTCGTGCAGAGATTTAACGATGTGTGCTGATCCTGGAGCGCACACGAGGGAGCGTTTCTCTGTCGCGTTGCATGAAAAACGACGACAATGACTGGGAACGGACGCTTTGTACGGAGCCGGGCCATAAAACATGCAGCTGGAGCCGACGAGCACTTGGCATTATTTATAGCTGGGATTAGGATGTGAAATTCCTCCATTGATAAAAGTTATAAAATGGTGACTGTTCTACTATTATTACATCTGCAACCAGCAAATATGTTTACATACATTTCCTGACAATGGACTGAATATTTCAGCTGTACTTGTACAAACTTGGCTAGTTTGATTGATAAAAAATCATATTCTATAACCTCTTGTACAATACACATCAAGAGAAAAGTAGGACCATTTTTTATAGACAAACTTCTTTTTGCAACCAGAGGAGTCGCCCCCTGATGGCCAGCAGATAAAATGCAAGTTTAAGGCGCTAAAGCATTGGCTTCACTTTTAAGAACCAGAGGTTGCAGTCTGGTAAAGTACCTGAATCTGGAAAGGAACTAAAGCTGTTAGATAAATCAAGTAGAAAGTGTCAGAGAAGAAAATACTAAAGTTAGTTAAATATGTACTGAAATACAGTGATATTATAGAAGCTATTGCTGCTGCTCCCATTATATTATAGTGTATGAAAGATGGAGAGCTGCAGCTGAGAGTACCAGTGGTAGAAATACGACCTCAACTACTTGATGGTTTACAGTGATGATCTATGATACAGGGTCATGTGGAGCTTGCGTTCTGTCACTCTGCACCTCTGCTACTCTGCCGCTGAGACCCTGCTAAGCTAATGTTAAGCTAGCACTTCAAAGGGCTATAAATCCCAGCGAAGTAAGAAGACCCTGCAGTGGCTCCTTGTGTCGGGGGCCTCGGCTGTTTCTAACAGCTGCTGTGAGACTTTTCCTTTAGCCACGTGTTCCTCCCTCCTGTGAAAGCAGTTTGAGCACAGTAAAGCTCTCAGGAAAACACATCTCACGGGAGTCTGGCTGTAAAGATGTCAGAGTTTCTTCAGCCAACAGCTTCTCACCTGAGAATGAAACACAACACACGCTCACATGTACGGAGTAGGACAGGGCCCCTCGGTGCTCACATGTCAAAGGTCCCCCCCAACCTCCTGCTAGACGCCCAGACTGAAAGAGTTTAGTTGTTCTGTGTCTCTTTGTAGTCGTTTCAAGTCTCTTAGTAGTCAATCTGATTCTCTTTGTAGTCATTTTGAGTCTCTTTGTAGTCATTTTAAGTTTCTTTGTAGCCATTCTGCCTCTCTTTGTAGCCGTTACGAGTACCTTCGTAGTCAATCTGAGTGTCTTTGTAGTCATTTTAAGTTTTTGTTCGTTAGGAGCAAAAAAATGCTAATCTGATACATTCTAAACTAGCCTGTTTTTAACCGATGCTTCCAAAATGCTAACAGTGGTAGCGATAGGGGCATATCTCATGGTAAAAAGAAAATCGCTAATTTTAAACCATTTCTGAGAAGTAGCCCACTTCTTTGGTAGCATAAGGAGGAGTCCTAACATATAAAAGGAGGCATCGACACTCAGTGTTGTATAGTAACGAAGTAAAAATACTTCGTTACTTTACTTAAGTAGTATTTTTTTATATTTGTACTTTACTTTACTACTTCTATTTCTGACGACTTTTACTTTTACTTCACTACATTTTCCGAAAAAAATCAGTACTTTTACTCCGTTACATTTACCTGAGCATCCTCGTTACTCGTTACAAAATAAGAAGGAACGTGACAGCCAATGGACAATCTTTGTTTTGTTGTAGTGGGACTAGTAGCCAATGATGTTGGGAGATACAGACCGCAAGACGTTATCATTGGTTTACCCCGTTGTGCGGCGGATGAAATCAGCGGCCAAATTTCAAATTAATGGTCGCATTGTCATGCTAGTAGTAGTCTCAGACAAGTCGGGTCTCTAATGTTAGCCTACTTGAAGAGAAGGAGGAAGACAGAGAAGCATTTTATTAACAGCGTTTTATTAACAGTACTTTTTACTTTTGATACTTAAGTACAGTAAATACGAGCTACTTTTTTACTTTTACTCAAGTAATATTCTAGCAGGCAACTTTCACTTTTACTTGAGTAATTTTCCAGTAAGGTACTTTTACTTTTACTCAAGTATGGCTTTTGGGTACTTTATACAACACTGTCGACACTTTGTAAATGTACAGATAGTTTATTAAAAAGGACTGTTTATACAGTGTGCTCCTGCAACTCTTCGTCCGTGTATTCGGGTTTGAATAGGTATCAAATTCAACTTCAAATTCTTCGTAAAATATTCAGCAATGAGCTGCTCTACCTTTATGGTGATAATACACTAAAGAAACAGGATAAGTGGTGATCGATAGTGGATGGATTATATTCCACTTCTGCTGATAGATCCCCATAAATGCTACATATTGTACCTTCAAATTAGAATTTAAATAGACTCTGAATGGCCCCATTGATATGAAAATACTCAGGTAAAGATCAGGATCAGCATGCTGATGGTTGATCATAATGTTAAAGTGTGCTTGTACACTAACTATGTTGTCTGAAAAGGTCATCAGTTTCCTCTGGGCCATTTGCATCGATGTGTCCCTCCGTCACGTCTCCCAGCTCCTCCTGGGCTCCTGACTCTGAACGTCTCCTTCGTCTTCAGAGATGGGGGTCCATCTGGTACCCCAGAGCTGCAAAAGACCGTTTTATGGTAAATGTGATCATTTAACACAAAACAAATAAATGAAACAACTCGAAGAACACGACAAGAAAGAAAAACAGTTTCACAGAATGTTTGTTTTCTAGCGTTTCCTCCGTTTCGATCCCCGATGTTGTGTCCACGGATGGTTTTGGTGAAGTGCTGTTTTCTGTTTACCATCAGTCATCTTCCTACAAGTACAACAGATGGCTTCTTCTCAGTCGTGGATATTACAGTTTTTCTCGATTGCTAAGACACATTTCTCAAAGGCTGCTCTCCTTTTCTCTAAACTGTGAACACTAAACCCAATTTTCAAGCTACATTCACAAAACCTCAGACTCTTCTTGCAAAACCAAACTTTCAACTCAAAACAGTTTAATCTGTGCCCAAAACTGAACTTCTAACCTCAAAACAGTTCAATCGGTGCTCAAAACTGAACTATGTTGTCAAATCGTGCCCCGAGTCAATCAAAATTAAAAACACTACAGAGCAGTCACTAAACACTACATAGAAAAATAGAAAACACAATGCTCAGGACATGAAGCGGTAGAAATAAATGTTTATTGTTCACTGTAGCCTAAATGCATGTTGCGAGACAAAAAACCTGTTTACTTGTACATAGTAAAAAATAAAAGTACCAAAAACAGAAATCTTGTGCATTTAGCACTTGTATACAGTAGCCTGCGTAGAAGCCTATACATAAAGTACAAAAATATACATGGAATACTAGGCCTACAAACAGTTAGACTAACCCTCCATTACAATACTACAGTACATTGGCACAGTGATGTACTGAAACATATATTTACTTACAGTATACTGTGGTACAGTATATAGTATAGTCATACAGTAAGTGCTGTCAACATTTACATACTATAATGTAAAAAAAGATAATTACCTGTTCTCTTCTCTAAATCTTGGGATTATGGTGGACACAGTGAATCTACTGATGTTTGGTTGTACCCTTTGTCCGGCCTCCCTCATGCTCATACCATGGACAAGAACACGGTCAATCACAGTAGCTCTGATTTCATCAGATATTACTGTTCTTTGTCTTCGCTGACCACCTCGACCTCCTCGACCACCTCGACCACCTCTCACACGAACTCTTCCTCTCAGATTTCTATCCATTGTAGTGCCTCACAAGCCAGTGCTCTCTGAATATATGCTCACATCGTTAGCCACAAGTGTGATCAATTTTGAGTTGTTGTGTTCAACCAGTGACTTTTGTGCTTTACTTGTGTTTGACTTTTGCCACCTGTGCTCACTATTATGCAACACAGGTGCATCACAATGAAAATGTGTTGGCAAGTTGTGTCTAAACGGGTGAAAAGTGCTTATGGTTTTGCCAAAAGAGTGAATGATTCAATCAGTGGGTTCAGGCGACGGAGCATTTGGTTCAGACAATAGGGTTTAGTGTTTTAGCAATTGAGAAAAACTGTAATTATTGAGTACAGGCCGAGATGTAAGGCTGAGATCAGTGTGAATGAATTACTGTTGAAGTGAGAAAGATGTGGCTGTCTATCCAGATAAGTCAAGTCATCGGCTTTTCATTCAATTATTTCATCCTTATTAATATTAATATTATTATTATTCTTATAACTATTTTGGTTTGATGATTCATTTGTGGAATTACATTTTTTTTAACGCATTAACGCTGTTGGCTCTCTGGATGAGACGAGAGAGAGAGAGAGAGAGAGAGAGAGAGAGAGAGAGAGAGAGAGAGAGAGAGAGAGAGAGAGAGAGAGAGAGAGGTAGTGTGTGTGTGTGTGTGTGTGTGTGTGTGTGTGTGTGTGTGTGTGTGCAGTTTATTTGTCGGTGAATAAATAAATGCTACAGGAGACACAAGCTCAGTTCCTGTCTTGCTGTAACAACTCTCAGGAACACTTAAGGTGGGCTGACCTTTTAAGGTGGACCAGCATTATTCCCCTTTAAGTGACAAGCTGATCCTCTGAGTCTCTTAGCTTTTTTAATCTTTAATATTTCTTTTTACTATTTCTTTTAACTGTGTAACTGATAGCAGGTTAAACAGTTAATTATTAATACCCCTACTGCAAACTCTGCTCTATTTGTATCAGGAAAAGTTGAATGTTTTCAAAGTTATTGTTAGAACTGTAATGGTATTAATACGTACTCATATCAGTACTCGGTGTCGGCAAGTACTGACATTTAAATGAAAAAAACTGTCATCAGTGAATCCTTATTTGTTGAGGCTTCAAATTCTGGTGCATATACGCCTTCAGACATTAATCTTTCCAACAACATACAGAGAAAATGGGAAATGTGTGATTGTTTGACAGCCCCAGTTATTATTATTATTATTATTATTATTATTATTGCTTTGCCGAATGAACAAGCAGCTATACATTGTGTGTCTTTGATGTCGTGAGCTGATGCTAAACCACTCTAATTGAGCATTTAGATACCAAGCCTGCAGCACATTGCCTCCCCATAAATAACACAATATACCACCCACTCACAACCAAACAAGCACTCATAGCTGGCCTTGAATGTGCCGTCTGTGTTTGTGTCGCCTTCAGGGCCAATCTTTTCTGTTTGTTTGAGCAGAGCTGCAGTAATCTGTTAAACCCGGGCTTGTTTTTACAGTGACTATGATGAGTTATATAAAAACACTTTTCAGTCAGATACACAAGGTAGAAAATATGAACATGTTCCCAACAAAGAGTTCCACTTAGAGGGACATGCTGCATTTCTTTCTTGTATCTCTGAATTTACTGATTTCAAGAAATACTTGAAAAGAAACTTGTTTGTGGTTAGATGACACACACACACCCACACACACACATATATATACCAGGAGACAGCTGGCTGCTGACAAAATCCATCCACTGGCATCTCAAAGCACACTATCGATCTTGTTGGTTTCAGTCTGTACAAAAAGCCTATAGCCTATAAAAATGCAACGTTTTGTAGTAGGTTACAGTATGGACTGAACTGCAGAAGTGGTTGTTGTCACCATGACATCACCATGACATCACCATGACGGCTTTTGGACTACAGTTTTAAGCTGCCAGTGTGGCATTTTGGAGGTCACCATCTTGCTTTTTGGCCGAACATGTTGGGGGAGAAAAACAACAATAACAACAATTAACTTTCATGAAGTGACAATCAACTGTGAAAGGGTTAACGTTGTGAGTCAAATACATGGACAACTCCCAAATGGTAACAACCTGTCAATCAGCAGGTAGCCCCGCCCCCTAAAGCATCCCCTGCTTTCTGGTCTGTTGGACTCTAAATGGACCATAATGTACTAAATGAACATCATGCTGGATTGAAGAAGACTTGAAACTAATGATTGAGACCATAAACTCATGTTTACAATGTTTACTGAGATAATACATCAAGTGAGAAGTCGCCCCCTGATGGCCAGCAGAGAGAGTGCAACATTAAGGCACTCTTTAAAGTCAGAGGTTTAACAAGAAATAGAACAGCACATTTCTTTCTTTCTTTCTTTCTTTCTTTCTTTCTTTCTTGGGCTCCTGTCTTGTCTTGTTGCATTGATACACAGGACCGTAGAGAGCCTATAAGCATAGTGTTTTATTCTTGGACATTTCTTTTAAACAGGTATAATATTTCCCTCCTTATTTAGCTCACATTTGCAGGTTTAAAGTCTGAGCTGTTAACCTCATGGAATGTCCCTAAAGACTGCAGCTTCTTATTATTAGGATCCTATCTGAACTGTCAGCCATGATTTTGAAGGCAGTGTCTGCATAATACAAATTACTTTTATTCTTCTCGATTTCCCGCTGGCTTTTAACTTTCTGTGAGTTCTGGGCGTTCATCGTCTCCGGGAGCAGTAAATTACATCTGAGGTGGCTTATAAGCACACACGAGCACGAGAGAGAGAGAGAGAGAGAGAGAGAGAGAGAGAGAGAGAGAGAGAGAGAGAGAGAGAGAGAAAGAGCGCTTTGGAGGAACTGCAGGATTTCTGTGATGGATCAGCATGAATTCTCTTAATCCCCTCCGCTCCGCTCGCAGATTACCTGAAGAGACGTGATCCGAGTTTGATCCCTGTTTTATTACTGTGTGTCTTTGTCAGCGGACACACAGCAGCAGCCAAAGGAGGACGTTTCCTAAACGATGGCTGCTGCACGCCAACCAACCTCCACCGAGCCTGAGATGCTCCGGCAGCAGCAGCCGTCAGATACAGACATCATCAGGATAACATAGAACTGATCTTCTGCTGTGATGGGGTAGTGGAAGAAGTACTCAGATCCTTAAGTATAAGTAGAAATATGCTTTAAAATACTCCATTACGTTAAGTAAGTAAAAGTCCTACATTCAAACTGTTACATGAGTAAAAGTACGGAATTATTATAAGCAAAAAGCACTTACAATATCAAAAGGAAAATGATGCAGTACATTCATAATGTTATGTCATCATAGAATATGATAGAGCGCTGCTAGAAGTATTTCTGTAGGCCTCACAGGAAGTTGGCGTCCCACTGGTTCTCATAACCAAAAAGCCAATGAGATTATTCTGACAAACAAACATTTGTGATATTTACATGTTTTATTCAGCAAGATAATCTTTATCTCTTATGATTTTCGAAGCTTGAATGCAATCAGCAGAAGTAAAAAGCAAACTTCCAGAACAGACAACGTTAATCAGCAGGTATAGCCCCGCCCCCTGGTGCATCCCCTGCTTTCTGGTCTGTTGGACTCTAAATGGACCATAATGTACTAAATGAACATCATGCTGGATTGAAGAAGACTTGAAACTAGAGATTGAGACCATAAACTCATGTTACAAATCAGAGAGGTGTCGCCCCCTAATGGCCATCTGTGAAAAATGCAGGTTTAAGGCACATTGTTTTGTGTATTCAACCGTCCAACATCGAAAACGTTAGAACTCGACTATTTGCTATCTTTGTTACGTCGGAATTTACAGAAAGACCACAAACACTTATCATGACCTGAATTTGGACTCCGCCCACTGGAACACAAGTTAGGGGTCATCAGAACCCTCCTGCCTGATGGCAGGATGGACTCATTGAGTGCTTACACATTAAAAGCATTGGGAAGAAACACATATAAAATGACATTCAGATAAAATAATGATTAAAAAATAATAAATCATCAAAACAAGCAAATCAAATGAAAATAATACAAAATAAAATAAAACCAAGAATATCAAAGTCGGAAGAAGCCTCAGATCTTTGGAGAATAACAGCATTTGGAGCGTAGCCACGTCTGAAGGAGAGACAGGGTGATGATGTTGTACAGTGAAAACATGTTCACCTCCTCCGCCAGCTCTCTCTCTGCAGGCTGAAATGTTTACATAACCACAAACATGTTTTATAGCCTTAGTTATCTTGTTTGATCCGTCAGAGCACAGAGCCACAAATCTCTATTCAGTGTTCTGTGAGGAAAGATCATCCTTAAGCATCTGACACAATATTTACTGCAGCAGGTGTAGGAGGCCAAAAGTGCACGGGTCAGTGTCGGATTAGAGGAGCCACAAGAAAACACATAAAGTAGAATCCAACAATAAATGATCACGTAAGGATTCCAGCACCTGAACATGAAATGTGCACGTGGTATTACACACAGCATGTACTGCATAATTGAGGCATCAACCTGATTGTAACCTTTGGAAAGGAGCTTTAATTACACAAAGACAGGAAGCTGGTTAACGAAATCCATCAGCCTTCACCTCAAAGCCGGCTCATTAACACGTTCGCTCTGGAAAAGACGGCAGTTTCTATTCTATTTATGTGTCTGATGTGTTATGAGTGTTAAGAGTCATGTCATGTGCTGGTTCGATATAATTAGCCTCTGATTAGTTTGTCTATAATGTTGCAACCAATGTGAGTTTTGAAGGCATGTTAACAAAGGCTACATGCAAAGGCTATAGGTCTTCTATTAATTAAAAAAAAATAGTCTTTATGAATCTCTCCCGGCAGAATGATTTGGACAGAATTCGACATGAAGCCCATTCAGACTGGACTAATGTGGCACTAGTAGCTGCCAATGACATATTTACAGTGTGTGGGCTGACAGTTTAAAATGTATTCTTTAAATATGAAGTACAATACACATAGCAGTTAGGCCGCTTGACCGGTGCCGGACGAGGGGAGTGTCTGGCGCATGGGGGAGATGCCTTTGCAGACGCAGCCAGCTCTATCTCCGATCTGTGATAGACTACCTGTCTGTCTCTACATGTCTCCCTGTGATAGACTGGTTACCTGTCTGTCTCTACATGTCGGCCCTGTGATAGACTGGTTACCTGTCTGTCTCTACATGTCTCCCTGTGATAGACTGGTTACCTGTCTGTCTCTACATGTCTCCCTGTGATAGACTGGTTACCTGTCTGTCTCTACATGTCTCCCTGTGATAGACTGGTTACCTGTCTGTCTCTACATGTCAGCCCTGTGATAGACTGGTTACCTGTCTGTCTCTACATGTCAGCCCTGTGATAGACTGGTTACCTGTCTGTCTCTACATGTCTCCCTGTGATAGACTGGTTACCTGTCTGTCTCTATGTCTCCCTGTGATAGACTGGTTACCTGTCTGTCTCTACATGTCTCCCTGTGATAGACTGGTTACCTGTCTGTCTCTACATGTCAGCCCTGTGATAGACTGGTTACCTGTCTGTCTCTACATGTCAGCCCTATGATAGACTGGTTACCTGTCTGTCTCTACATGTCAGCCCTGTGATAGACTGGTTACCTGTCTGTCTCTACATGTCAGCCCTGTGATAGACTGGTTACCTGTCTGTCTCTACATGTCAGCCCTGTGATAGACTGGTTACCTGTATGTCTCTACATGTCAGCCCTGTGATAGACTGGTTACCTGTCTGTCTCTACATGTCAGCCCTGTGATAGACTGGTTACCTGTATGTCTCTACATGTCAGCCCTGTGATAGACTGATCGGCTCCAGCCCCCCCGCGACCCTGAATACAGGATAAGCGGTAGACGATGGATGGTGACGCAAGCCCATGCAAAGTCAATGAGATCCGTCAACGGAAATGTGTGAACGCACCCTATCCTGTATCCTGCAGGTGTAAAAAATGGTAAATAAAACTCACTTCCTCTTCCAGATGACTCATATTCTTTGTGATTTTGTTGCTCACATGTGACAGCTCTGAACCTTCTGACCACAAAATACGTCATCATTTCACGAGAACAAAACAGATCTTTATACAGTCTCAGAAAAGCATACACATTCCTTGAAAGAGGTGCGACGGGATGATCAAAAAGAAATATAAATGCACTCTTAGTGATAATTGCTGGGCAGAGAATAGAGAGTGGAATCGATGAATCATAAAATGTACTCTCTCTTCAGACGCGCTGTTATTGGTGTGAATGATGAAACCTTTGTTATTCAACGTATTTATTATTATTCTTCCGCCTGTTTTTTCAAACCTTAACTCCTTCAACATTATTCAACCGATTCACTTCATTCAAACTTCAAAACGTTCATCTCATTTAGGACATTCCCGCTACTACTTTTCTCATTCATAACATTCATAAATTCATAAATATTCAACGTTTTACGTAATTTTTTTTAACATTACTATTTATTTATTTATTTATTTCGGGCATGTACGTTAAGTCATCATCACACATCTTGCTCACACAGTAAAAATGAATACACATGGCCGAAAGGGAAAACGTCCCGCCCCCATTACCCACAGGGGGAAAAGAAAGTAAATAAAAATAATAATACAATTAAAAAAAATAAAATAAGAAATAGAAAGTAAAAAGAATAAAAAATAAAAAATAAAAATCAACATCATAGTCTTTTCTTGTCTATTGCATTTTCTTACACTTGTGACATTTGACATACTGTGTTACAGCAGTAGGTGGTACAGAGAGCTGAAGTCCAGTGCATACAGATTACGTGAGTGTCTGCACACGTGTCCATATTTGTTCATCACGAGTGAACAGCAGTCTCATCATGTAACAAAGTCTGAAGGGGGTCCAATCGACAGATTTTTTAATTTATTTTTTTTCTTTTTTTTTCTTTATTAATCATCACTGTCCTCTGCAGCTTTCGCTGCCCTTAACTTCGCCATTTCCTCCCGGTTATTGGCCACTTCACCTCGCTTTAGACACTTTACTTTGAAGTCAATGAGCGGAACATTCAAATTTGACAAAATTCCGTGCATTTTCAGGCACATTCAATTGCTCACCATTCATTCATACATTCACCTAGAAACTCCATTTAAACTTTAAAATGTAGACACAAGTAGTATGTATTGGTGTGTCAATCCACGTTTCAATAGGTCATATAGTTTTTGAGCAATCAGTGTTCAATGACCATGATCGTTTTGGGAGAGATCATGAGATTATAATGGGTGTGTATTGCACGGAACTCTCCCTGCTAGAGTTGGTGACGGCAGAGCAGCCCAAAAAACGTCAGATTTTTTCTGTTTCCAAACTGCCGTTGCTATGGTGACGGCACTCTGTGGCTTTGATCTTGAGAAGTGACAGCAGGTGTGCTCTGATTGGCGGACAGGAGCAGTGGACAGGAGCAGTCAGTGGGATTTGTAGTTTTTTTTGTCAAACATCTTCTGCTCAGGCATACATTCACCTAGAAACTCCATTTAAACTTTAAAATGTAGACACAACTCTGTCTATATCTCTCTGTCTCACTCAGAAGTGATAGCAGGTGCGCTCTGATTGGCCGACAGGAGCAGTCAGTGGGAGTTGTAGTTTTTAAAACAATACATAGTACTTAGTAATTCTCAGTACTCGAGTCTCAGTAGTACTCGGTAGTACAGAGTACTTGAGTGACAGCTGAGCTCGGTGACAGTACATAGTACCTTGTAGTTCTCAGTACTTGAGCCTCAGTAGTACTCGGTAGTACAGAGTACTTGAGTGACAGCTGAGCTCGGTGACAGTACATAGTACCTTGTAGTTCTCAGTACTTGAGCCTCAGTACTGAACTACTTTACCTTCTTTATACACACATTCATACTTTATTCAACTCTTCAAAGACATTCATACTAATTCAAACTATTCCCACTTTCCCAACTATTCATCCTACTTTACCTTCTTCATACACATTCAAGTCATCATACCAGTAGCATCAGCTATTCATCATAACTTAAAATATTCCACATCTCTCATACATTCATGGTATTATTCAACTCTTCAAAGACATTCATACTAATTCAAACTTTTCCCACTTTTCCAACTATTCATACTACTTTACCTTCTTCATACACACATTCATACTTTATTCAACTCTTCAAAGACATTCATACTAATTCAAACTCTTCCCACTTTTCCAACTATTCATCCTCCTTTACCTTCTTCATACACATTCAAGTCATCATACCAGCGTAGCGCTATTCAGCATTCATCATTCACACCGCAATTTCGTAGAAATTGCATTCTCTAGTTACAAATGCTATTTAATGTAATAGTCATGTCATTGTATGAATTGTAAGCTGTAGTTTAAAAGCAGCCTCCTTCCACGGTCGCCTTTTCACATGCTGAGAGCTGTTGTATGCGATGCTTTCATCACTTTCTGTGATTGCTGGACGGTTTGTATGAGCGGACGGTCTCCTGCGTGCCCATACAACCAAACTGCACCGTCAATTACATTTAATTTTCATGATTCATGCTTACGTTTCTTATTCACATATCTGAAATACGTTTCATTGAAGTTTGTGCGGCGAGGAGGGCGGATGGATGTGTCAAACACAGGACTTTCACTCAGGAGGCTGCTGTTCATGTCCACTGTGAAAGCAAAAGTAAGGCTGTTATACAGTAATGATGGAAATGATACAGGAAACACAATGCATGACATCAGCATCTGTTTCTGCTCTGTTTTAAAGTCGAGCTGAAAAGAAAAATGTAATTTTAACCCTTTTAGATCACATCCTTGGTCATATCTTCTTCTTCTTCTTCTTCATATTATTTTGTTTGAGATATATAGGTCATATTCAAATTTGGATAATGACTATTTCACACAGATATAGGAATGTAAATTATATGTAGATTATAAGTGATAATATAATGAACGGGTGGGATATGATAAGCTTAGCTTCCTCCCATCTTGAAAGGTCTTATTGATTTTTTTTGTCTTTTTCATACGTGTATGATTTATTTCACGTCATATTAACATTGTACTTTGCAATTGGGGAAAATAAAGATCAAATCAAATTAAATATTGTTGACCTATTTCGCAATATTATATATATATACACACACACATTTTATATTAATTATTAAAATTCGTAGAATCTTTATACTAGAAATCAAAATCCTTATTTGCTGGAAAATAACTGTGACTGTGAATAACTCTTGACTTAAAGCTAACAAAATTCTTAGAAAGAGTCATCATTCTAGAAAATATGCTTGAGAAATGATCCCTAGGTCTTATGAATGCAGCCTGTTGATGAAGCTGCACGAACTCCGAGGTTTTGGGGAATGAAAGAGTTGTTTTAGAATCCCGTCCTCAGGTCAGCTTGCTGCTGTGACCGGAGATGGAGTGAAGGCTTGTGGCTGTTTTGTGGTCGATGCTTATGATTCTGCCAGCTGTCCTGATTGGTCGTTGCAGCCCGGCTTGGTCTTGTTCGTGTTTTGAATAACAGGAAATACCAAAAAGGACAGAACGCTCTGAAATACCAGAAATATTTCACGTTAAAATGGTGACTTTTGCATAAAAAGTCCAATTATATGACGCGTTCCCCGACGTTAGCTGTATTTGGGAGGTATTTGTATGACTTGGGATCATGTCCACAGATGTTTGTGGCTTGCAGTGGAGTTATTGTCAGGATATTTTTTATATTTCATGTTGATTCAGTTGTTGAGGCACCTTTTTACATGATTAAACCTTGGATTACAGATTTCTACAGATTATTTTGTGGTTTTCAGGTTGATGTCAACTTCTCAGAGTAAAGATATCCATCCATCGTCTACCGCTTATCCTGTATTCAGGGAGCTGGAGCTGATCAGTCTATCACAGGGAGACATGTAGAGACAGACAGGTAACCAGTCTATCACAGGTCCGACATGTAGAGACAGACAGGTAACCAGTCTATCACAGGGCCGACATGTAGAGACAGACAGGTAACCAGTCTATCACAGGGCCGACATGTAGAGACAGACAGGTAACCAGTCTATCACAGGGCCGACATGTAGAGACAGACAGGTAACCAGTCTATCACAGGGCCGACATGTAGAGACAGACAGGTAACCAGTCTATCACAGGGCCGACATGTAGAGACAGACAGGTAACCAGTCTATCACAGGGCCGACATGTAGAGACAGACAGGTAACCAGTCTATCACAGGGCCGACATGTAGAGACAGACAGGTAACCAGTCTATCACAGGGCTGACATGTAGAGACAGACAGGTAACCAGTCTATCACAGGGAGACATGTAGAGACAGACAGGTAACCAGTCTATCACAGGGCCGGCATGTAGAGACAGACAGGTAACCAGTCTAACACAGGGCCGACATGTAGAGACAGACAGGTAACCAGTCAATCACAGGGCTGACATGTAGAGACAGACAGGTAACCAGTCTATCACAGGGAGACATGTAGAGACAGACAGGCAACCAGTCTATCACAGGGCTGACATGTAGAGACAGACAGGTAACCAGTCTATCACAGGGCCGACATGTAGAGACAGACAGGTAACCAGTCTATCACAGGGCCGACATGTAGAGACAGACAGGTAACCAGTCTATCACAGGGAGACATGTAGAGACAGACAGGTAACCAGTCTATCACAGGGAGACATGTAGAGACAGACAGGTAACCAGTCTATCACAGGGAGACATGTAGAGACAGACAGGTAACCAGTCTATCACAGGGAGACATGTAGAGACAGACAGGTAACCAGTCTATCACAGGGAGACATGTAGAGACAGACAGGTAACCAGTCTATCACAGGGCCGACATGTAGAGACAGACAGGTAACCAGTCTATCACAGGGGCGACATGTAGAGACAGACAGGTAACCAGTCTATCACAGGGAGACATGTAGAGACAGACAGGTAACCAGTCTATCACAGGGAGACATGTAGAGACAGACAGGTAACCAGTCTATCACAGGGGGACATGTAGAGACAGACAGGTAACCAGTCTATCACAGGGAGACATGTAGAGACAGACAGGTAACCAGTCTATCACAGGGAGACATGTAGAGACAGACAGGTAACCAGTCTATCACAGGGAGACATGTAGAGACAGACAGGTAACCAGTCTATCACAGGGAGACATGTAGAGACAGACAGGTAACCAGTCTATCACAGGGAGACATGTAGAGACAGACAGGTAACCAGTCTATCACAGGGAGACATGTAGAGACAGACAGGTAACCAGTCTATCACAGGGGGACATGTAGAGACAGACAGGTAACCAGTCTATCACAGGGAGACATGTAGAGACAGACAGGTAACCAGTCTATCACAGGGAGACATGTAGAGACAGACAGGTAACCAGTCTATCACAGGGAGACATGTAGAGACAGACAGGTAACCAGTCTATCACAGGGGGACATGTAGAGACAGACAGGTAACCAGTCTATCACAGGGAGACATGTAGAGACAGACAGGTAACCAGTCTATCACAGGGGCGACATGTAGAGACAGACAGGTAACCAGTCTATCACAGGGCTGACATGTAGAGACAGACAGGTAACCAGTCTATCACAGGGCTGAGTTTGGAGGTGCTGGTGGACGGACTGTGTTACATTTGAACTGTAGGAATCTCAGTCTTCTCCTCTAACATTGTGTATACGTTCCCTCCGCTGGTCCTGGATCAGGCTCCGGCTGCTGCATCACTTCAACTTCTCAATGGAAAACTCATTTTTAGATCATCACTTCCAGACAAACCTGCTGCTGGCGTTTCTCCTAACTCCCACTCCAGCTCACATACGTGCACACATGTATCATCTCCACCTGCAGACGGCTATAAGATTTCTACACATTCCTGCAGCTGAGCTCGCTGTCAGATTCCTCCATAAAGGGAAGAAGGAGGCAGACAGATAACATCTAGAAACACCATCCAGCCATTCGTCTTCCTCCGAATTACAGCTGAAAAGGGTCATTGGCGTGCTGCACATCTCTGTAAACACATTCCTTACACATGAACAACACGGGAGCCTTGGAAGCAAACAGCGTCTGGCATGTATTAGGAGAATCAAACAGGCTTCACAAAAGACATGCTGAAAGAGATGTACCAGGAAATAACAGAAACACAAGAGCTGCATGTGATTCTGGGGCTGCATCCACTCTGGCTCTCTGTATATTCAAATTCCTTGTATGTGTTCATACTTATTAAGCCATTAAAGCTGATTCTAATTGTAGTAATTCCCAACAAATGACGAGATGGGATGGGAGAAAACGATGACGAGAAAACACCATTTATCTGTCAATGACGAGTCGTTTTTCCAAAACATCCGAAGGGTCCTGAAGTAGCTTCAACTGGCTGGTGGGTAACTCAAGGGTCCTGACAATAAAGGGCTGGGTCTGCATGGGGCGTTGGAAGCTAAAAGAAATGACGGTGGGACAATTTAACAGAGGTCTGGGGGTCCTTCCCCAGATTATTTTTTGATACTTTTATCTCACTGCATGAGAAAGAAATATGAGTACATTTAGTAAAGTGGCCGGCTCCCGTCAGATCACATATTTGAAAATATTAAAAAGCTAAAAGTACAGAAATAGATTCCATGACAGAGGATCGATTTATGCTTGCATACAATTGCAATTTCTGTAATTGAATGAATGAAATTGGAGAGGGCAACTGTAGTCATACATTCTCCAATAAACTACATCTCCCAATCAGGTGTACGACTATAACAATCACCAGGATCTAAGGCCTGAGATCACGTTGTTAGCCACTTAGCTTGGTGGCTTTAGAGCTCATTTTCACAAGTGTCAGAAATCAATCTAAAGTCACCTTTATGATGAGCATATTATGGCTGTAGCCCTGGCAACACGTAACAATAACCCATTTGTCATTGTTTTCAGTCATTCACAGCCCCGATGCATAGACGTTCTGACCATCCACTGCAAGGTAGAAGCCAGGAGCCGAGTCTGGTTGCCTCTTGCTCCACTGACGCTTGCAGCTGAGAGAGGGTGGGACGGTAAAGCTTTACAGGAGATTTTCTCTGCGGGATGAGCTAGCTGCCCGGGGCATCAGCCGTTTCATCTCCCCTCTAGTCGCATCCAGCCAAAGGCACTGGTCCTGGTCCTCTCCAAGTGTCAGTGGAAATCTGGTGCAGACCACGATTTTATTGCCTGAGATTTCGTTTCACAGGCTGACCTTCCCTCCGAGCCCCTTCCTGAACCCGAGGATGTGTTCTCCCCTGACAGAAAGCGTCTCTAGCTTACTATACTCACTCTACATCATTTATTCGCCCACTGCTCCACTGGTGTACCCTCCCCCCGTCACTAGCACACCAGCTCCACCCAAGCCTTCTGATGTCACCTCCATCACGACCTCCAGGAGCTCTTTAATAAAAACCACACGTACCTTACTTTGCAGCGTTGAGCCCCTGGGAGGTAGGGCCTTCTAGAAAAGTACATCTTGTGCTGGTCTCATCCGTCCCTCTTCCCCATGTGAGTTTCATGTTTCCTCTGTTTTCTCGGTTTTGTGGTGGAGAACAGGGCAGATTAAGACCAGCCGTGCCAAGGTTCAGCCCCAAAGGCCCACCCGTAAAACAAGGAATCAACTTCAAAGGTTTCTGGGGTTTGAAAAAATTACCCAGGTTTATCTGTGACTATAGTCGATTAGCTCCACCGCTAACCGAGCTAATAGCAGTTAAAGCTTCACCTGTAGCCCAAGATGCATTCGTGAATCACACACTTTTGTTTTGGTCTGGGTCGTCTCTCCCTGATCCTGCAGCTCAGTTCATGGTCTAGTTGAGGCCTCGGGTCTCTGGTATCGGGGGGGGGGGGGGGGGGGGGGGGGGGTCCTCTCCCAGTGCTCCTCCTCCGTCCAGGACCTGCACCCCTGCTCTCCTCCAGCAGAGAAGAATCATGATGACTGGAGACAGACATGACTCTGGCAGACCGGTGCAGATCGATTCAGCTTCACCTTTCATATTTCTCAGAATGTTTCCCCTCCTTTCATTGTTTATGTTAAACCACATGTCCTGAATATGCTGTTATAGATTAATAATCACATTCTGATGGATATTTGATGTAAAATATACTTAACAAGTCAATATTTGACTTCTTGACTGACTAGTAACTTCCTGGTTAGTTTGAGGAAAATATTGTGGTTTGTCTTCAAATAAACCTTTTTTTTTTGTGCAGAAAACCTTAAAGACAAACTTCTCCCGCGGGCTCATAATAAGAGTTTGAATAAAAAACATGATTAATATTCCTAAATAAAATATACATTTCTAATCTAATAAACACAATGGTAAACGTCTTTCCCTCACAGATATAGTCCATGGTCCATTTTATTCAAGTTTAATTCAAGTTTAATCAACTGGTTATTATTATGGCAATTTTTATTTATTTTAGCTAGTTATTTGTTATTATTATGACAGTTTTTTTTTATTATGGCTTGTTTTATTTTCATTATGAATGGTTTTATTTGTATTATGGATGGTTTTATGTTTATTATGGCTCGTTTTATTTTTTATTATGAATGGTTTTATTTGTATTATGGATGGTTTTATGTTTATTATGGCTCGTTTTATTTTTTATTATGAATGGTTTTATTTGTATTATGGATGGTTTTATGTTTATTATGGCTTGTTTTATTTTTTATTATGAATGGTTTTATTTGTATTATGGATGGTTTTATGTTTATTATGGCTTGTTTTATTTTTTATTATGAATGGTTTTATTTGTATTATGGATGGTTTTATGTTTATTATGGCTTGTTTTATTTTTTATTATGAATGGTTTTATTTGTATTATGGATGGTTTTATGTTTATTATGGCTTGTTTTATTTTTTATTGTGAATGATTTAAGATTTATTATGGATGTTTTTATTTTTTATGATGGATGGTTTCATTTTTATTTTGGATGTTTTTTTTATTGGCTAGTTTTATGTTTTATTGTGGCAGATTTGTTATTATCATGGCTGGTTTTGTGGCCAAGAAGAATGTGAACTTATACTTCATATGAAGAGAGAAATTATTTTATATAAATGGCAAATTTTTCAGTTGTAATTATTATTTTATCACATATGAAGTATTGGATTCTATTGGATTCCAAACAATGAGGATATCAACATAACACAATAAATCACATTAAGACTTTTCATATAGAAAATCCATCATTTGACCACTAGATGGAGACAAATAGCTGAAGATTGATGTCCAGGAGCAGAAACAGTTTGGTTTCTGATGGAGGGAGGCTGCTGGTTTTAATGGTGCAACAGACAGGATCACAATTCTGGGCTTTTTGGATTGAACACAACAAAAATACTCCATTACAAGAAAAAGTCCTCCATACGTGATCCCACTTCAGTTCAAGTACAGAAGTATTATCAGCAAAATTGACGTCAAGTATAAAAATGACTACAAATGTTGTTTACAAGGTTTTATAATCAAATGTCCCTTGTTGAGCTAGTTTTCTCTGATCTTTGCTTTCTTGTGTAATAGTATTTTCAACAACCAGGTATTTAAATGAAACCATCTGAAGTATTATTGAATTCATGTTTTTTAACCGTGATCCTACCAGCATATTTAAGACACAGAGGATAAACCTCTGTAAGAAACAGCAATCAAAGACAAATGCAAATAAATAATGAAAATGATTCTTGTGAATGTTGATTATATTCAATTTGTATAGTTTGTCAAACAAGACAGAGCACTTAAAGGAAACTAGCTCTAAGACTTCAGACTTGACTTGGACTCTGGCTCAAAAATGTGAGACTTGGACTCTAGCTCAAAGACTTGAGACCTGCTCAGCCGAAAACAGAGTTCATCGTTTCACTCCTTTTCCTCCTAGTGTTGAGCATCTACACACTCATCTCAAAGACTTGAGTCTTGACTTGGACTCTTAACTCAAAGTCTTAAAACTTGACTTGAACTCTCGCTCAGAGGTCTTTAACGTTTTTCAGGCCAAGGGCTCCATGGCTGATAGTGACCCGGTGGAAGGACCCCCTATTACATAACATATGAAATTGTGTTGCTAATTAGACCTGCCCAATTATAATGTGTAGTGCAGCATATAGTACCATGTATAAAGGTACTATGTAATGATGTTTGTATATGATGCTTAACCATTCAAAGAATCATTGTTGACAGATTCATATATTTACAGAACATATTTGAATTCTATATTGGCATTTCTGCATCACAATTTCACAAAATGACATTTAACAAAAAGGAATATTTAAATTTGCTTATTAAAGGTTGTATTCATGTCAATGTATATTTTTGGACATATTTTAATTTCTGGAAGAAAAAAAGTTTGGGGTCAAATCATTTCTAACCCTCATTTCTGTTGAAGGTCTGTTCCAGCTCAAAGACTTCAGACTCGACTTGGACTCGAGTTGTGTGTCTATGTTTTCAAAGTAGTGGTTGAAATAAAGAGGGCTGAATTGAAAAAAAAGATTCAGGAACCAATTCGGTGTAAAATATTTGATAAATGTTCTCATTTCATTGACAAAACTCGCTCCATGTTCGTATTGAGCTGAGTTCGCTTCTTCTTCCACTCATTACCGTCCAGGAGGCTCTGCGGCTCACTGGTCAGCTCCTCGGTCAATCACGTGCCTGATCCCGCCTCCAGCGCGGACACACCCATTTCCTCACCGGCATTTCAGTTACAGATATTGGTATCATCCTCACGCGCTCTTTTAGCCTGGTCAGCCCGTGTGCGCGCGCGCGTGTACGTGCCCGCGTGCGTCTGTGTGAAAGGTTACGGCTGGGTGAAGATAGCATCAAACGTCGAGTCTCAGCGTGGTGCGTGTGTGTGTGGGGGGTCCGTTTCATTCCTACCTAGTGGGCGTGTGCCCGCCCGGCTGTCCTCCCTCCCTGCAGACCGGTGCATGTGTGTGTGTGTGTGTGTGTGTGTGTGCGCGCGCCGGTGAGATTGATGTTTGCACGCGCAGAAGACAGAAGTGGATTGTGCAGCTTTTTAATTTGAATCTTTATTTTAAAGGGTTTTTCTGTTGTTGCTTGTCCTCGCGCCGGGCCTGCGGTCACGAGTGGGCAAATTTCTCACTGAGTGTGCGTGATTTTTTTTTCTTCACGCGCGTGCCCCCCCTCCCCTCCTCTTCCTCCCCTCGCGCCTCAGCGTGGAGGTGCGGAGCCACTACTGGCTGTGTTGTTGCGGCACTGGATGGATCTGACTAGCGTGTTCGCGGGTGAAGCCTCGGGCGGTGCACACGGAGGGAAGTAAAGCGGGCTCGTGCTGCTGCTGCTGCGGTTAGACCTCCCCCCTCTTCTCGCTACCTGCCGATCACCTCCACCGTGACGACATGTCAAACTCCAACAAGAGCAAGAAGGACAAAGAAATCCTCGCCGAATACGAGAGCCAAGTGAAAGGTAAGATCATTTCAATATTGACATGTTGCAGGAGCGTGCTCCTTTTTCTCACCTTTGCATACACATACACGCGCGCGCGCGCACACACACCTGTCTGCCCAGCATGTTCCCCACTCATGCCCATGCACCGGTTTCATTCAGGGTGTGTATGGGAGCTGACACCTCACCATGAGACGTCAGGATTTCTGGGTTCATCCTGAGTGCTGCATGGCGCCTTAGGGGGGAGGAGGATGAGGAGGGTGGTGTGTGGGTGTGTGAGGAGGGGTGTGGGTGTGTGTGTGTGTGTGTGTGTGTGTGTGTGTGTATTCTGCAGAGCTCCTTCATCTGGTGTGTTTGTATGCAGGCAGCTTTTACACTGGAAGCCAGTGCGTCTCCAGCCGTCTGGGAGTCTTTCTATTGGTATTCCTTTGAGGCTGTGACTGCAGTAGTGTGTGTGAGTGTGTGTGTGTGTGTGTGTGTGTGTGTGTGTGGTCTCCATAGGTTACCTGCTGGCATGATGAGAAACTGGCGACATGTTTTAAGGTGATGATGATGACCAGCTCAGTCCTGAAATAGTGGTTGCCATGACTGTGGGACAAGCCCCCCTTACCTCTTCCTCCTCCTCTTTTTGGTCCTCCTCCTCCTCCTCTTGGCGCCATGGTTACCACCATCCCTGCTTCATAGGGGCGGTGACGGACAAGTCAAATGACCTTTTAGCACACAACTGTAACAGGCTGCCTCGTGACACGATGCCATTCGCCTTCCTTACCTGCTGGAGAGGCTCGGCTGCCACAGTTCAAAATGTCCGACCTTTACTGGTGTGACATCTCAATCGGACCACACAGCAATGCTTGTGCAAGCGCTGCATTTTGGACCTGCGTTTCTGTAGCGCTTTACACTGCATGTCCACGTTCACACACATACACTGATGGGAGAGGATCTAATCTAACTCATTCACACACATTCAGTGCCTTGCCCTTCAGCATGCAGACAGCAGGGAATCGTACCACCCATCTTCCCATTGGAGGACGACTCGCTCTTCCACTGAGCCACAGCCCTTTCTTTTCATCCATCATTCCTGTACAGTCTCCACATGGCTCTCCTCACTTGTCACCACCACCGTCCCTCTCAGCTTCCAAACCAAACGCACCTCTCCCCACCAGAAAGCCTCGTCTGAGTGCATGGAAGGTGTTTCCTCTCCGGCTCAGTACCTTTTTTGAGTTCAAATCGCCCCAAATTGAAGCTGCTTCATTGAGAAATAATGTCAATGGTGCACAATTACCCTCCTCCTCCTCCTCCTCCTCCTTCCTCCCTCATCCCTCCTCACCCCGCTGAATGAATGGACAGAGTTGGAGTGATTAAATTTAATGGAGAGTAGTGGCGTGCCTACAGCCCCCATGTGAGGAGTGTGTGTCTTGTTTATACACTCGTACCTATTTGTGTGTGTGTGTGTGTGTGTGTGAGTGTGTGGCCCTTGCTCTGGCACCCTGCCAACACACACAGAGGGATGCCCCGCATTGAAGTGACCGCTCCACATAAAGCGCTCTGGCCCCCCCGCCGCCGCCCACCGAGACCCGAAGCGTATAGATCCGCGTTGTAACTATGTGCTTTCCAAGTCTGCCTCCCTGCTCCGGCTCCTGATTGGTCCGTTCGGGAGGTGGTGTGTAATGTATACACAGGAGGTGGTGGCCGCTCTCATGAGGAGGAGGAGGAGGAGGAGGAGGAGGAGGTGGGGTCCACTCGCTGAGGTGAGCCTCACGATAAAGGTAGCAGCAGAAAGATTATGCAGAGTGCTGACGGCACATATTTGTGTGCTCGATAAGGCTCCTGATATTCGGAGCGTCACCTCGCCAATATGTCTGTGTGTCTGTGTGTCTGTGTGTGTGTATGTGTGTGTGTGGCACCTCCTCCATCTGCGGGAGATGAGGAGCGTCTTAATGAGAAAATGCAAATGGGGGAAAAAGGAGGAAAGAAAAGAGCTCTGCAGGGGGGAGCAGTGTTTCCTGCTGCATGCGGCGGCGGCTCTGGTTTTTGCCCGTGTGTGCATGCAGGTGATTAGTGACCTCACAGCTCCGTACCTGCAGGACAGACGGAGGGATGCAGGAGGAGAACACAATGAAGTGACTCTCCATTGAGTAAAAATGTCCCGCAGGGCCGGATTCAACGGGCCTTAATCAGTGTGTGTTTCTTGATGGTTCAGCAGTCCTTTGCCCCCGTGTCCTTGAACCTGGTCGCCATGGTGATTGTCACCTGGTGGAAGACAGTGTGAGCTTTGTGTTCCTTTGACATCGCGCATACATACAACAAAATATTTTCTCTCCTGATAATGCAAAGATAGACGAGGTTGTGTTGGATGATCATTCCATTCATAATGAACGTGTGGATGATAATGAATTAGTTAATAATCAGCAGCTGGTAGCGGCCGTATTTAGAGGCAGAGATGGAAGGAAGTCTGATGATGCAGCTAACCGTTTTTTTCATGTTCAATTAATTTGACGAGCACTCTCTCGCCTTAATTTGTAAAACAGTCCAGGAAGTGTCATAAAACAGTGAGATTACAACATTACAAGTTGTCAGACCCCAAAGTGATGTCATCACTGAATCATTGCAAACAATATTCAGTTCATTATCGTTGAAGACAAAGTGAAACTATTGGTGTGGGGCGAGACGGTACCGGCATCTTTAACGGTGCGAGGGGGGACAGGTGGTGGTGCGGTTCACTCTGCCGATGATGTCATAGTTTGGCTTGGACAGGTGTTATGGGTCCAGCACCTTTCTGTACGAAAAAAATAGACCGGGGTCACAGCCAATCAGATATGAAGGCCTGCCCCTACTCTGCCTCTGGTTGGCTCAGACCATAGTATTTCTTTGCTGTATGCTGGTGGGAAAAATCAATCAGTGAGCATAGAGACAAACTGTTATTCAATATCAAACTTTGGAGACTTTTGTACTGTAATGTAAAATCTTTATGCTCAAATTAAGATTATTATTTGATTTGGTTGTGTAATGTATGTACTTAAAGTATGACAAAATGTACAGTCTTCAATATTATGCTATGTTTGTTCATGGTTTAAGACCTTAAAAGCTGCTTTCACCATGTTTAACTCACATTCAAGGACGTATTGCCTCTGTAACTACAACTGTGCTACATTTTAATGTTTTCGTAAGGCTAAATTTATCAGTAGCATTTAGTCACATGTAAGTCTTTGGTAAATGGTAAAAAACACAATTGAATTGCCCTGCTGTGATGTTTACAAGTAGGCTGTTAGGACATGCAGTACCAAAACCGGCCACAAAAACCCCACCAATATCAGGATTTAAAAAAATCACTGCGACAAATTGAGGCAAAACACCCTCCCGATTTTTTTATGTGATTTTAACAAGAATATGATATTTAAAAAAAAGTAAGTTTGGACCTGATACGTGTTGTCAGTTTTTTGG
Source organism: Eutrigla gurnardus (assembly GCF_963514095.1). Classification (NCBI taxonomy): domain Eukaryota; kingdom Metazoa; phylum Chordata; class Actinopteri; order Perciformes; family Triglidae; genus Eutrigla; species Eutrigla gurnardus. The sequence continues at coordinate 4,829,569 of NC_139932.1, forward strand.
AATATGACTCTGAAGTTGGGCAAAGATGTGTTTACTTCCATTTTTGAGCCTTAATATCTGTGAAACTAATAATCTAAGAGAGACCATATTTTGTAGAATGTTTAAGCTAACACCAGAGATAGAGGCAGAAATGATACAAGTCTTTTATCTGCAAAAATGGGAGCTCAGCCACTCTTCAAATGTACTACTTTATTTCAACAAGCCCCTTTTTAAGTACCTACCATACTAGGTTATCATTGAGCTACACCCCCGATATTCCATGTCTGGAGGCTATTAGTAACAGATATACACTGTAGAAATTTTGAAGGCCACAGGTGAGATAGTTTTCCAGATATTGCTGTTTAAAAATGGCTTTTCAGAGCATGATGCCAAAAACCGTCTAAACTACCCTTCATTCAATGATGTTTCATGAGAAAACTATTGACAGTAGAGACCTAATATTTTGGATTTGTCCTATTAACAAGTGTGTCTTTGTACTTGAATTTTTTCAGGACATTCTGAGATGGTCAGGTGGGAGGCATTTGATGAAATGACACGGAATGACCCTATTGTAATACCAGTCAAAACTAAACCCAATCAGTGCATTTAAGTGCCATAACAATCTAGGTTTTAAAAAACAATTTCAGAAATGCAAAAACAACAAATAATGAATAACATTTCAGAGTGCTTTACCTGAAACACAACTTAAAACTAAGGGATACATTAAAATGAATAAATGATAGAGGTGTAACAATTCATTCGATTAATCGATGAATCGATTGTCAGTCCTATAGATTCTACTAAATCGATCTGCTAAAATAAATAAATAGAATGAATCGTTTTGGCTTCACCAATAATCCATATAAATGCGTTTAATCGGATGGATGGTGATTCTTACTTATGATTAATGTTTTAATACGTTTAAGACACACTCTCCCCTGCCAGCATGTAGTCTATTGAAAATGTTCAAAATAACTGAGCAGTACATTTTTGTATTCAGCATAAAATATTATGCAGGACTACTTTTTTATAGAAGTAATTCTATGGTCTGTTTATTTTTTCACCTTTTAGAAGAATACAGATAGTCTCACTCGCTTTATTGCATGTTTATTTCATGGATATAGAATTTTGGATACAAGTTACTGAATCGAATCGAATCGTTCCAAAAAAAAAATCATCCTTGAATTGAACCACCAAGTACTGTATCGTTACTCGAATCGCTGTGAAGCCAAAGATTCACACCCCTAATAAATAATAATACATAAATAATTGCTCTCAGGTGCACTAGCGGCGCCAGGATTTTGATTGTGGGTGGGCCACAAGAAAAGTGGATGGGCCAATTAAAATAAGCCAAAAAAAAAAAAAAAAAAACGGGGTATAACGTTAACGTTAAACTATAACGTTAACGTTAGCCTAACCGTTACTTGCCTTGCTGGTTTGAGGGAGTGGCTAGGGGAGGACTTGACGTGGAGAGGCCGGCTGAGCTGGATGGTAATTGATCACTAACGTTACTTAAAATGGTAGTTTTCTTCTCCTGCTCCTCGGAGCGTTTCTTGGAAAATTGAAATGAAAACAAGCTGCTTTGCTTCGCCATGCTAAGTTTCATATAAGCTAATAGCTACCGTCTGTGTCTATCTCATGGATCATGGTCTGTCTGTTCTGTCTGATTTCTCATCTCAAAGCTTGCGCGCCAAAGTCATTCATTTTATTGGATCACTTGCTGGTGACGATGCAGCCTGTGGGCGGGCTTAGTAGTCCACACGGGGTAGAAGCCGCTGATTGGCTGAGAAGCTTTCACTCAAAGCTTTCCTCAGGCTGCTTATTGGATGAACAGCTAGAAAGAAAATCACTCACTAATCAGTAGGCATGAGTCAAAATGGGCGGGCCCAGGCCTAAAATGGGTGGGCCCAGGCCCACCAGGCCCAATAGTAGCGCCGCGCCTGCTCAGGTGGTGCAACTTAACTTTCAGAACCACAAGCTTCATCCTAACTGGCTCAGACGTCTGACGGCCTGACTCGTCTTCTTGTGGCTTCGTAGGAGGCAACAAAACAACGTTCTGGCAGGGTCGTTAGTCCTGGATGGGGTGTGTGTGTGTGTGTGAGTGAGAGAGAGAGAGAGAGAGACAGAGAGAGAGAGAGACAGAGAGAGACAGAGAGAGAGAGAGAGAGAGAGACAGAGAGAGAGAGAGAGAGAGAGAGAGAGAGAGAGAGAGAGAGAGAGAGAGAGAGAGAGAGAGAGAGAGAGAACATGAATAAAGCGCAGGCTTTCGCCAATTGACTGAAGCATTTTATGTTCTATTATTTTCTTGAGCAACAGAAGTCATCATCCATGCAGGACACAATAGTAGTAATATTAACAATAGTAGTTGTATTAACATTAGTAGTAATATTGACAGTAGTATTAATATTAACAATAATAGTAGTAGTAGTAACAGTAATAGTAATGTTAACAGTAGTAGTTATATTAACAGTAGTAGTACTATTAACAATAGTAGTAGTATAAACAGTAGTAATAGTAGTCATGGCAACAGGCACAGCCACGTTTAGATGGATCCATCTCCATCATGTCCCCGTATCAAGAAACCAGTCAATGATGAGCAGCATCACAGGTGGAGCCACAATCCGGTTCTTCGTCATCCGGACAGTTAGCAGTTGGTGTCAGTCAGGACCTCAGAGGACTCAGCTGGACAAGAAAGCACAGGCAGATTCCTCCCGGCAAGAATAATAGTAATAACAGTAGAGATGCAGATTTGAATCCATTTATTAATCAATAGTCAGCTGCCTTAAAAATACTAGCGGTAAGAGTCAAACAAGACGGTGGTGCAGTCAGGATCAGGTTCCACCTGGATCCAGGGAAACGTGCAAGATGAGGAAGCACAGGGACTCCGGGGAACAAACAGAGAGAGAGTCTCAGTGTGTCATTATAAATCCCCTGGCAGTCTAGGCATATAGCAGCATAATTAAGAGCTGGTTCAAGGCAAACCTGAGCCAGCCCGAACCGTAAGCATAGCCAAAGAGGAACAGTTTAAGCCTACTCTTAATTGTGTCTGCCAACCAGAACTGGAAGATGGTTCCACAGAAGAGGAGCTGGATGGCTGAAATCTCTGGCAACCGCTCTACTTTTAGAGACTTTAGGAACGACAAGTAACCCTTTATTCTGAGAGTGTAATGCTCTAATAGGACAGTAGGGTTGAATGAGCTCTTTAGGATATGATGGTGCGTTGTGTTTTTACACGTATAATGCAGTTGAAATCATTTCACTGCTGGAGCTCAGACTCTTTAATGAGTATAGACGCCCATCGTCTCCAGGTGCTGGTCACAGCTAAGTTTTGAAAGCCTTTTCACTTTTTTTTCTGCTTTAAATGTTTTGTCATCTTTATCTCAATCTCAGAGCTCTCTGCACTTGAGCTCAATAATGTGGAGCAACAGAGGACGTTGGAATAAATCTTGTTTTGTGCTGGACTCCACAGTAAAGATCCAGATGTAGGCCTGCAAGTGTTACAAACTGTCACTTTGAACAAAGAAAATTACCTTGAAATAGGATTGTGCTTTATCCTCCTTACGTTCCTGCTGACCCCGGGTGCTCCAATCCACCAGCTTAAGTAACAAATCAAGCTCTGTAGACCATTCAGACTCAATTGGTCCAGAGATGCACGAGACAGAGATTTCACGAGACAGAGATTTCCCGAGACAGAGATTTCACGAGATGTAGATTTCACGAGACAGCCGGTTTAGTGCCTGCATACTTTTCCCACCGTGATATAATGTGCTGATGCCGACTGTAGCTCCTCTGATCAAAGAGGTCGGGTCTGTCTTGGGGGTATTACAAGGACACACAAGGAGGTTTCTTAGAAGGAGTCTTTCAGACATCAAAAGTTTAAATGCTGAAGATGTTCTCCTTTCACTTTCAATTGACTGTGATCCAAGGAGGGGAGCTTTCATTTATATAATCTGTGGATCTGCTTGAGTCATCCTTTTCTGCAACAGCAAATGTTTCCTCCACATGCCCCTCTGCTGCAGCTCACCACTGTTTTCATTTCAGGTAATCAGGAGTTAAGCTGATTATTTCCTTGACTAATTGATGTATTGTTTGGATTATAAATTCTAATCTTGATATTCTAACACAGTCTGAAACCCCCAAAACCCAGTACCAAGAAGTATTGAAACTTCTACTGTTGAACAAGTCTGCTAATTGTTGAGGGGTGTTCTAGTGTTCAAGTGTTCTATTGGCATAATGCAACGTGTAATTGTCCCACCACCGCAATACCTGCCTGAACACGGTTCAACGTCTGAGCCACATCTTGTGTGAACCTGGGCTGGCCCGGCGGGTGGGCATGATGCTTCAGCTACAACGCCACCATGCGTCGGTGTGCTGTCATCAGCGAGCTGCTGTGTGATCGCTGTGCAGAGCGGCAGCAATTAGTCAGCCAGTGGCTTCCATTCCCATGGATGGGTATCAAATTAATAAACTACACTTTTGGTACCAGTATCACTTGAAGGAGACTGGTCTCGGTACTGGTCTCGATACTGGCATCATAACTTTTTAAATGATACACAGCCATATTTGAGCCAAATGCTAACATGCGATAATGACCATGCTAACATGCTGATGTTTTGCACGTGTAATGTAAAGATTTTCCGATACCACCATATTTTCATTCCAGATACCAATTCTGATTCGTATATCAGACAACTTCCAATCCGATACCAATGTTTAAAAAACACTGTTTTATTGGTGTAGTTGTCCAGTGTACAATATTGCCAAATTCCTGCTCTACTAACGTTGTAATGGCTAACGTTGCACTCTCAGCTAGCACCGTCCCGATCGGTACTGAGCATGTGTAACTCTCAACAGAGATAAGAAAGAAGCGAGATTGCTCACTTTTTAGCTACTACCACCAACAATTTGCAAATGTGCAGCACCGACGGGGCAGTGAGGGACACGTGTTATTGTTTCTGCGTAGCTTACATTAGCTGTTAAATTATATGAAAATGCGATATAAGATGAATATCTTGTGTACTTGCTGAAACCCAATCCCAGCATTTTAGTCTGCATGGGAAGTATTGCTGATGCTGGTGTCAGTATAGGACACTAATATAATGTTTACCATGTTCATTTAGCCTCTTAGCATGTTAACATTTGCTGATTAGCGCCAAATGCAAATTATAGCTGTGGCTTAATGTCATTCGTTTTACAGGTAATTTCAAATTTAAGCCGCTAAAGTCAGAGAATCACCAAATTTATAACAACTAATCACGACAGCTACATGAATGTTTCAGCTAAATGTTGAAGCAATCCTTTTTAAAGTTGCTGAAATATTTCAATCTGCACCCCTGGAGCCGCTCTTTCTCTGGTGGAAGGTGTTTATGTAAAGAGGAAGTCACATCATTTTGTCGGCAGTGAAGTTAACATCTCTTTCATGTGCCGTCTTAAATCCCTACGGAAAGTCTAAAAGGGATTTGCAAGAAAGAGTCGGCAATGCAGAGCTAGTTTGTTTTACTCCATGAGATCAAATACATCACCTCGGAGAATATTTGGTCTTTAGTAGGCCAACTGTTGTATGTGGAATAATAAACTGTTGGGAAAGCTTACTATAACAGTTATCAGCTCTCAGGAAATGTGATAAGTTAAATAAACTTATATTATACCAAAGAGGTGTAGTATGTAAGTATAACTTTAAACTTCTGTAGTGTGATTCTGGCGGCTGTAGTCTGACCCCTGAACAAAAAGGACTACTTTTTCACTTCTCTACCAGCAAGCTATAGATTTCTTGTGTGTATTTTATCGCAATCCACGATAAAATCCAATATCGTCCAATCACAAGTGGACGAGTGTTTGTAGCCTCTTAAAGGAACAGCGTGTAGGATTAAGATCATTTATGAGCAGAAATCCGATATAGTATTCATAACTATTTTATTAGTGTAAAATGTAATAATAACAATCATTGAATTTTACTTATCTTAGAATAAACTGTTTATCTAGTTTTATTTTATTTCATATATTTATGTATTATTTATTTATTTACATATGGAGACAGCCCCTTTAACTGAGTCCACCATGTTGCACTGCCATGTTTCTACAGAAGCCCTGAACGGACAAATCAAACACTGGCTCTAGAGAGAGCCTTTCACGTAACCTGAAGGACACCATTGTTTTCCAACACATTTGGAAAGGAGGGGTGAGCAGAGGGGTTCAGTTGGTTGCAATGTGCAGCCTCACCACTAGGTGCCAGTAAATCCTACACACTACTCCTTTAAAGCGAAAATTAATTTTCAAAGGAAACTAGGTAAGATAAATGCCAAACTGCTCCTTTAAAGCATCAGAAGTGTTTCCGTGGTTACTTAGAGCCCAACAGAGGCTCAACACCAATTTACAAGAGTGATGAAACCTCTGACCGCTGGGACGCCTCCAACCATATTCGGGATGTCCCGTTTGCCCCACTAGCCAATCAGAGACAAGCATGTTTCCCCACTCGGGGTGAAGCAGCGCTTGGGGACGTAGATCAGACATTAACGTAAATGAAAGTGTTGCACGTTCACCATGTGTGAGAGCAGCATGAAATGGCAGCCATTTTAAATTGGTAAAGCTAACGACATCAGAATCACTAAACACAATCGTGTACAGTAATAGAGGGTGAGAGAGTGTTTCACAGGCTTGTGGGGACCAAAGGCTATGGAAGCTTTTCTATCCAGATCTGTGAAGCATGTCGTGTGTGTGTGTGTGTGTGTGTGTGTGTGTGTGTGTGTGTGTGTGTGTCGATGCGGCAGATCCGAGCTCTTGTCTTCACCTTCCTCATCACATGGTTCACACGCAGTGTGCGGTTGCCAAGACAACAGGTAGTGGAGTGGATAGGGTCCCCTTAGGGATTGGTGTGTGTGTGTGTGTGTGTGTTATTAACGTTGTGTAGTCTGTAGCCGCTCTCTCCCTGCTGCTGCAGATGGATCCAGCAATGAAACAGCACGACCAGTGAAGCGTGGAACCATGCTGACTGTAGGACTGACTGATAGTGTGTGTGTGTGTGTGTGTGTGCAATACTGAATGTGTGTGTATGTTGTTTTTTTTTCAATGTGGTCAGAGGATGTCGTCCAAGGTGACTCCTCTGTGAAAAAAACCGACCTTCTTCATCGGTAATTATAAAGGATTAAAAAGAGAGTGAAGGTGCCGAACAGCTGATTCAATGGATTAGTCCATCGACAGAAAATTAAACATTTACTAAACATAATTCATGATCAAGCAAATATGAAAACATTCACCGTTTCCAGCCTCTCAAATATAAATAAAGACAGATCTCTGCTTTGTTTCACTGTGAACTGAATATATTTGAGTTTAAATAAGGAAGACACCCGTTTGTGCGCTGAGAAGCCACCATCAAAATAGTAAAAAAAAAAAAAAAAGGCATTTTTAACGTTTGTACGATACCTTGACAAAATATCACCACTCTAGCCATCATTAGATGACAGACTAGCATCACTCCTTCGCTTTTTAATATCTATTTGGGTGACTCTATTTGTTAGACATGGTTCTTTTCACCATGAGCACCTGAGGATGCTGCTTCATCTTTTATATGGTGAACTAGTCGAGGTTTGAAGCCTCAAGTTCAGTATTTTGTCCGTCGCCATCTTGGATTTTGGCCATCGGCGTCTTGGAATGTATTCATCCAGTGAAGGAAGTGACCATATTTGGACTGCGGAGGAACAACGGGTGGATCTGATCAACACAAGCAGCAGAGCGGCACCCATACTGGATCTGGATCCATCTGGATTCTGGTGTGAAGCTGTCAATAAAGTTAGCTTCATAATTCAAGGTCAACTTTACAGCTAAATGTTGTGATACCAATGCAATTAGCTCCTTATAGTATTTTAACAACATAAGTACTACCTGTCAATCAGCATCCCCTGCTTTCTGGTCTGTTGGACTCTAAATGGACCATAGTTCACTAAATGAACATCATGTTGGATTGAAGAAGACTTGAAAGTAGAGATTGAGACAATAAACTCATGTTTACTATGTTTACTGAGATAATACATCAAGAGAGAAGTAGGGTCATTCTCTCATAGACTTCCATGCAATCAGACTTCTTTTTACAACCAGAGGAGTCACCCCCTGATGGCCAGTAGCAAGAATGCAAGTCTCAACGTTGGCTTCTCTGCATGGCTGCCTGCTATTATTCCAATTTTTTTAACTTTGTGTTATCAACTACAGAGAGAACAAACATCTTTCAATCATTTATCAAGCAGAAGTGCCAAACCTTCTACCTCCTTCAAATATGACGTGTCTTTTCTTTTCCTCGTATGATAATGAACTAAATTAATTTTGGACAGATTGATTCACCTATGACATCGCTTTGGAATCTGAGAACTTGTAATGGACATTGTCTCAGTGTTTAATGACACTTCATGGACAAGTTTACAAATTATGGGGAGAGAGTAATCGTCAAATTAATTGGTAATGACTTCCTTCCATCTCTTCCTCTACAACTGATCACCTCCAGCTGCTGATTATTTACTAAGATAATAAATCAAGACAGAAGTAGGACCATTTTCTCATAGAAGTCTATACAGTCAGAGAGGAGTTGCCACCTGGTGGAGAGCAAAGAGAATGCAAGTTTCAGCATTGGCTTCTCTGCGCTTCTGCCTGCTATTATTCCAATATACTTTACTTTTGATTGTTTAATCAACTAAAGAGAGAACAAATATAATTCCTATGCCAAATAGTTTTACTTTGTCTTCAACGATAATGAACTGAATATTTTTTGGAATGATTCACTGATGACATCACTTTGGGGTCTGACAACTTGTAATGGATGCATCCTCACTGTTTTATGACACTTCCTGGACAGTTTTACAAATTAAGGTGAGAGTGCTCGTCAAATTAATTGATAGTGAACAAAACGGTGCACTTCCAAGACTAAGACTTCGTACTCATAAGGTGTCTGATTTGTAAGATCTTATAATGACACTCTAAAGCATTTCCTCTTTTTCCCCGTTAACCGTCTGCAATTCACAAATACTGGTTTTTATACTTAGGTGTCGGACATACTAATAACTCTCACACAGTATTGTGGTGCCTAAATATCATGTTGTTGAGAAGTTTCAGGCATTCCAGTGGGTGTTAGCTAATGCTATTAAAAATGCTAAGCCAACCAAGACCGTAAACAGCACACAGTAAACAGCCCAGTTATCTCCAACAACAACGTATCCAACGAGCCAACTAATCACGTAAACATGTTGATGAAGTTTGCGATGCTTCACTTAGAGTTATTCAGTCTATTAGAAGGGAAGTTAGATTGTTGGCATGCTAACGTTAGCTGTCGCTGGTGTGCCAACGCTGCCGTGCTATCACTGCTGTGCTAATTCTGCTGTGCTAATGCTGCTGTGCTAATTCTGCTGTGCTAATGCTGCTGTGCTAATGCTGCTGTGCTAATTCTGCTGTGCTAATGCTGCTGTGCTAACGCTGCTGTGCTAACGTAAAACTAAACATCAACGTTCCAGCTATTTTGCTTCCACGGATAAGCGAATTGTCTGAAGTGACTTCATTTACAACGATATTCACCAGTTTCTTTTTGTGTGTGTGTGTGTGTGTGTGTGTGTGTGCGTGTGTGTAGATGTGCGGGCCCAGTTGGTGGAGCAGCAGCGCTGTCTGGAGCAGCAGACAGAGATGCGGGTCCAGCTGCTTCAGGACCTGCAGGACTTCTTCAGGAAGAAGTCCGAGATCGAGACGGAATACTCCAGAAACCTGGAGAAGCTCGCAGAGAGGTTCATGGCCAAAACACGCAGCACGAAAGACCATCAGCAATACAAGTAGGACCAAGCTACCGACGAGCGCATGTTCTCAGCTCGATTTGTCATCTGTTTTCAAATTAGAATTAGAAAAAGTAGAAACTGAAGTCTTTGTTTTTCCTCCAGAAAGGATCAGAACCTGCTCTCTCCAGTGAACTGCTGGTACTTGCTGTTAAACCAGGTCGGTTGCACGACTTTGAGACCCTTTTATAAGAAGAACAATGAAATATTTCGCCCTCACACCTGTCTGTCTCTCTCTCTCTTTTCCAGGTGAGGAGGGAGAGTAAGGATCACGCCACCCTCAGCGACCTCTACCTGAACAACGTCATCTCCCGCCTCACACACATCAGCGAGGACTCCGCCCACCTGCTGAAGAGGGTGAGCTCATACTTCTTCTTCCTCCGAGCCGTAAAGAGGCGCCATCCAGCCCCCTTCAGGTGGACCACCACGGGACTTTAATTCTGAAATATTATGTACGGTAGTCAACGGCAAGAGAGGTCTCATTTTTTGATCCTGGGTGAATTTACACCATTAATTTGTCAATTCCAAAAGATAATTTTAAATGTCAAGAAAGTCGCATTTTATGGTAGAATTGTTGAAGTATAAGACCAAACACAAAGCCATTCTTTTGGGCCAAGTCGATGCAAAGACGGCAATTCCTGACCGGGTGGTGCGAAAGGCATATACGGAAGTTGGCTCATTCACATATTGGCATAAGTTGAAATATTTTATGACACTGTGTCTCTAAAGCAGCTCAGCGTTGAGATTATCCTCCTGTCGTTCTGATGTCCGAACCCTAAATGGAGGAAACAAATGGTGTCTCCTGTGTCTGTGGTCCCCCAGAGGTCTACGATGGTAGCTCACATTAGTCCAGAGACCAGACTATCAGGAGAAACCAGAGACTGTCTTTGGTCCCCCAGAGGTCTAGATAGTAGCTCATAGTCCAGAGACCAGACCAGACCATGTGGAGAAACCAGAGACTGTCTGTGGTCCCCCAGAGGTCTAGATAGTAGCTCACATTCGTCCAGAGACCAGACCAGACCATGTGGAGAGACCAGAGACTGTCTGTGGTCCCCCAGAGGTCTAGATAGTAGCTCATAGTCCAGAGACCAGACCAGACCATGTGGAGAAACCAGAGACTGTCTGTGGTCCCCCAGAGGTCTAGATAGTAGCTCGCATTAGTCCAGAGACCAGACTATGTGGAGAAACCAGAAACTGTCTGTTGTCCAAACAATAGGAGGTCTATGATGCTGTATTTATGTAGATGACCTTATTTGGGATGTTGATGGAGCTACGATGCTATCATAGCTTCATGAATCACAGCTAAATAGTGTATTTTGGGTTCCTCCAGGGGGCTGCACGGTGGTGTAGTGGGTAGCACTGTCGCCTCACAGCAAGAGGGTCCCAGGTTCGATCCCCGGGTCGGCCCGGGCTCCTTCTGTGTGGAGTTTGCATGTTCTCCCCGTGTAAGCGTGGGTTCTCTCCGGGTTCTCCGGCTTCCTCCCACAGTCCAAAGACATGCAGGATGGGGATAGGTTAATTGATGACTCTAAATTGCCCGTAGGTGTGAATGTGAGCGTGAATGGTTGTTTGTCTCTACATGTTGGCCCTGCGATAGACTGGTGTCCTGTCCAGGGTGTCGGCTCCAGCCCCCCCGTGACCCTCAATACAGGATAAGCGGTAGAAAATGGATGGATGGATGGGTTCCTCCAGCTGTGGTAAACCAGTCGACGTGTCGTCTTGCTAGATCCAGTGAACACAGCTCAGTGAAATTCACAGAGACTTCCTGGCCTTGAAATATTAATTGACAAACATCATATGTGTAATTCATGGTCAAATTCAAACAGGATGAAAAAAAATGTATTCCCGTACATATTTTTTCCGAAATGAGGTCCACCACCAGGGGGGGCTCCGCCTCTATAGAGCTCCATTAAAACACATGAGCCTCCCTTTTCTCCCGACACATACTCCATTTGCTCCTGTTGGTTCCATCACATCTACAGTGAGCAGCCGGTTCAGGACATTGCTGAGACGTTTTTGAAGATGAAAACTTTGTGACTGTGAGGTGTTTTTGAAGATTTATGTCTGGCAGCCGAGAGCCACAGACCACAATCAATACTTTTATGACCATTAGGTGGGTTTAGGCTCTGATTGGGCCACTTTTTGTCAGCAGCACTTTTTCCCAGGATGGAGAAGCCTCTGACACTTGGTAGGGCCTCTGTAATAACCCCTAATTAAGGTGATGTTTTATCGCCAATATAAACCTGTAAATCTCTCAACATCCCAGCAGCAGTCCTCGGTTATCTCTTCAGTGTCCACTTTGAAATCTGCCGCAGTCCTCACTAATTGATTGTGAAGTCAAGCATGTGGTCTGGCTGTGCAGAGGAGGGGAATGGAAATGTAATAAATCCTGCATTTCTTTTCTCTACGTATGCAATTAATGTCAAACAAAATCCAAACATGAATATGTAAATAGATGTACATGTAACTGCAAAGCTTTGGGACGTCAACATGCTGCAGTGAGTCATCACAGTTCCACAGTGGTGGAAGACGTACTAATACTACACTCATCAAAATCCTGCACTCTGATCCTAATCTATTATCAACAAAATATTATTAGGAAGAGTAAACTGATGTAGACATTTTTAAGACATCAACTTATTTTTAAACTTTGCTGACACAACAAAATACTGCTAGATGCAAAAAAACATGAATTAGATTGAAACATTGGCACATTATCTGCTTTGCACCAAATGTATTATTTAAAGCCTTCTGTTCTCTCGTGAATTAGCAACTTTATAATCTCTTGAATTTGTGACTTTTTTTCTCATAAATTTGCAAATTATTCCTCGGAATATTGTCCCCCTTTCAGCCCCTGTTTTTTTTCCCTTAAAATGACTACGGCGTCATAATTTCCCTATTATTGGATCATTGATATTGATGTATAATTATGTTAGCGCTACTTTAAAGTTGTTGTTAGTTGAAGTGGTGCTAAATTGAACTACTTTATCATTTTTTAGATTTTTAGATTTTAGATTTCTAGATTTCTAGATTAAATAAAAAATTTACGAGAAACAAACTGGAATTTTCTCTGAGATTAAAAACTAAACAAATCACTTGGCCTCGCATGATTGGATCACCCTCATCACACCACAGAACATGTATTATGTTCATCAGATCCACCCGTCTCTCCTCCAACGGTCCAAATATGGTCACTTCCTTCACTGGTTGCAAAACTCCAAGATGGCGCCCAAAATCCAAGATGGCGAACTTGAAGCTTCCAAACCGTAGTCCACAAAGCAACAGGTGACGTCACCATGACTACGTCCACTTCTTATATACAGTTTGAAAATTAAGATTCTCAGAATATTATTCCATTCAGCTTCATCATTTCTATCAATTTTTTTTATATCTAGAATGGCCATGATAACATTTTTGAATTGCTAATGTATTTTGTTTATAAAATCTTAATTTTATATGCAAGTAGCTCATAAATAAATGATACAAAGTATAAAGTAGCATAAAATGGACCTCCAGGCTTGGTACGTTCCATCGTGCCGGCGTTTTAAGTACCAGAGTTGATTCTAATGAAAAGTAAAGTCAGTATTCTCCTGAGGTCCGTCCAGCTCGTTCAGGGTTTAACAAATTAAACAGGCACACATGAATGCACGCCAGCAAACCGCCTCTAACTTTAGCTCGCTGCGTTCATTATTAATCTCTCCTCCGGCTCCTCTTTTATTCATACTGACTAAAGTGCAGCGGCTGCCAGCAGCTATAAAAAGTCAGACCCCCGCCGTCCTCTCACAAACTCTGCTCTGAGGAGGGACACCGGTAGGAGACGGACAGCCCGGTGGCCATGACAACGCCGCCGGGCCCCCGTGGCCATGGCGACAGACTCAGCTGATCTATCTCTCAGCGGGTGCTATGGGAACGAGAGCCATCCATCCTGGGATTCCACGGTCATTTAGCATAATGTAATATTAATGTGCCGCCTCATAACTGTTTAATGCATGAGACGGAGATTCAGTTTGAGTGCAGCCAGCAGAGCAGATGAATTCACGTGTTTGTGCTTTTATTTGTCTGAAGTGCTCAGCTCCTGTTCTGGAAGTGGCTGTAAGCAATAGTTTCACCAACACCACTCACCATGAGTCGGCCGTGGTGGATTTACATCATCGGGAGAATCCTGAATATGAATAGGTGTCCAGCTGGTAGAGAAGTAACATATAGAGTCTGAAAACATAATACAGGATAAGAAAATACATTTTATTTATTTATCCTTTATTCATGAGTATTTATTAAGTCTTATCTGTGACGCAATACAAATATGTTTTCCTAAATAACTCTGTGCCATTTTGAAAGTTTTAATAATATTTTGAGGAAAATGTACTTTTATTCACAATATTATCCCCGTTTAGAGTCCTCAATGAACCTATCCCCATCCTCCCGGGAATCAAACCCGGGAATCGAACCCGGGACCCTTTTGGTGTGAGGTGACAGTGCTACCCACTACACCACCTTGATATCTAGATAAAAACATGTTTTTTTTTTTTCCTGTATTTTTTAAATCAGGATCTATAATTTCCTTTTGTGTCATGACGGCGAGCCAGACAGCTTTATTACCTCTTTTATGATTATGCTTATAAGTACTTAATGGGAGCGTTTTTTTAAGGCAACCTGTGATTAAATCCGACATGGTCAAGTCCTGAGTCATGGCTGAGAGACGTGACGGACACGTCGGCCCCCGGCCAATCACTGCCCATCGTCACCACGTGCATAATGTCATTCAATCTCAGCGGGTCGTTTAAGTCCCTCTGCTGTTGTCGTGATCATCAGCTGGGGCGGCGTTGTCGTTGCCAAGGTAACATAAATGTTCCACCTGACAGCACCAACATCACTCCATGTCCTGGGAGAGAGAGAATAAAACATGCTAGACGTTCTGGGTAGGCGTGGTGAGGCGTCCCACGTGCAGCGGCGTCTACTATGAGACGCTACGCGGTCTAGAACCGGGCCGACATCGAGGAGTCTGAACCCGGCATGACGCTGTCGACCCTCTGAGTTTTAAAGTTGCACAAAATGGAAATAGCTCAAAACATGTACTTGCTAGTGTGATCACGTGTGTTGGCTGGTGCTGATGTTGTTCTTCTCTGTTTCCCGTCAGAGTAAGGAGATCATCTTTCAGCTGCAGGAAGACCTCATGAAGCTTCTGAACGAGCTTTACACCGTAAGTGGACGTCAGCCGCCCAGAGAATGTCTTTTCTTTTCCACTGTCTTTGTATTCGCTCTTTCAAACACCAATGAATGGCTGCAGACGGGCTGTAAAAGAAGGCAGACAAAGCATCAGATAAAAGGTTGAAATATCATGAAGTCCTTATTCTAGACAGAATTAATCAGAGAGTCAAACAGAGACTTTTTTTCTTTTTTATTACCGGCCATCATGAACATTATTTTTTCAGATCTGCAAGGAAATCTTCTGTCAACGTCAAGGTTTCTTTGAAGTCGAGGGCTGGCCTTTAAAGCTTCTTGTCCAAACACAGAAAAATCCGATTAGAGTGGACCTGATGACCTTGGTCCAGTGGGACGTTGCTCTCCCGTCTCTGCAGTCCATTTGATTATTACGTGCTGCTGTCGCCTAGGTGATGAAGACGTATCACATGTACCACGTGGAGACCATCAGTGCGGAGGTCAAGCTGCGGGAGGCGGAGCGCCAGGAGGGCCGCGTGAAGGGCGTGTCGGGGACGGGCGGAGGGTCGGAGCCGGTGTTCGGCCTGCGGATAGAAGAGCGCCACCAGAGACGCAACGCCGCCCGCAAGATGGAGAAGATGAGAGAGAAGGTAAGGGACCATGTCGTCTTCACTCGTCTCTGTCCTTCAAACCGAGGAGACGAGGGACAGGGAGGAACCCCCAGCACTGGCTTGGTTTGACCCACAGTTAAAGGGATAGTGTGAGTGTTGGATTGTATGAAGGAGTGTGTTTCCATCAGTAGATGGAGAAACAGAATTGAAGCTGTTATCTGTAAGTATAGAGTCATTTTATCCCACAGAACACAGGAGAAAACAGTCCTGACTGGCTGAAGTCTCTCACAGTGATGATAGATAGATAGATAGATAGATAGATAGATAGATAGATAGATAGATAGATAGATAGATAGATAGATAGATAGATAGATAGATAGATAGATAGATAGATAGATATAGATAACTGACCTCCATGTTTTCTACCCGTGGGTGGAGTTAACCCTGTAGGGTAGTGTGGAGGTTTTCGATGCCTTTGCATTGCACATATCTGAACAGTAACAGTTTTTTTGGACTGGTGGAAAATATGTTAATATACCATTAAAACATAATTGTTTCTACCAAACGAACAGCAATTTTCAGCATCACATGTGACTGGATGCCAATGCCCCCGGTGAATACTTAAAATGTGTTTTATAGCTGAAAAACAACAGCCTCTTGTCCTCGACTGTGACTGTGATTTTATTCATGAAGCCGGTTAAAAGGGGAAATGGATCATGAAGAGGAAAATCTGTCTGATGAATGAGGAGCTGCTTTACGGATTTGACTAACAGGCTGGGTTTCTTTCCTCATCAGAGGAAGGCAAAGTACTCTGAGAACAAACTGAAGACTCTTAAAGCCAGGAACGAGTATCTGCTGACTCTGGAGGCCACCAACGCCTCCGTCTTTAAGTACTACATCCACGACCTGCCCGACATCATAGACGTGAGTGGACTTTAATGTTTGTGTGCATCACTAGAGAGGCGGTGAAATTGTCTGCAGAAAGCATTCAAGTCATGAAGTGAAGTGAAGTCGCATCGGTAAGAGAATAAGAATCCCGGATCCAGATAAATCAGGTTTTATACTTCTCACAGGACTCAAACTCCAGTCTCCTGGGTGAAAGTCCTGAGTTTGACCAATTCATCAACCAAGTTAAATTTTCTGTAATATTGACTTTTGATGTTCTGTACTATGTCCGCATACCTCCAACACTGCCATGTTTCCTCCACCAGTGCTGTGACCTAGGGTACCACTCCAGTCTGAGCCGGGCTCTGAAGACCTACCTATCAGCCGAACTGAGCCTTGAAGCCTCCAGGAGGGCGGGTCTGGAGGTGCTTGAAGGGGCCGTTGAGGGCCTGGACCCGGCCCGCGACAGGCAGCGCCTGCTGGGCCTCTACCCCACCGCCTTCTGTCCCCCACAGCGCTTCAGTTTCCAGGCGCACATGGGCGACGCAGTCAGTATATCGTTCTGGCAAAATCTTTAGTCACAGTTTGGGATTATTTTTGGGGGTGGTGTGATGAAAATGGATTAATAAACGCACAGCATTTATTTAGTTTTGCTGTAATGAATCAGTAACCGACCATATCACATTTGCTCTAAATAATTAGTGTTACTTATTTCCTTTTTCAAAATAAAACATTTTGCTGTAGACCAAAGTCCAGGTGCAAAAGGCTGAATTAAATGTTGTTCTTTCCAGTAAGATCTACGTCAGAGAGAAACCGTCATCACAGAAGAAAAGCTGGCCATCACAAAATCATACCAGGAAAAAAAGTTGATTTGTTTAGTCAAAGCTCATACATGTTCCTTAATATTTGTATATTTAAGACAGGAAAAAAGATATGAGTTTATTCTTAATTCTAAAGCCTCTACAAACGTTAATAGAATTAGTTATTTTTACATTTAAATAACTGATTTGGGTCACAGAAATGCTCAGGTTGGTCACAGAAAGTGGTGGGAATCCTGTAAATGTCACCAGAATTAAATTACACCACCCCGTTCCCATGAGTACGTATCTCATTTTCCTCTGGACGGTGATTTATTCCTGTTACTCCTCCTCTTCCTGTCAGGTGACCCAGATTGCGTCCCAGCCGCAGCTCCAGGCGGAGCTCACCCTCCGCCTCACGCAGCTCCAGACCCGCCTGGCATCTCTGAAGATCGAGAACGAAGAGGTCGACCCACCAACACACACACACACACACACACACACACACACACACACACACACCACAAACCACAAAGTCATGCTCACGCACATTTACTACAGCCAAGAAACCCTGCTTCCAAATATAGTTTTATCATTATCAACCCTCTGAACGGGGATTGTCCAAACACATCTGGGCAACCGTAACTAGGCACACCCGGCCTGTCGAGTTCTGGATTTGGTCTGGTTTGGTCTCTGGACTAATGTGAGCTACTTTCATAGAGCTTTTACGGCAACTAGTAAAGCTTTGTCAATGACAACAACATTTTCCTTTCAGACCTTGTATTTCTTACTTCTGCCTCCAAACCTCTGATTTTCACATTTAACAATCAGGGAAACGGCTCCCTGTGAGCTCAACTCCCAACTATTAGAATGTAAATACCTGAGATGTGGATGACGTCGAAGAAGAGACCATTAATGTCTGCAACAACTTCCCAGTTGTTGACAAATTAAAACTGCTTGATTACAAGTTAAAATGTTTATCCGTTCCAAAGTGAACACAAAGTTCTGGTAATTCCCGCTCGTTTAATGGGGGTGATGATTGAGCAGATGTAGCCTCGAACAACAAACAAGTGGCAGCTGAAAGCGAGTCGGCTGCAGCGTCCTCGCGGTTGTGTTGCGTGCAGCTGTTTACTCGCCCTGAAGGGCATGGAGCTGCTGAGGAGTCAGGATTAATGAGCTGCGTCTGCACGTCTCAGCAGCTCCCACAGACACACCGCCGTCCTCACGGACACACAACACCACATTTACAGCCTGCGTCCTCGCTGGATAACACACTGCATCAACACCCAGGTCGGCTCAGACACACACACAGAGCAAAGGTTCAGTGTTTCAAGAGGAGACCATACAGGTGAAAATAAATCAAACCTTTCTGTTGATTAGTGACATCAAGATGATCATCTTTAGAACCGAAATCTGAACTTTGGATAAAACCAGGTTCAAAGGTCTTCTTTGTTTCTGTTGACATGTTAGAGTCAAAGGTTTTTACAGAGGTTATGTTGGATCACTACATGCATGAGGAAATACTCCCTTAAAAAATCTGCATGTTTAGTAATACAATGTTGTGTGAATCAGACTATGAATGATATATGAACAAAAACATGCAGATTGTAACAGAATAGACTAATACAGGGTCGCCCATGAAGTTGGAATCATTTGCAAATGTCTCGTCGTTTATTGCCAAACAAATGTAATGCATTAATTAATTTCACACATTGGAACACGTGATGTAATCATTGCAGCTGGTCAAAAGTAATTACTGATGCATTTAAATAGGAATAAACAGAGGATTGTATTCCAAGTATTCCAACTTTATGGGCAACAGTGTAAACATCACCATGAAACTTCCCCAGTCCATCACTGGCACTAAGGTCATTATTTATCATATTACAAGTTTTCTGGGATGTTAGGTTTGAATATGCAAATGAGTCATTATCTAAAGTTAGCTTTAAGTGAAATTTCTTCAGATGCAAATAGACAAAGTAATACAAATAAACACCTAAATGCGTAGATTTCTTCCCACTAGTCTGAGAGAAGACGTCTTACTGAAGCAAAGTAGCCCTAAAAGGTGACGAGTCTGCGCTTGAAGCTCGTGTTTATAGAATGTGTCAGAGCAGGAAAACAGTCCTGACTGGCTGAAGTCTCTCACAGTGATGATGTATAGAGAGCACTCGGCAGGATACATGTGCTATCCTTGCAAATACCCAGGTCTTTGTTCCCTGACAGCAACAGCAAAAACACAGCTTTATAAGCATGATCATTTGGGTCTGTAATAAATTATACTTTCATTATTCTTTTACAGCACAAATCATGGTCGTATTTGTTCTTTAATTTGGACCACTTTTATATTTAAAACTCTCTATGGTTGGGTTTTTATAATAGAAAATACACTTTTTACAGACATCAGAAGTCAGATCTGATTTTTCGGGGGGTTTTTTGACGGAAAAAAATTGAAAATATTTCATCACAGTTCTCATCTTAAAGGGTAACTTTTCATTATGTGATAGTCATTCCCTGTAGGTCGTATAGGGTGTGTTGTTTCTTAAAAACAGCAAGGAGCCTCACAGTCATAGATTCAGCCACATATAAGAACCGATGACGTGGCTGAAGCTTGAACTCAGACGGCATGCCTCCATTTTCTGTCCCCATCCAGGTGAAGAAGACCTGGGGAGCGACTCTGACCACCCTCCAGGACATGACGGTGCTGGAGGACTTTGACGTCTCCCAAAGCTTCACCCACAGCCCGTCCTCCGAGTCGGTCAAGTCCAGCGTGTCGGACAGCTACTTGAACAAGCCGAGTCTGGCCAAGAAACGGGCCAACCAGCAGGAGACGGAGCTCTTCTACTTCACCGTGAGAGAACGTCATCGCAGTACACAGCATATTGTTAAATGTTTGAAATTGTATTACATTTGTAACGTGACTGATGTATCAGGATAATATTGCGTGTCCTCTGGTGATTCCAGCCTCGATCTCTGAACCCATCGGTCTGACTACAATAAGCCTCTCGGGGCATGGGACTATATTTCTGGGGTTCCAGTCCAGCCAGTCATTGTTCAAAGTGCAATTATAGACTTGAGGTGTGAGACTGGACACCTTTTTGAACAAGTAGACAGTTCACAAACCCATTTTAAACCAATAAAAATCGAAATCATTGTTAGCATCGTTAGAAGATGTGTGGGCCCCCCGACTTTCACCTGTCTAAAGTCAGCGTATCTGTCTATTTAAGTTTCACTTCCAGTTGTGAATCAGTTAATTTCTGAACGTTTCTGATGTGAGATTCTGTTTGTAGCTGCTCATCACACGGATTCTTGAGGGTCGAGTCATTCTTATGTCGACACAACTCCGAGAAAAGTTATAATAAACGTCTTTGACACGTGTGTCATAGCTCCACGCCCCCCAGTTTGAAAACCGCTGGAGTAGAGCATCTAAACAGAAGTGCAAAAAGCAGTGAGACTGAAATATAGAAAATAGAATAAACAGTAGTAACAGTAGTGAGCATGCTGCACCGTGTTGTGTTATTGGCTCTTTTTCTTGAATGAGATGGAGGAAACTGGTGTTGAATTAGTGTGTATTTAATGGCTGAAAATCTAACACAACAGGTCATATTAAAATGCTTGAAAACAATCTTATATATTAAATAATAATTAATTAAACATGGGATGAACTACATTTGTGTTTTATTTCTCATTCCTTAGAAATTCCGTGAGTATCTGGAGGGAAGTAATCTAATTTCCAAGCTGCAGGCCAAACACGACATACTGAAGAAAGCCTTAGCAGAGGGTGAGAATATGACTGTGTTTTATGATACAGCCGGTAATCAGCATTTAGTGCCTTTAAATACCTACTTTTTTCTCTTTTCTTCCAGGATATAAAGCTGAACTGCTGACTACCAGGTATTATTTCATCTTTCATCTTTCCTCTCCTGGCACGTTGCTCTGCTTGTATGTTCCAAGCTGAGATGCTCTTCTGTCTCTCTTTACAGTCGCGGGAGGAAGAACTCTCACAGCAAACACCAGGTATTTTTACTATTGTCTGTCTGCTCCTGTCTGTCTCTCTCTCCCCCACTCTCTCTCTCTCTCTCTCTCTCTCTCTCTCTCTCTCTCTCTCTCTCTCTCTCTCTCTCTCTCTCTCTCTGTGTGTGTCTGGTAACAATGAACGGGCTTACCTGGGCTTCAGCCGGGGGCCTCGACCAATCAGGGCCTCTTAATAATAATAATTAATAATAATGATGACAAGCGTCCATATTCGCAGACTCTGGAGGTACTACCAAATAATTGAGCACATCACTCTACAATGCCCCCCCCCCCGTCTTATGTAAAGTATAGCAAAATGTAACAAAAATAAATAAAAATTCCTACGGTCGTAGAGGAGAAGCATGTCGGTCGAGGAGACGGTCGGAGGTGCGTTGAGAAAGATGAAGCGAAAAAAGGGGGTAGAGGGGGGCCTCAAAAATCTCCATAGCCCAGGGGCCTCAAGTGCTATTAAGGCACCCCTGGTCCTCACTCAACACTCGCTGAGTCAGGAGTTACAGACAGTAACTCTCTGGCTGTGCATGCAGAATATTATACTACAAATACTGTAAACTCCAAAACAAAACAAAATTCAGATTTAACAAAAAGTATATGGAAATTAAATGTCATAATAATGAGGTATACTCTAGATTGATATGAATGTGAAAAATGTAGTAAATAACATTCAAGTAATGCATTTCTTTTAGCATTAACTTGACCGACTGACTCACAAACACCATCCATGCTTTATTTTGTCCTGTTTGTTTCATAAAAACCCCAGTGATCAGCTGTTTAAGGGAAATACAAGAATCAGAGCCAGGAGTTGATAAATCAACCATATCTAAACAATAACCAATCATAACTGTGTACTTGATGACTGTGTTTGTAGGATTCAACCAAAGCCATACCTTTGCTTGTGGAGAGCTGCATCCGCTACATCAACCTACATGGTGAGTTTCACTCGTCGACATTCATGTTTCATCGGCTCTGCTGTGATTGATTATAAATAAATACTTTGTATATATTTATTTATAAAATCCAGGGTTTCTGCAGCTCTTGTATAACAGATCTTGGATAGTATTGAGAATACATACACAAATTTTAATTTATAAAAGTCTTAAATAAAAGTTTGTTTGTTCAGTATAATCATGAAACAGGTATTGCATGTAACCTGGTGAATCCAGGTGACTCCCTGAAAACTACTAAAATTGAATAAATAAATAAATATTGATCACAACTGTGGTGTATTGTGAAGGCTAAATAATCTAATAAAGATTAAATAAACTAAACTAAATAAATAAAAATTAAATAATAAAATGCAAGATATAATTTGACAGTTAGTAAGACAATTGATTAGACAGATGATACCATATATAAATGGAAGACATTAATAATGAGCCAAATTAAATAAAAATAATAATCTCATATACAGTAGCTCTTGGTGGGGTAGCCCATCATTTTGTAGTTGTTAAAAGAAGCAGTGATGCCGATTTTCTTCTGCTTATAGACGCTTTTAGTGGGAACATCACAACGTTAGCTGGAGGCAAAACAAAGGAAAGACTGATAGAGTTGTGTGCTGAAGTTACACATCCAAAATGTATATAAATATAACAATGTGAAATAAAAATGAAAAACTACGCAATGGAGGCAGTGGTCGACCACAAAGTTACTGTTCTTGTAGCTTTGAAAATATCGAAAAATAGCGTACACTTAACCTGATGTTATTTTATTCTAGTTGTCTAAAATATGCCTACTGTTGGTAAAACACTTACTGGATAAGTGGCTCCTACAACCCGAGGTTACGATTTTATCGCTCCGTGCTAACGCTCCATGCTAACGCTCCATGCTAACGCCCCATTATGTTCCCAACAGGTCTGCAGCATCAAGGCATATTCCGGGTGTCGGGATCACAGGTGGAAGTCAACGACATCAAGAACTCCTTCGAGAGAGGTGAGTCGGCGGCCGTGAAGGTCACGTGTTGGAGCTTCAGGTGGGTAAACACGTGCTTTAACTCGGTCTGTGCTCGCTGTTCAGGCAACGACCCTCTGATTGACGAGGAGAGCAACCACGACATCAACTCCGTGGCGGGAGTGTTGAAGCTTTACTTCAGGGGTTTGGAGAACCCGCTTTTTCCCAAGGAACGCTTCAATGACCTCATCTCCTGCGTCCGTGAGTCCCGCCGTCTGTTTACCTGAGCACACGGATACTTGTCTTTAGAGTAGGTGGGACTTACACTTCCTGAGGAGGAACTACTTCCCCAAATCCATGTTTCAGCCGAGAAATAAAACGTATAATAAGTCTCCTCACATATTCCAGCCTTGCATGTTTTATGTCACTATTACAGACCTTTACAACACTTAATCATAACAGTAGCTAGCATGTTGGCCATTAGCGATTAGCGGTAGCCCTACAGATTAGCATAAACTCATTAAAAGGGCCGTCATCAACCGCAACATATGAAACAAAGTGAAGTCTGCATCTTAAAGTAATGTAGGCCAATCCCAGCAGATTATGTGGTGCTTTTTATGTTCTATAACTGTAAATCAGGAAGGAATTAGCAAGCTAGCAAGGTAACTAGTTAGCCCCTAAATGACAAAGGACAATTTATAGTCGAGCTGAAATGAAAAATGCCTTTTGAACACATCCTGGACAATATATGCAGAGAAAAATAACATCAAATTGTTAGGATTTTTTTATATCAAAATACAATGTGAAAATAATCAGCCAGTATGAACCAATTCCAAACAATAACATCCATCCATCAATCTGCCTCTTTCAGCAGCACAGAGCTCAAGAAGGTTGTGAGCAAATCTTTGAACGATCAAATTAAATCCCTCCCGACGCCCGATGAAGTCTGTCACCATTCTGAAGATAGAGACCCAACTTACTTACTAACATTCCTATTGCCAGATAATCAGTCAATACACACAGAGCATCGCACCGGAAAAGTGGTGAAAATTAGCCAGTCCGTCCAGGCGTCATGTTTCCAGTTCTGACGAATGAGCTGGAGGGGATTAAAAAAAATCCTGGGGATGAATGCTGGTCGTGGCGGTTCACAAAAGCAAGATGGCTTTTCGTGACCTGAACATTTGTGTTGCTTCCCCGAATCCCACAAATGAGCATCGCTCTGATGTGATCTAAATCTTCAGCTCGCTCGCTCACTCTCCCCGTTGCTTTCTTTGTCTTTATTTCTCTTTTGTCTTCTGTGAAACTCATCCCCTCCTCAGCAGAGACACCTGGGTTTTTGTGTCGTCGGTATTTCAGACGCTCCTCGATGTCTCCGACGACGACGGCTGTTCTGATGTGTGTTTCTTTGCCGGCAGGGATCGAGAACATGTACGAGAGGGCGCAGTGCATCCGTAAGATCCTGCTGGGGGTCCCGAGGGCCACGCTGGTGGTGATGCGTTACCTGTTCGCCTTCCTCAACCAGTGAGTATCCACTCAACGAAGGCCCTTGCCGTTAATGATGATTTCGTCCCACATGGTTTAAAAGCTGAGTGTCGGTAGGAGAGGCCATAAAGCGCTCTGGTTGGAGAGAAGTGATCACTTGAAGCATGTAGAGATGATAAAAGTCTGCAGCCTCTCGGGTGAATATAGAACGAGAGAGCAGATTGTGATGTAGGAGTCTGAACGTGTCAGTATTAAAGTTGAGGGTTAGCTTCATCGTTATTAAAGCAGGAGCTTCACTGTCGAGGAGAGTGGAAATGTTCCCATTGCCATCGACATCACGGGGCTGATTATGGAGACCGAATGTGGAAAAGCTTGTTTCAAAGTGGTTATTTGATGCCAAATACAAGATAATTGGCAGGATAACTGCTGAAGTATTTTACAGCACAAAGGGGAAATACTTCCTTCCACTTGAAAGTCGTTAAAATCTTCTGTTCAGCTACTTTGTTTGTTTCTCAACAAGCTGGAAAAAAGAAAAACGTTTCTGCAGGTTTCTGTCAAAACATGTATCTGCTTTTGTGCTGCACAGTAAGATTTGATCACCTCGTCATTTTCGTACAGATAAACGATTATCCTTTAGGATGGGGTCATAAACTGAGAAGAAACTGAAGCAAAAAATAAAATAAAATCTTCTGAGATGTTTCCTTCCCCACAGCCTCTCCCAGTACAGCGATGAGAACATGATGGATGCTGGGAACCTGGCCATCGTCTACGGCCCCACCCTGCTGCCCACGCCGGACACCCTGGACCAGGTGGCCTGTCAGGCGCACGTCAACGAGGTCATCAAGACGGTGATCCTGAACCACGACAACATCTTCCCAGACACCAAGGAGCTGCCTGGCCCGGTGTATGAGAAGTGTATGACTGGGGACCAGTACTGGTGAGTCCAGTCCCCTTCCTGAAGTCATCACTCGCTCATCTTATTTATGACATTAGAATATCCTTGTGTTCTTACTGTTGTTCTCCATGGAGATTAATGTTCTGAACCCTGATAGACATAAGATGACATTTATTTCCACCATCGACAATGAAAGAAATAACCACTATTGCTGCGTGTTACTGTTGTCGAAGGCAAATGAAAGCTGAAACACCAAACGGCAATGAATCGATGAATCAATGAGTCCCAATGGAGAGAAAAGTCCCTTAACAGACGTTTAGGCAGAAATCTGGAGCAGACCAGATTACCATTAGCAATAGTAGTAGTATTAACAGTAGTAGAAATATGAACAGTAGTAGAAATATTAACAATAGTAGTAATAACAGTAGTAGAAATATTAACAGTACTAGTAATATTAACAGTAGTAGAAATATGAACAATAGTAATAACAGTAGTAGAAATATTAACAGTAGTAGAAATATGAACAGTAGTAGAAATATTAACAATAGTAGTAATAACAGTAGTATAAATATTAACAGTACTAGTAATATTAACAGTAGTAGAAATATGAACAGTAGTAGAAATATCAACAATAGTAGATGTATGAACAGTAGTAGAAATATGAACAGTAGTTGAAATATTAACAGTAGAAATATTAACAGTAGTAGAAATATAAACAGTAATAGAAATATTAAGAGTAGTAGTAATGTTAACAGTAGTAGAAATATGAACAGTAGTAGAAATAATAACAGTAGTAGTAATATTAACAGTAGTAGTAATATTAACAGTAGTAGAAATATAAACAGTAATAGAAATGTTAAGAGTAGTAGTAATGTTAACAGTAAAATAAAAATTAACAGTAGTAGAAATATCAACAATAGTAATATTAAGAGTAGTAGTAATATTAACAGTAGTAGTAATATTAACAGTAGTAGAAATATAAACAGTAGTAGAAATATTAACAGTAGTAGTAATGTTAACAGTAAAATAAAAATTAACAGTAGTAGAAATATCAACAATAGTAATATTAAGAGTAGTAGTGATATTAAAAGTAGTAGTAATATCAACAGTAATAGTATTAACAGTCGTAGTCATGGTAACAGGCACAGCCATGTTTAGATGGATCCATCCCCGTAGACCAGAAACCAGTCAATGATGAGCAGCATCACAAACAGGACCACGGTGGCGGTGCAGTCAGGATCAGGTTCCACCGCGATGCAGGGAAACCTGCAAGATGAGGAAGCACTTAAAACACTCTTTCACTTCCTGTCCACTTCCCCCAAAGCAGTATGGGAAATGTGGGGTGTGGCCCACAGGGTCATGTCTTGACATCCCCTTCTATTGAGATTTTGGTCTGATGTGTAGTCCCAACAGAAACCTTTCCACACATAACAAGTGATGTTTCTGTGGTTGGGGTGTTGAGCCAATCAGTGTTCAGCGTTCCTCTCTTCCTGCTCCTCAGGCTCTTGATTAGTAGCCATGTCTCCATCTGTGCATCCTCCCCTTAGTCGCCGTGGTTACAATGTATCGATGTTCTTCCTGCAGCGAGAGTCCGTTCAGCGAGCCGGGGGCGTTGGAGGAGGCCGAGCCTGACGGTGGCACCGAGACCCAGACCAGCGATGAGGGTACGCATGACCCCTGACCTTCACACAGCGCGCCCACACACACACACACGCACACTCAATCCCTCTGTGTGTCCTGGTGGAGAGAGGTTGCTACGGCAACAGCAGCTATGGAAATATCCCCCTCCACATCCCACCCTCCCTCCTCTCTCTCTATCAGAATAGAAAAGGCTTGAGTTTCTGATTGGTCGAGGCGTGGGAGGAACAAAGCCGCAGGGACGGCTGATTGACAAGTTCAGGTTCACCTCCATTTCCACGTCTGGCCCGTTATCTTCATCTCCTCCTCACCGTCTTTGTTGTCTCCGCGGCAGAGGGCGAGGGCGTGGAGGCAGTGGCGAGGTTCGACTACGTGGGCCGCTCGGGCCGCGAGCTCTCCTTCAAGAAGGGAGCGTCCCTGCAGCTCTTCCAGCGGGCGTCACATGACTGGTGGGAGGGGCGGCACAACGGCAACCACGGCCTGGTGCCTCACCAGTACATCGTGGTGAAGGACAGGCAAGTGGTCAAGCCTTCCTTTCACAAACTTGTGATTTCCATACGTTTGATTACAACTATTCCTCTTGTGGTATTTTTATACATTTTCACTGCGGTCAAAAAAATGTTTGCTCTCCTGGTGTTAATAACAAAAATACACTTTTACCATTTAAAAAAAAAAAAAAGCTTAATTTGAAAACCTATCCCATTCACTACATCCCTCATAGTAATATAGAAATAGAATATTTGTATTATGTAATTAAACAGAATAACATTAACATAATATAGTAGGGAATATAAAATATAATATGATAAATAATACATTTTATGTAATAAAACCAAATGTGATGAATATTTGATATATGACATGACTTAGAGGTATCAGTTATATATTCATTATTTATTCAACATTAGAAGTCAAAGTGCTCAGCAGGGAGACATGCGGATACTGTAAATAAGTGTCTCGGTTCATCCACCGACGGGCTGCATCGATGATCAGGTGGATTTGTCTCCCAGTCTTGTTGATTAACGGCCTCGTTCGGCAGCCGGAGTCACTAACGACTATCGAGTGCCTAATTGATGGCCGGTGTGTTGTGTTGGCTCAGCTCTCGTGTTTCCAGAGCGGTTTGTGCTGACCGGCGGTCTCCGTGTGTCTTCAGGGCCGACGTCATGTTGGAGACGCTCAGTCAGAAAGCGGACAGCGACGGGGGAAGCAGCAGCACCGAGGACAAGCGCTCCCGGAGCGAGCTGAGCTCCCCCACCGACATCAGACCACCGGAGACCTACAACAGGTCCGTCATGTAAGACAGCTTCCATCGTCAGCGGAGGAGAGAGCAGCATTCTGCTGCTTCTCTCACCTCTAAAAATACATACGTGAATATCATCGCACCGCTCTCACCCATCTCTCATGTGACTCTGCAGACACCTCTCTCTCTCTCTCTCTCTCTCTCTCTCTCCTCATTCCTAACATTTCGTCTGTGGGTGAGATCAGTGGTGGAAGGACTATTTGTACCCTTTATTAAAGGACAAGTACCAGTAGAACAATGTAAAGCATTCAAAAATCCTCTTATTTTACAGTATTATGAGCAAAATATACTTCAAGTCAAATGCGAAGCAAATTATTCATGCAACATAACGGATATAAAGACAATGAAATGATGCGACCGAATCAGAAATGGAGCGTAGCGGTCTGTGCTCTCCTGGAGCTCTGTGATAGTCCTCCATATCAGAGTATAAACCAGCGACGCCGTTGTACACACAACAAGGTCGCTGCCGTATTTGTGCCGAGACAGCGTTATTTTCAGTGTTCATGGAGCAGCTACGGTGTTAGCGTAGCCTAGCTCTGATCGAACGCCATACGGAAAACAAGCATTTTAAAACTCTTCTTGCATTTCACAGATTTGGAACTGATTAAAAACTTTAAAAACAGGTTTAATGTCATATAGATAATAGATTATATACAATATAATATGCATGTATTATAATTTCATTGTGTTTTTCAGTATTTTACTCTGAAAAGTAACTCTTGTATACATGTATTGGAGAAAAAAGTGCAATATTCATATATTTAAATATGAAGTAGCATCAAATGTAAATACTCAGGACTTGTGGGACAGATGTTCATCTTTGACTTCCTGTCAACTTCAGCTCATCCTGTTTGTACTTCCTGTTGACAGTCACAGGAGGAAGCGGACTGACGGTTTGTTCCGTCGCCCCCTCGGCCGCTCCAACGACAGCCACTGCCACGGCAACGGGGGGGTGATGGAGCGCAGCTCCCCGCCGGTGACGGGTCACTTCAGCCCCAGGGAGCTGCTGCTGGGGCGCGGTCAGGGCTTGACCCCGCCCCTTGACAGCCCGGAACGCCGCCGCCGCTCCGCGGCCGCCGTGACCATGACGGTGAGCCGACATGATTCGCTGCGGAGGCCGGAGGACACGCCCATCCGGCGCTCATGCAGCGGGCAGCACGGCTTCAGTGACTCGCATCGATCCAGAGCGCTGGACCCCGACGCACTGTCTAAGGTACAAACACGACACGGGAATACACTCAAACAGACAGCATGACTCATATTTAATGGATTGTAATTATAAGAGGAAGACATTTATTTATTAACGCCTTTTAAAAAAAAGTCTCCAATATGCTGTGACAGACAACAGAAAGACAAAACGACGGTAAAAATGTAAACGGATAAAACGGTAGAGAATGATGAGTAATTATGCAGCTGGAGCACTCTCTCAAAGCCAATGGTATTTAAATAATATTCATTTATTCAAACAAACAATGCAGTGATTTTCACAAGGTTGGGTAACCTAAACCCAGAGACTTCACAGTCTATGGAGTGTTTTTACTGCGTTTCCACATGAATGCAGGTTAAAACGGGGAGCTCGACTAAAAACGGATGTGTTGAAGACTAAATATCTGCAAATGAATTAGACAGATTAGACTGGAATGGTCCTTTAAGTTCCATCTTCTTTCATCCATTATTTAATGACTTTTCCTGACCTTTAGATGTTTTCCGTGGTGTACTTTCAGTATCGGCATGGGGATATTTAGGCAGGGTGTGGAGGTCTGGTCTAGTCTTGGTATGGTGACCACCCTGGTGAAGTCTCTCTGATCGTCCTGCAGGACATCGAGGAGACGGTGACGGTGGCCCTGGGGGAGTTGCGGCAGCTGGAGCGGCAGGGCTGCAGACCGGCCCCCGACGTGGTGCTGGACACCCTGGAGCAGATGAAGAACGGCCCCATCACCACCTGCTCCTCCGAGTCTCCCAGCCCCCACAGCACCCCCAGCACCCCGGGAACCCCCGGCACGCCCGGGACCCCCGGCACCCCGAGCCCCCTCAGTCCACTGAGCCCCATCAGCCCGCTACCCGGACCTCCGCCAGGACCTCCCAGACCGGCCAACCCGTCCCCTGACACCCTGGGCTCCTTTAAACCTGTGGCAGCCGCCCGCATGGGGGCTCCACTGCGACCCCCGGCCCTTAAGCCCAAGCCTATGGTCCCGCCTAAGAGCAGCACCCCGCCGCTGCCCCCACCGCTGGACAAATCCTGCACCATGTGAGCCAAAACAGGCCGACGAATGGCTGAATCAGGCCTACCCGGGCCAAAACTGGGCCAGAAGAGGAGATCAGGGTTTCTAATCAACATGAGGGTAGAAGAAGTAAGACAGAGAGAAGGGGTTTTAATGTAGTAATAAACTATAATATATGACATGACCTATGATATGCCATGATATTTCTGTGTTGTCAGGTTGGTGTGTACTCTTGGTGTGTAGGAGTTTACTTTCTCCATGTATTGAAGCATTTATCAAAGGTTAGCCAGCAGAAGTGCTGATGAAGAGACACAGGGACGAAGCGTAGGCAGAGGGTCCTGTCCTGTATGTGAGCTGGTAGTCCGGGAGACGTGGGGAGTGTAGTGCAGCTCCAGTAAAAACGTAGTTTCAGTAACGTGAATGTTGGCTGTAATGTCGCAGCCGAAGAGCCAAAAAGGCTGCTGCTTTCTTTTTAAAAAAACACACAAAAAAGACTCCAGATGGGCTGCTGTATCTGACGAGGAAGAGGAGGACGTGGCAACAATGGTTTCCACAACCGTCCGTGTGACATTAATTTATTTTTTATATTTTTCCACTCGGTTCCGCTGCTAAGCTCACTTACACTTCAAGCCACTGAGACACCTCTCGAGGTCGTCGGCGATACCAAACACACATTATCCAACCAACGTCCAGCTACTTAATGAATGTTTGCAGTATTTACAAAAAAAAAACGACTGTTCAGCCATCTATTGAATGTTCAGCGAGCTGCTGCTGCTGCTTCCGCTGCTGCTAGGCGGCGACTCGCTCAACTTCTAAACAGCCTTCTTGTGTATCTCGGAGGAGGGGGGGGGGGCCTGTGAGCCTGGACCAGAACTTCAAACGGGGTGCGATGGTTGAGTGGAGAGCTTGGACAGAACTTATTCTGGGGGCGGGAGGTTGGGCGTATGATTTTGTTCTCGTTTGTTCGTGTGTGTGTGTGTGTGTTTCCTGCTTGCCTGTCCTTGTTCTTAAGTGCAGAAGCACTAGAATAGTGATAGATGATAGATAATTCATGCCTGCCTTGAGCACCAGAACACGCAAGTGCAAGTTGAGAATGAGAGCAAAAAGCATGCCACTTTGTGTGTGTGTGTGTGTGTGTGTGTGTGTGTGTGTGTGTGTGTGTGTGTGTGTGTGTGTGTGTGTGTGTGTGTGTGTGTGTGTGTGTGTGTGTGTGTGTGTGTGTGTGTTAGGATAATGGTTTACCTGCTTGTGAAGTCACTAGTTAACCTTAAATTCACAATAAGCTAACAGGGTGGGGCTTTGTGTGTAAAGGCCCAAAACAAAACACTTGAACAGCACACTGAATGTGGCCTAATAACCAGGCTGGTAACTGAAATGTGTGTGTGTGTGTGTGTGTGTGTGTGTGTGAGAGAGAGAGAGACATGCTGAGATGGGCTTTGGATGCACATCGGTGTGTGTGTGTGTGTGTATGTGTGTGTGTGTGTGTGTGTGTGTGTGTGTGTGTGTGTGTGTGTGTGTGTGTGTGTGTGTATGTGAAAGTGCCTTTTTTTTAACCCTTGTCTTTTTTGTGGGAAGTTGTGAATCCACTCACGCATGTCCTGAAACGAAGAGCAGCAGCACTCTGAATGAAATAATCATAAAGTGTTTAGTAGATTACTGAATTATGAATTCTAGCATTAACCCATTGTGACATTGCACTTTGATGTATAATAGGAATTGTGTACTTGGCATGTAGCATCATAACATGTTGGTGCATTTTAACTCAAAACGGGAGGTTTTCTTTGAATGCGTTTCATAATAATGGAAATGTTTTTTGGGTTTCTTTTTGTCCGTTAGTGTTGTTGTATTTGAAAACTAAGCTTCCTGAAAGATGAGCTCATATAGCCAAAAGGATTGTATCAACGTGTTGTATTTATATTATAAATAAACCAGAATAAATTAGCATTCAAGTCATTACATTGAAACTTTTTTTTTTTTTATGAAATGTGGCTAAATGTTTTTGTTTGGAGCACTCAATAAACCTCCAGGTGTGTTCTGTAAACCAGTGGCTTCTTCATGTCTTGCTGTCACAGCGCCTTAGAAAGCTGACTCGTGTGGATTAAGTGTTAAAAATGTCACTGAGCTTTTAAACAAGGGTTTCTTACATCTGATTTCATCTGTGGAGAGAACGGGGCACCGATGGTGGACCTGCTAGTTCTGGTGTTCTCTGGTGAATGGACCTGCAGGGTGCTGGACTGTGAGACCAGGACCCACTAGATGACGTCAGGCCCTCATGGATCCTGCTTGCTCAGAAACATGAACACCAGCAGCCTGTTGGAGGTCATGTTGTAGGACCCCTGCTCCTCCTGTTCCTCCTCCACAAAGGAGCAGATACCGGTCCTGGTGTTGGGTTGAAGCCCTTCTACGCTCCTGTCCAGCTCTCCTGGTCTAACCTCTGGTCTCCTGGTCCTCCTCCAGGCTCTTGAGACCTCACGTATGTGGATCCTGGAGGAGCTGGACTACCTGTGAACCTGATCAGTCTGCAGGTACCTCATGCTAAAAATAGTGACAAGGACACTAGTAAAACCCAGAACGGTCAAACTCACATTATTGCACATAGATATTGATATTTAACTGTGTAATTGATATTCAATGTGTGAATGAACAGTGTTGGTTCACAGAGCAGAGTTGATGGACCTGAACCAGCTGTTTCTAGAACCAACAACATGGGGAGAAGTGGACGATGTGCTTTTTGTAGTCCATTATTGTAGATTGTAGTTTCTCATCGGTGTGGATCATCAGCTGTCAATCATCAGCGGCATTATAATAATGTAGCTCAGTGAAAGACTCTCAGAGCACCGCGGCCGACTTTTCCTAAATCCTGATGAGTTCTCCTTTCTGTCTTCATTTTTTAGGGGCAGTGTGTAAAGCATCTGTTGAAACATGTTTTACAGCTGGAGCCTCTGAGAGAAGTCATTGTAATTCGTAGGGGTCAGTATTGGCAAGAACCTCACAATGCGATACGTATCATGATACTTGAGAGAGTCGGCGTCCATGACATGAGTCTCCTTGGTGTGGTCGCTCGAATCGGCCCATGTCGGCGTTCATTTCAGCCGATTCAAATGTATAATCCGCCAGTCGAGTCGGTCATTCTTTTACCATTCTGATTGGTGGAGGCTAGCAGCTTGACTAGCGAATCAGTGAAGCCCGGAAGTGACGATGGTAAACATACCAGATCAACAGTGGAATCGGGTTACATTTTACATTTGAGATTTTTCCGTTCAGAGAGTAATCACAACTACAGTCTACAACCTCACTCTGCTGACAACAGTGACTGGTGAGGACAGCGTGCTCTGTGTTTATGGTCTAGAGAGGACCGGCTACTTCCGGTTTTCGTGTTTTTTGGCCCACAATACAGATTAGCGCTGCCTGTTGTTTTGGAGACATTACGGGTGCAGTCGAATAGTCTTTTTTGCTTAGGAAGGTTCCTAACTGAAGAAGTGACCCGGAAGTAAACAAGTGGCCGCCATGATAAGAGCTGTTCGAATTCTCAAAATGCATAGGAAAGGAGCTCCAATGCTTCCTTTCAGAGCTCCTTTAGCATAGGATGCAACAGACCTTCCTATAGGAAAGGAAAGGAGATCACGCCGACCCACAATTCTTTGCGAGAGCAACATTTAAAGTTATGTGAAAACAAACGATATGTGCATTTACATATTTAACAATGACTTTCATGCAGACATATAGTAATTGGAATAGTGTTGATAAATGTGTGTGGACAGTGATAATAATTGAATTTTTCTTTTTTTTTTATTTCAATCATGTTACAAACTTGACAAAAACGAAACTAAAACCACAAATGAAACGTAAATAAAACAACGGTCAAACAGGAAGGAGGAGCTGCTGGACCTGAAGCCGGTCAGTGAACCAGCTGTTTATAAAACCAACATGGGGAGAAGTGGACGATGCGTTTTTTGTAGTCCATTATTGTAGTTTCTCCAGCGCAGACGCACGTCAATCACCGGTGCCGATCATCAGCTGTCAATCATCAGCGGCCGTGTTTTAATGACGTAGCTTAGTGAAAGTCCGGTCGGATTCTCTGAGCACCGCGGTCGACTTTTCCTAAGTCCTTTTGAGTTCTCCTATCGCGTTTCCTTGACCCTGTGACGTTTTCCCCAGAGGTCAAGGAATAGGAGTTAGGACCTTATTTTTTGACTATTCGACTGCACCCAACAACTCACGCAAGCGCGGAACGTATGGCGTCGGCTGTAATTCCGTAGGTGTGAACCGCCCATGTCGTTGTTCGAGTCGGCCATATTAAGTAGCCCGACTTCATTTACCGACGCGAGTCGGGCAGTTCTTCCGGTGTGGACTCGCCTTAGGTCACGATACCATAGGTATCCCGATATTGCGATATAAATAAAGATGAAAACACAGCTGTATATGTACATCAGATGATATTGATCAGAGGACAAATTGAGTCAAAACTATTTCATTCAAAACAGTCTCTCCATTTTATTAATTCCCATGAAATTCACTGGAATAAATATTGAAAATAAAATGAAAAAGGATAAAGTACTGCATTCACAACGCACCTAAACATGATTTTTTTTTTTTTAATCAATCTTTGGAGTTGAAAAATCGATATTGTATTGGGCGGCAAAGTATCGCGATATATTGCCGTATCGATATTTTTACCCACCCCTAGTAATTCATTGGAGCTGTAATCTACAGCCCAGTCTACAGGACCCTGAACACAGCATGACATTTAGCACCACAACTAAAGATTATTCTCATTATTGATGTATCAGATTCTTCAGCCAGGTCAGATCATCTCAAACCTTTATTTAAATTGTATCAATCACAGTAAATATAAGCAATTAAAATATAAAGTATACATGTTCAGAATAAAAATAATTAAAAACATTAATACATTTTAAAGAAACAGGTGTGTTGAAGTTGTTGGTGCATCTCTTTGGTCTGGAACATTTTTGGCAAAATGAGATTCAGAGCAACATAAAGGAAAACATGTATCTGAGAAGTTCCTTCTCGTTGAGCATCTCTCAGCCCTTTGACCCCGGTTTGAGTGTGCTGAAGGGTTTGGAGTTCCGCAGGGAGCCTGAGATCTCCTGCAGGAAGGCGGCGATGTGCAGATCCTTCTCTGACTTCCTGCCGTCGAAGATGACCACCAGGGTGAAGTGTGCCTCGGGCCGCGTCAGGTAGTAGGTGCTCTGGACTTTATCGTCGTAGAAGTGCACCACCTTGTCCAGAGTGTTGAGCTCTGCGGCGCGGTCTCCCATCATCATGATGACGTTCGGCCAGTGTGTGAGCGGCCGCTCTCCTGACGGCAGAGACACTACGGCGGGGAACTGCTCCACGCCCTTCGGTGCCTCTCTATACGAGTGCGGGTGGTGGTAGCCGTGGCCTTGGAAGCTCTCCGAGCCGCGGTTGTCGAACACCAGAGACACGTTGCTGGCGTCGTGTTTGCGAATGAAGGAGCAGATCTTGCCGTGGTAGTCCGGCACGGTGCGGCCGGTCAGGGCTCTCATGTCGGCCGGGGCCGTCTGCCGACTCAGGGCTTCGTGGAAGTAGAAGCTGAACTTGGCGAGGAGCACAGCCTGGAAACGCTGCAGCCACAGGTACAGGTGCGGCGGCTGCACGGCCTTCTGGGACTGACCCCCAAACAGGTGCTTGCGGGTCTCTTTCTGCCGTTGGAAAAGCTGCCCCCAGGCGATGAGCTTGGAGTTGGCACCGTGAAGGCTGAGCAGAGCGGGCAGGAAATGCCACTCTGACACCTGAGCCTGGCAGCGCAGCAACTGGGTCACCACGTCCAACTCCGTCTGGAAGCCCTCCTCCACGCGGCACAGGATGGGGTGGTGAAACCTGAAGGAAAAGGAGACCAAGACAAGATGACCTCATCATTTATGAGCTGGAAGCAACTGTCACTTTGTCCTGCAGAGAACACATTTGCATTTACACTCTGTGTCTGTCTCCGGGTCTGCTCACGGGAACATTCACCTTCACCCTTCAGTGCTCTGTCAAATTAGTGACGCGTGTTGTGTGTCACAGTGCAACCTGCTGCAGCTCAGTCAACAGCTCAACAATGCAGTTAGTTGTTCTGCTACAGTTGCAAGATACAGTTTTGCTGACTCATCCCGGAGGGAAAGAAGGATGAATTCTGTGTTTTCTGGATTCAGCAGAAATGTTTCCTCCTCCAACCTCAATATGTCACCTTCTTCTTTTATCGCACTAATTTGTTTAATAATCTGGGCCACACGTCCCAAAGCCACAATTGTAACTGCAGTACAGATGTTTTTAATGTAAATCAACCCAAAAATAGCCTTTACCTTTAAACAAGAACAATCGAGTCAGGCTGCTGCACTAGTGCAAAACCATTTAATTTTAGAATACTTTAAGCATGATATGAAAACATTGATTATATATATTGCCCTCTGAAATATTGTGGAAAAGTAGCTGAAAATCAAATACTCGTGTGACTGTACAAAGGGATACACACTTGGAGCTGTATTTATGCAGGACGGCCTCCAGCGTGATGACCAGCTCGTCCGAGTTGACGCTCTTCTGGCTGCCCAGTGAGTGCATCTTCTCGTACAGGTCGGCCATCTCCATGCGGGCCTGGGTGAAGTGGCAGAGCTGCTCCGACAGGTGCGACAGCAGGTCCTCCAGGTAGGAAGCAGAGCCCAGCTGGCTGTGACGTCCCATCGCCACCACCTTCCTGAGCTCGTTGTACAGGGACGTGTAGATGGTCCGGATGGAGTCCTTGCGGCTGAAGAAGGACTGACCCCCTGCACACAGAGAGAAGAACGAATGCTGCTGTGGGAAAATGGTTGACTTCTCCCAGCATTCATGTGCTACAGCGCCATCTGGTGTCAGATATATGCAGCTGTCTGATATGCAGTTGCCTGAGTTCTTTGATCTCACTCATGTTCAAATTCATTTGACATTATTTACTCACGTTTTGAATGCAGCACATTATTTCTAAATCGCAGTATTGCTACTTTCACTTCAGTAAAATGTCTGGAAACGTCTACCACCACGGTTCACTTGTTTCAAATAGGTCCCATCCATACGATATGCGTCCACTGTTAAATATATTTAACATTACCCATTTTCTGTCCCAGGAATGTCATGTTGTGGTACGCCTTCTCCGCGGCGGCCAGGTGAGCCAGAGCGGCTAGCAGGGCGGCCCAGATGGCCGCGGCGCTCTTGCTGTTGTCCTTCTCCTTCTCCACGTAGTCCTTAGCCCGGTCGAAGGAGAACATGCCGAGCTGTGTGAAGAAGCTCTCCAGGATGGCCCGCTCCCGCGGAACGGGCCGCAGCTCCTCCACCTCAGTCATTGGGTCAGAGACACTCCCGAAGTCTGCTGCCTGTCAGGGCGAGCTAACGGCTAGCTAACGGCGAGCAAACCATGTTGGCAAAGTGAGTCTCACGTCTAGGTAAGAAAATAGGAACCTTCCAACCACAATACACGCATTATATCGACAGTTTGACATTATTTCAAAACGCATCCCTTCATAAAAAAACTGGGATGTCCTTCAACATGTTCTTAAAACGAAAACAATCGGTAAAACACTATCAAGCCGGCTAACTATCTAACCTCCCGGCGCCATCTTGCCTTCCTCAGATATAAATACTACGGCGAGCCAAGAGTGCCAAAGTAATGCTTCTTCTGCTTCTTCTTCTTCTTCTTTTAATTTCCGGCAGGCTGTATGCCTTTGCGGCACATTGCTGCCACCCACAGGACCAAAAAATATATAAATTAAATAAACCACCAAACAAAAATAAATAAATAAAAAAAATAAAAAATAAAAAAATATATATATATATTTCAAACGCAGTCAGTCCATCCTATTTCTATAGGAGTAATCCAGTGGCCGTTATGAAGTCCAGGACAGCTTTTATAGTCCCAGGCTGGTTCTCAGTGGGATTTGGAATGCTCTTTAGTGTAACCGGTGTTGTTCCCAGGCTTTCCACAGCTGCATACAGATGTTCCCTCTGTCGAGTGAGTCCAGTACATTCCATCAGGATATGTTTCACTGTTTTTTTACACACTCCACATAGTCCATTTTCATGTTTCCCAAGTTTTTGTAGGTCCCATGCGAGTCCGCAATGCCCCAGCCTCAGTCTGGTCATCATGATTGTATGCCTCCTTTCCTTTCCCAAAAAACACTGGCTCTTTGTCACTCTATTCTGCAAGCTGTAGTAATGCCTCCCCTTCTTTTCCTTATCCCACTCCTCCTGCCACACAGCCATGATGTTCTTTTTAATGATTGACCTACACTCAGTTATTCCCAGCCTCACTTTTACATCGATTTCTTCCCTTCTTAAAGCCCTTTTTGCTGCCCCATCAGCTAGCTCATTCCCCTCTATCCCCACATGAGCTGGGACCCACATAAACCCCACTGACTCTCCCACCTGCTCAATCCTGTACATCAGGGTAAGAAGCTCCACCATGAGGTCTGAC
The DNA here is from genome assembly GCF_963514095.1 of Eutrigla gurnardus. NCBI lineage: Eukaryota > Metazoa > Chordata > Actinopteri > Perciformes > Triglidae > Eutrigla > Eutrigla gurnardus. The sequence continues at coordinate 4,868,718 of NC_139932.1, forward strand.
CTGGCTCCAAGCCCTCCCTCCCTCAATGTCATCAGCCCTGAAGCAGAGTCGGAGCATATCACAACTGGCCCTGGCCTGACCTCCTCCACCCACTGCATAGCCCAGATTATTGCAAGCAGCTCTGTGGTGTAAACTGAAACCCCCTCAGACAGTCGCCTATACTTAACAACATCCAAATCTGGGATGCAAAAAGCAAACCCAGACTTCCCAGTCCTTGGGTCTTGAGCCCCATCAGTATATATTTGTATGTACTGTCCCCACGTGTTATTTAGCCTTTCCTTTACAATTCCCCCAACTGTTGCAGTTCTCTCATGAGCTAACACACTTACATCTATCTCTGGCACTGGTAGAATCCATGGTGGTATAGTTGGCCAGTACACTACCGGGGCCACCCCCTCCTCCCCAAACTCCATCCTCCCCATTTCCTCATTGACTTTAAAAATGAAACATTCCCTTTTCACTCTTGCTCCTCCCCACTCCCATGCACCTTCCAAAGCCAGCTCCCCCACATTCTCCCCTTGATGTCCCCTTAATTTACAGATATACTGCATTGCCAGCTTAGACCTTCTGATACCCAATGGGGTCTCCCCCATTTCCACAAGTAAGGCTGCAATTGGGGTGGAACGGAAGGCCCCACAGACGACTCTCAGTGCCTTTGCCTGCACTACATCTAATTTCTTGAGAATTGTTTTTGCTGCCGTCCCGTAACACAAACACCCATAATCTATCCTCGATCTGACCATTGCCCTGTAAATCATCATCTGTGTATCCTGTCCAGCACCCCACAAACTTCCTGATAGGGACCGCATGACATTTATAACTTTTCCACACTTGCTCACAGTACTGTCTACGTGCTTTTTATACGTCAGTCTTTCATCACAAACTACTCCCAATAATTTAAACTCTTTTACCCTCTCTACTGCTTGCCCATACATTTGCAAACCTTGACACTCAGTTTTCTTATTGCCAAATACAACATATTTAGTTTTTTCCGTTGAAATCTTAAATCCCCACCTGCTTCCCCATTCCATTATTTTATTTAATGCCTCCTGGATTTTCTCTGTTATGTGTTTGATGTTCCTGCCTCTTTTCCACACTGTTCCGTCGTCCGCAAACAATGCGAAACCAAACCCTGATCCAATGTCTTTAAAAATGTCATTCACCATTACATTAAATAAAACTGGACTTATTACACTTCCCTGTGGTGTTCCATTCTCAATGCATGTGCCATTCGACATCGCCTCCCCCACCCTAACCTGGATGACCCTGTTCTTTAAAAAGTCCTGTATCCAGTTAAGCATAAGCCCTCTAACCCCTGCATCATACAGCTTAATGATGAGCCCCTCCTTCCACAACATGTCATAAGCCTTTTCAATGTCCAAAAACACTGCAACTACTCCCTCTTTATTTACCATGGCTTTCTTTACATCCGAATCCTGTATTCTCCTTCTTCCTGGACCTTTGGAACCTTCCGGCTGCCTTGATCACTGTCCCCCTCACTATTTGATTCATCAGCCCTGTCCCTTTTATTGCCCTCATCCTTCTTTCTGTTTCCCTTTCCCCCTTGGCCACCTCCCGAAGCCATCCCAAAACTATCCCCTCACGGGGAAAACTTGATCGATTCAGTCCCAAAGTTTCGTTTTGATACGGAATCCGTAGCAGCCCCAAACCTGTCCGATGCAGTAAACAAAGCTCGCCAACAAGCCACGCGCTGAGTCGAACTCCGCTCCTCCTCCACTCTGGGATCGGTCACGTTGTCAGTGTCGGGCAACTGCCAAAGTGCGTTTGGTAGAGTTGGTTTAAACAGTACTTTTTCCAAATGTGTGCGTGTGCGTGTGTGTGTGTATATGTATATGTGTGTGTGTGTGTGTGTATGTATGTTTACATTAGTTACACTTCATCTTGATGTGAAATAAATGTGATTTGCACATGCACTAAACAGACTTTAGTGAATGAATTAATCATAATTGTATTTATCTAGCTATGCGAATATTAGTACATATTTACAAATTAACAAACCTCAGTAGATATTAACAAACCACAGTACACATTTATAAACCTCAGTACATATTAACAAACCTCAGTACACATTTATAAACCTCAGTACACATTAATAAACCTCAGTACACATTTATAAACCTCAGTACACATTAATAAACCTCAGTACACATTTATAAACCTCAGTACACATTTACAAACCTCAGTACACATTTACAAACCTCAGTACACATTTATAAACCTCAGTACACATTTACAAACCTCAGTAAGTACACATTTACACATTTGTATACAAGGATTCTCTGGACAACAATATTATGTTTGATGGTTGTAAGGGAGCAGAAGAGGGAACCTTTTGTTATGTTCATATTTTTCTTCGGTTAAATATGCATTTTCAATTGTATGAATTTGCCAATCGTAGTTTGCAACGTGTATAGGAAGGAAACATGAGTGATGTAAATATGCTAATGGGGAGTGTCTGGGTTCTTACACTGTTAATTGGGGGGTAGAAAAGGCCAGGTGAAGAGATCAGTGGGTTGTGAGAAGGAGGGCAGGTTGAGTGTCTGCTGCACCTGAGGCACCTTTTTTTATGAATATGTTTTGAATAGAGATATTCATCTTTTTTACATTCTCAATCCAAGGAAAGTCCAGAGCTCTGGAAACCAAGATCCTGGCTTTTTGATGCTCCTCATTTGTCACTATGTTTTGCTCTTCAATACTGTTAGCTACATCCTGTCTGTAGAGGTCTACCATCAAAAACCTGCACTAATATCATACGCCTATTCAATTCACGCAATCATTTGACAGATAAGCATACTGTACATCGCTGCTATGACCCCAGCTCTGTCTTTATTCACACAAGTCAGTGTATTTACTGTATATAGCACATTTACTAAAAAAACTAAACAGGATTTGACCCTAAGTGCTCTTTAGTAGAGGCAGTGGGTTATGATCTGCCTCAATACGGGTATACACAATTGAAGACATAAAAGTTAATAAAACAATAACTTTTATGAAATAAGAAGGAGAAATTTAATAAAACCAACAGTACATTTGAAAAACAGTAAGAGGACGTTTGACATCATTTAAGCGGGGTCCTATATGGTTTTGAGGCATGAGTGAAGGACTGAGAGGAGTCGTTGTGAAGATGACAGGGGGGCACAATATTGAGTTAGCAGGGCAGCCATTAATTGTGGAGCTATAGAGTGGCGATGTCCCGCCTTTCTATTTCCGGTACATGGGACCTCAAAATGAATTTCTGATGCATGTATTCCTATTGGAGATGGAAATTATTTTCTGGTCACATTTGAATTGTGCCATGAATTTCACATGGTGTTTGTGGTTTTTAAAGATAATTTTTCGTGCAAAAAAACCTACGATTTATCGCAAAGAAGTTTGATAATGGTAGGTTTTGTGTGAGGCTGCGCAGCTCTTCACTGCTCTCAACGACGCGAATGATATCCGTCACCACCGGCACTTGGTATGCTGGAGGTACAGACATGGCCATTTCTCTGCTCCGCAACCGAAAGAATGAACAGCCGTAGCTGCTGGAATGGAACATTCAGGAACAAAACACACCGGCATTTTAGTCTGATCGGCACTGAATTGCTGTGAGAACGTATTTCTAATTTGGGGCATATAACAACTGGGACCAGCAAATAATTATATTATCTGCATTGAGACCCATACATGTTTTAGGATCTCAGAGGTCCCATGGGAGTGTAGCACTCTATTCCACTTGTAGTGGCAGTCCGTATGATGTGAGATGCGTTGCTTCTAGCGGCCTCTGTGGCGGTAGATGGAACTGCAGGCGAGCCTCTGGGACTCTCCCTCACCCAACAGTGTGACTGTATCTCATCTGCATGATGCCTTCAAATGCTCCACACTGAAAGGAGGGCCGTGGTTTTCCCTCGTTGGCGGTCACTTTGCTTCTTGATGACTTTCCTTCTTCACTTCATTAGTTTGTTGTTTCTTTTTCTTGGACTGGAAGTTGAATGGTCTTCTTTCTCTGCCTGTTGTTCCTCCATTGTGAGTCAGCAGTAATGAAATGTACCTGGTCAAACACTTTAGACTAGAGGGAGCTCCACCTGCAGACCAACCGCTGCTGACTGACAGAAAAAGATCAAACTCATTTAGAGTTTAGAGGGAATGTAGCCACACAGACACAGAGATCAAAGACAAAGCAGCAACAGGCACTTTAATAAGTGGGTCACATGATCAACCACCATTGTTTGAACTCACTCTTTGATAGATAGGAACGGAAAATACATTAAATAGATGTTATGGACTGCCACTTTAAGGCAAATAGTAACATTTAAAAAAAATCTGTATTTCACTGGTAACCAATGCAGGAGTGGACATTCTAAGCTAATGAAAGCCACCCTTCACAAAACAACTGACTTCTTGGTAAAGGATTTCAAAGAACTCATCAAGATTTTTTAACTTAACCTGAGGTTATTTGTTTGGCTGGAGGGCCAAACATCACGTCAGTGAGATATCATACAGTTACAACACAGAGAAATGAATAGATATGCAATAAGTCCAGAGGATTAGGCCGTTTCTGGGGATCTACCATAAGCCATCATATGATGTTTCTTCCAAAGGGTCTTTGTAAGAGGGTCAGTACATATAATGAAACGTGACTCTCTGAAACTAAATTATCAGTTGACGTAAACGTTTTAGACTTGCCATGACTCAATCGGAGTCAAGCGGTTTGTCTAACACGGTGGTCCAGACTGGAGAATCTCTTCAACTGCTGCATGGATCATGATGAAATTCTGTACAGCCATTCATGATTCTCAATGGATGATCCAAAATAAATTTGGTGATGTCCTGATTTTAAGTGCATCAGCAGGTCAAAAGATTTCACATATCTTGTATCTCAACATAAACTTTATTGGCACAAAATCTATGTTAGGGCTGCTCCCAACAACATTTTAATTATCATCATTTAGTTGATATATCAGAAATATCAGAAAATAGTGGAGGAATGCCAATCACGTCTTTTTTTGTGCGCCAACAAAACATCCCAAAACCAAAAGTTTAATTTGCATTGTAATATTTAACGGTATGAAAAGAGAAGAGCAGTAATCACTCACATGTTAGGAACTGGAAAAAGCAAATGATGGCAATGAAGATGGCATAGTGTGGTGCAGGAAAGAGTCAGAATTTTGTACTTCCAGTTTTTTTCTAATTTGTTTTTGGTTTGATGCCTGAAATATCTTCCTGTTGGTCTATGAAGATATGTCATCCCTGCAGCACATATTGTTGATCTCTTGGCTGGTCGGTCCACCACTTTGACTTTTCCTCTGCGTCACCAAGTGCACCTTGTTTGTTTTATTACTTCTGATTGGATTGTCATCCAGTTTTGTTCAGATTCATGTTCCCCTCATGATGAACTGAAATCACTGTGATGATCTTTTAACTTTCAATCCAGCGTCAAAGGGTCAACTTCGAAATCTGTCCAATACTTTGATTGATGACTAACTCCTGCATGGATGACAAACTTTTAGGCCGGGATGTTAGCGTTGCCCTGGTTCACTCGACAAAAGGATTTGGATTTTTTTTTCTTAGGACTCATTCCTACAGCATTCTCACCAGCATGAGTTGTACTATGTCGTGCTCATTAACAAATACATGCATCATGACTGTCAGCCTCCCTGCGTCTAGCTGTGGCTGTATTCTTGGTAGGGATCGACCGATATGGATTTTTTTAGGGCCGATACCGATACCGATTTTCTGATCATCAGCCTTGGCCGATGACCGATAAGGTCTGCCGATTTTCTTGAGCCGATATTACTTTTGCTCCCTCAATTTACATGTTAAAAATTACACTGATAACAAATGTTACAAGTCTCAATTTAAGAAGGAATATTTATTGAACTTAAAAAAGTAATTTAACAAATATTAACAACAGGTGAGGTAGAACAAGTAAAGTGCTGAAAAAGTGTCAGCCAGTGCTGCAGGAGTCGTCTCGCTGAAATGCTGCCACACTGGATTGGTTTTCTGAGTGTCTGCCATTTCTTTAAAAAGAATAAACAAAAGCACATATCAGTGTCAACCTCTTGCGCAGTCATCTTACATTCATATCACCCACATTATGTTTGCATCATATGAAAGGCAAGGCAAGGCAAGGCAACTTTATTTGTATAGCACATTTCATACACAAGGCAGACTCAAAGTGCTTCACATCATAAAACAAAGTGAGAAGAAAAAAAAAAAAAAAAAAAAAGTGGATATGGTTAACTTTGCAAGGGGGAAAGGCTTCCAAATCTACAACACAGTCTTGATGCATTGCTTGCTGACATATTATGAAAAAGATATAATCAGATCAGTAAATTACTTTTGTAAACACATTTTAATAGTTTACAAAAACAACAACAAATAAACCTGACTGTAAATGCCGGGAAAAACGATCGGCCAAAACAGCAGTCCGCATCAACCGATACCGATACGTTCAAAATACGTCAAAATCGGCCGATAGTATCGGTCAGCCGATAAATCGGTCGATCCCTAATTCTTGGTATTGTTGTTGTTAGGTCTTCCTATAAACATGCAATGATTGGTTTTGAAGGAAAAATCTGGTTTTAACTGATTAGCAAGCAAATTTCATGCAGTCGTCTATGAATTTGTTGCAGCTGCACAAACAAATCCCAGTGTAGAGAATTGAGGTCAAAGCATGGCATTGTTGGTTAAGACCATACTGTATGTCATACATGCAGTGGGGAAAAATACCATACCCGGAGGAACTGTAGGACAAACAGCTTCTCATCTCCCTCAAAGCCTCAGAATGTAACTTTAATGGACTTTCCCAGCCTAAAGAAGGGGTGTTTTCTGACAGGGCAAGTCTTCACCCCTGAATGGGACTTCTAACCTGCACTCTTCAGACACATTGGCACCAAATAGGAAGAAGATGGCAATTCAGGAGACAATGCAGGCCCCAGTTGTTGAATCTGGAGCATGAGAAAAACCTGGACTAGATCAGATGGTTTGACCGCTAACTATGCATGTGGGTCTTCTGAAGTCAGCCACCAAAAACCAGAGGTGTAATACATTCTTGACGATTATTCTTTTTAACCAAATCTATCAATCTTTCTCTTCGTCTATCCCTCCCTCTCTCTCTCTCTCTCTCTCTCTCTCTGTCTCTCTCCCTCTGTCTCTCTCTCTCTCGCATGGACCTGTCGGTCTCCGTCGAGGGCATCACAGTATGACCTTCCTCAACTGCGAGGAACCTGGGTGTAATCCTCGATGACCAACTATCCAGCACCCCCAACATCACTGCTGTGGCCCGATCCTGCAGATTTGCCCTCTACAATATCCGCAGGATTCGGACCTTCCTCACAAAGGATGCAACGCAACTCTTGGTCCAAGCACTGGTCATCTCCCGCCTTGACTACTGCAACTCTCTCCTGGCCGGACTCCCGGCCTATGCGATTAAACCATTGCAGCGTATCCAGAACTCTGCAGCACGCCTTATCTTCAATCTACCCAAATTCTCCCATGTGACCCCCCTCCTCCGTGACCTCCACTGGCTCCCTGTTGCAGCACGCATCCAATTCAAGATGATGGCACTGGCCTTCAGGGCCATCAATGGAACGGCACCTGTCTACCTTCAAACACTGGCGAGCACTTCGTTCCTCTACTTCAGCTGGCCGGCTGGTACCACCATCGCTGAAATCAAACAAATGTCGCTCAGCAAAGTCCAGACTCTGGACTTCTGGTCCTCAGTGGTGGAACGAACTCCCGACTAATGTCAGGACAGCTGAGTCATTTGCCATCTTCCGAAAAAGGCTCAAGACTCACCTGTTCAGACTTCACCTCGACTCTACATAGCATGACCCACTAACACCCCCCCACCCCCCATGTTCTTACCTATTTGATCATAGCACTGTTGCTCTTAAGGTATGTTTGCTGAACAGCTACTACTTTACTCAGCCGAGGACCAAACACTTGTTTCTATTTTTTAGCTCTTACTTTATCGGCAATGATATGTTGTGGTTTCTTTCTTTTGACAAATGTACTTATTGTAAGTCGCTTTGGACAAAAGCGTCTGCTAAATGACCTAAATGTAAATGTTAATGTAAAAGTAAATATATATTAGGCTGATCTGCCCTGTCAGGAGTATTTTTAATTTTGACATGTCATTCAGCTCTTTGAATTCTGGAGATTTCAGAGTTGATTTGTGGTCAATGAGCCTGTTGTCTCTCTCTCTCTCTCTCTCTCTCTCTCTCTCTCTCTCTCTCTCTCTCTCTCTCTCTCTCTCTCTCTCTCTCTTTCTCTCTGTCTCTCTTTCTCTCTCTGTCTCTTCTTCTTCTCTCTCTCTCTCTCTCCCTCCCTCTGTCTCTCTCTGTCTCTCTGTCTCTCTCTCCATGGGCGGATCTCTGCTCCCTTTATAAGTGTCAACAGCTTCAAAATGAGTCCAAATGCCTTTGCCTCTCATCCTCCTCCACTCCTCCCTGCTCGGTAGGTGTCATCTCTCTCTCTCTCTCTCTCTCTCTCTCTCTCTCTCTCTCTCTCTCTCTCTCTCTCTCTCTCTCTCTCTCTCTCTCTCTTCCTTCTATGTAAGGTGTGTGTTTGTGTTTTGCAGTAATTTCAGGCCATACTTTTTTCTTTGAAGAACCAGATTATTATCAGTATTTTAAATGATCACCATGGTTGCAGGTGTTGTTGAATCATAGCCATGTGTGCCTTTGAGCAAAGCACTGGTCACACATTGCAAGTTGACCAAAAGTCTGGAGTTTGTAATTTCAGTCAGCCTCTTCTTTCAGTGTGTGCACTGAGAATGAATTATGTCAGCAGGGTTATATATTCTAAGGATCTTTATGCAGGTGCAGTTTAACATAGAAAACACCTGCTAGAAAACAGATTGTAATCACAGCTACAATGATGATGACATGATGTTGAACATTATTGTCAGGGAAAAGGATGTCACTAAAGACCTAAATTAGTAAATAATATGTATGCTTATGCATGTGTGTGTGTGTATGTGTGTATATATATGTGTGTATGTATATATTTATATATATATATATATATATATATATATATATATATTAATATTTGCCTGGGCAAAACATATAAAATGGACTATGCTTACGAAAATCAACTGAGAAAAACTGAAACGGTTGAGTGGTGACAATGTTCTTCAGTGGAGCTCTTGTCTCACAGCTTGGGTTCTTGTGTTTAAGACACATGCATCTTGTCATGACATATTCTTCTATCTCGTTGCTTAAAGGGCCAGTAAATCCGGTCCCGTATCAGTGATAGTTTCTGCCTTGATGGCCCATTTCATCGTGTAGTACTATACCTTTTTGCTTTTCTGGAGGTACCTGCTGTTTTTGTTGTTTTCCTGTTTAACACTCCAGTCCCATTAATCTCTAGCTTGTCCCACTCTCAGGAGACATGTGATCTGTGAACTGAGTTATTTGAATTTTTATGCCATTTTGTATCGAATCATTGGTCTGTGAGATCATTCCTTTGGTCAAGTTTGAGTCATCTTCTTATTCGTGGGACATTTCCGTAACATTTGACATGACACACCCATGGACCATGAAGTATTGGATTCATTCTGATTCTCCACCACTGATGTCCAATGACATCATTTGACTCAGAGCAGATCTCCATAGCCAAAGGCATTCTGGACAGACTGCGTCAATAAATTATTTTCCGGGACCGTATATGATTGTGAAATAGAAGTCTGTCAGTTCTGATACCCACATTGTAACGAATTGCTGTAAATTTACGGTGGATTTACAACAGTATCCTACTGTATTTTATAATAATTGTAAAATACTGTTAAATGTTCATCCCTCGCATGTAAATTAACAGTTAAATCAGTAATTTAACAATAACAGTAGATAACTGAAATTTAACACAATAAAACAGTATTTATACTGAATTGCTGCAAATTTACTGTGGATTACAACAGTATCTTACTGTATTTTAAAATAATTGTAAAATACTGTTAAATATTCATGCTTACATGTAAATGAACAGTTAATGCTCAGTTAAAAATAAGAAAATGTAATTTAACAGCATGAAACAGTATTTTCTGTCAAGGAGACATGTGCCCTTCTCAAGTCCAGTCCATGTGTTCACCAGAGCAGGTAAAGTAAAGTTATGCTTTTCTCCCAAAATTAATAGTGTCCAGTGTTGTTTTTTCTGCATGATTATTGAACTGTTGACATTTCAGATGTTTCATTAGGTCTGTTTCATTAGTTCAGGTTGCTAAAAAAGGGCTAAGAAGCACGCTCTGTAGCTAGCTTGAGCTCAATTAGCCATGGTCATTAGCCAGGTGTTGTGAGCAGTTAAAAAACCTTCTTTTTAGTAAACTCTGTGTACACAAACAATGTTCTCAACTCGTGTTCATGTGTAGAGACCCTGGTGATACTACGAGCAAAGTTTCATTCTTCCTTCTTAGTGTTTAAAAAATAGCAATTTTGATGCTAGCACAAGAGGGCCCTTGCACTCAATTGAAAATTAGCTTGCCCGAAAACGAAACTGTGGTAAATCTTAAAAGTGACTCTTTCGTCGTAATTATGCATAACTTGTGTTAACTTGTGCTTTTATAGAACTGACTGTGCAACCACAAACATGAAGGGACGGGAGGACTTTCCAAAGGGACAGAGTAAGGACCTACAATCCCTCCATTAGTCTTTCTTATTTTTAAATTTTACCAGGGAGCCTACGTTGTGTTGCTAATTTTATATATTCATTTTTTTTCCAGGCACTCATCATCGGTGACTGACGAGACCAGTCAAGTACTCCACATTCACTTTTCATTGTTCACATGCAAAAGACTTGTTTGTTTGCAATAAACTACAGCAATGTTATGGAATGTATATTCTCTTGTGTTCTATACTAGGGTTTCCGAACTTATTACTTAAAGTCTGCATCTGATTTTTATTCAAGTGAGAGGTCCGTGTCCACAGCTTATCCTGCTACTTTTCTTCAGTTAGCACACACAGATGAACAGTGATGAATGCAAGTTGTGGCTGAATGCGTTTCTGATCTGCTCTAAGCACTAGAAGACAAGACATTAGTAAAATACAAGTCAAGCTGTGTGTTTATTGTAGGACTTTCGGATGTTGACTTGCTGTCGGGATGAATGTGGTAGGGCTGGGTATTTGAGAAGCCCTGCATACTTTGTTTTTAAATTGGTGCAAAAATAGCAGATTTTATAACACACTGGCATATATTGTAAAATAACCACAAAGTTAAAGTACGAGTTATCCTACTGTCATGTACTGTAATCCAATATACGGTAATATGCCGTTAAATAAGTAATGGTAGATGCACTGTAAAATTACCATAACCCAGTTATCCTACTGTCATGTACTGTACTCCAGTAAATTACTGGCGTCCCTGCTGCCAGTAATTTACTGTTATTTTACAGTGAAATTTGTTACATCTGCACCCCGTTGGAGGCATCAGTATGGAGAACAATGGGCTGTGGAAACTCTGTAAGCCTAGAACAGAAGGCTGAATCAGATAGTCAGTCTCAGTTTCTGTGCTTTGAGCAGGTCATACAATGGGCTGGCAATACGTGAAAAAGTCTTTAATTTACTGTTGGTGATCACAGTCCCCTAGACTGTTCTTAACTCACCAACCGGTCTGTTTGCTTTTCAGGGCTCTTACTGCAGCAGTATCAGCAAGGTCGATCCTGTTTCCCTCATCAGACCCGATCCCCCCAAGGTACCGTACTACCCAAACAGATCACACTTCCCTGGTTTTGATTTTATCCCATGCTCTGTCTGACGTTGCAGCACCCTTCTGACATCATTGACACAATCCTCAAATGTTCTGCTTAACACAAGAATATCGGCAAGATATGCACTCAGATTTAATCCCTTATGCCCTCCAGGCACTCTTCCATGCAGCACTAGCATGCTGCAGGTGTGTTCATGAGTCCAAATGGGATCCAGATCCACTCATATGGGCCCCAAGGGGTCCAAAGCTGTTAAATGCCTATTGTGTCTGTCCATGAATTTCCTGCTTTTCCTCAACACTCAATGCGTTTAGTCACACCGATTCTCTTATTCACACATTAAGGTCACACGCCTGGGACACACTCAACTGCCCTGATAAAGTCATGATTACGGCCTTCACAAGTCTCTCTTTGTCTCCATGGTTTGTCGTGAAGAATTATCCATGACTTATAGGATACTGTGCATGGGAATCAGAATAAGAAACAGGTTTATCACCAAGAAGGATTTTACTAAGGGAAGAAACTGTTCATGTGACGAGAGCTTTTGGTCCTGATGGAAGGCAAGTCTCCTGCCAGAGGTGAGAATGTCACAAGGTCTGTGACCAGGATGGGAGGGGTCATAATCCTACCTGCATGCCTCAGAGCCCTGGAGCTGTGCGGGTCCTGAAGGGATGGAAGGTTGCATCCACTCACCTTCTCAGCAGAGCGTATGATACGCTGCAGTCTACTCTGGTCCTTATTTAGTGAAGGATCTGATGTTCAGCTCCCATTTTAAGTCCTGGGTGATGATGGTGGCCAGGAAGCAGCAGGACTCCACAGAGTCGCCTGGGGAGCCACACAGGATGATGGTGGTGGTGACACACAGCTTGATGGACTGGTGACTGCAGGTGCAGCTGTTGGTGTGCAGGGAGAAGAGCAGGGGAGAAAGAATGCAGTCTCGGGGCTCCATTTTATCAGAGGAGCAGACATGCATAGAAAAATAGGGTTAGGGTTGTTCTGACTCCAGTGGTCACTTTGGCTCACTTCGGGATACATGATGCCAACGTTTGTCTGAAGAACACCTCGCCTGCCCTGCTCCTTTCTGAGATGATCGACAAGGGGGTTCCACTTAGAACTTTGGGATGATCATCAAGCCTCCAAATGTTGTGAAGTTATCAGTAAGCAGCAGTTAGTAGAAGTTACCAGCCGTTAGCAGTAATTAGCAGCAGTCAGTAGCAGTAAGCAGCAATTCAAAGATTAGAAGGGTCTGAATAATTCATTGAGCAAGTGTGACTAATCAGTAGCATGCTCATTGGTTTACATGCTCCACAAACCAATACCTGGTAATCTGATCCAGGGGGCATCCCAAGGATTTAGAAACGCTTAGAAGATCGGATGACAGCAGAATACAGACATTTTATGAAAGAGAACGTTTCATAATAGAAGCAGCAGCCGCTTTTAAAAAGCATTACACACATTATATATTTAAACTAGATGGGCAGACCCCTGCCAAGTCTCCTCACGAGATGGTCTGATTACTCCCCACAAGGATATTTTATTTCATGATAATAATGTGCCGTTCTGATGCGGAAAGGCTATGTAGGTGAACTATAATATAACCAAGCTAAAGTCCATCTAGTCCTATTCATAATTTGTAGTAGTTGAAATGAATTGTTGTATCTTTATTAGGTCCAGTGTCCGATCTGTGATAAGCAGCTGGCTTATAATAACAACATATCTATCTAGCAATGTTCACATGCAGAATACCGACTTTATTATTATTTTTGTGATGATTTCGTGAAGAGGGCAATTATTTTCTTTGTTTCAATTTATGCAGTGTCCAATGTATGCTTATTTATTGGGTGATGTATTTAATTCATACCCAACACCCAAAGAAAGAATATGGTAGCTTATCAATGTGGATGTGAATTCATGACAGTGCCTCCTTTGACTTTCACCAGCAGGTGTCGCCATAGAGTGTGAAGGCTTCATTTTGCCATCACTACGGTGTCGCCTCTGAGTTCAGGCTACTGTCCCTTTAAGAATAGTCAGCAGTTTGTTCGGCTCTGTCTTGTTATCTCATGGGTTTATAAAGAGAAACATTCTGGATTCGGTTATTAACTTTCAGGACAATATGAGCCAGGACTATTAAACTGTAAATTATTCCTTTACCTAAAAATAAATACAAACATAAATAAAAGTAAGTATTTTCTGCGTAATTGCGTCATGAGACGGAACCGGAAGTTATAATTCCCCGACGTACCCACTGCTCTGTCAGTGGGTTTGGTCCCGCTTCCCCCTCTGCTGTAACAAGGAGATGCAGTCATTTAATTTTAACAGCTTGCGACATATTATTTGTTCCACCGTGTTATATATTATAGAAGTTACTTCCCGTTACCTGCCTTTCCTTTGAAGAGAGAAAGACACGTTTGTCTCAACTGGAACTGTGTTGAATGTAGCTCAACCAAGCCTTCAGTATTTAGTCGCAGCGTTTACTAACTCACGATGGCTCCGGGAGGAAACTGGTGAGTTTTCTTACATACAGCAGCTGTACTTAATGACGTGGCTTAACTTTGAACAAGTTGCATCTTTTTTAATTCTCAAACGGGGAGTGACGCAAGCTGTGCAAGCTAACGTTACAGTCGTCTAAGCTAGCTGTGCAGGCATGGACGAGGCTGTTCTATATACTTGGGCTGTGTTGGAAATGTCATACTAACGTACATACTCGTACGTACATACGTAATACATACTCGACGTGTATGTACTGCATACTGCCTACTGAATCAACGTTGAGTATGCACTTACCCTCAGACTGTTCACACTGTTGGACATCTCATACTACATTATTTTTACTTCATTGACATCTCGTCCTGATCTTCTCTCACGTATCTGAATCCGAGCTCCCGTTTAATGGAAATTACTTATCAAAATATAAAGCATGATTATTATTACGGTTAATTAAATATTTCTAAATATTTTTTAAGTCAAATTACAATTGTCAAATGTTATCTACAGTTTATTATATATGCGCGCTCCCACGCTTTCCCTCTTTCTTCCTCTTACCTGGGTAGCTGCCTTCACTCGCCATCGATCGCGACTATTGAGCAGCTTTTATCGATCATTAATCGTCCGTTCATAGATCGTATTATACCTCTGACCACGGAACACCAGCACTTTCACCGCGGAGACGACGGAGGCAATCGGCCCGTCGGAGGAGCTACATTATTCACATGTACATGGAATTTGGATTTTCCTCTGAAGTAAGTAATATCACTTATCTGGTTTAAATAAGTACCATTATTATTTGATCATCAATAGACAGGCATATGCATGCATAAACAAAATCAACAGACATATAGGCTAATAAGTCGTTTTAATCATATGTGAGAGTTTGGTGGGATAAAAAAAAAACTAGTGGGCTATTAGTCAATACTTTATTAGTGAATACTTTATTAGATAAATTACCTATGTTATATACGTTGCAATAAGTGTATTATAAGAAGAAATAAGTACTGTTTATCAACAAATGAATAGGAAAACGTTCAGAATAAATTTAATATATTATGTTTTCTGTTACAGGCTGCACGGTTGTGGGTTCTCCGACTTCCTCCCACAGTCCAAAGACATGCAGGATGGGGATAGGTTGATTGATGACTCTAAATTGCCCGTAGGTGGGAATGTGAGCGTGAATGGTTGTTTGTCTCTACATGTCGGCCCTGCGATAGACTGGCGTCCTGTCCAGGGTGAACCCTGCCTTCGCCCAATGACAGCTGGGATCGGCTCCAGCCCCCCCGCGACCCTGAATACAGGATAAGCGGTAGAAAATGGATGGATGGATGGATGGATATTATGTTTTCTGTTACAGGCTGCACGGTTGTGGGTTCTCCGACTTCCTCCCACAGTCCAAAGACATGCAGGATGGGGATAGGTTAATCGATGACTTTAAATTGCCCGTAGGTGTGAATGTGAGCGTGAATGGTTGTTTGTCTCTACATGTCAGCCCTGCGATAGACTGCTGTCCTGTCCAGGGTGTACCCTGCCTTCGCCCAATGACAGCTGGGATCGGCTCCAACCCCCCCGCGACCCTGAATACAGGATAAGCGGTAGAAAATGGATGGATGGATGGATGGATGTTTTCTGTTACAGGTTAATGCCAGAGAGTCGTACTGCAGGTCAATCCTCATGTTCCCCTGCTGGGCCTCTACTTTGGGTAATGGGATTTAAGGAAGGACCTCCGTCTTTCAAGGCATTTCATGGAGAACCTCATCTACTACTATTACTAACGGAACATAGATGGGTTCCATGTCCATAGTTCCAAGGAGAACCTCATCTACTGCTTACTAGGGGAGCATAGATGGTTCCATGCCCATAGTTCCAAGGAGAACCTTGTCCACTGCTTACTAGGGGGCATAGATGGTTCCATGTCCATAGTTCCAAGGAGAACCTCTTCCACTGCTTACTAGGGGAGCATAGATGGGTTCCATGTCCATAGTTCCAAGGAGAACCTCATCTACTGCTTACTAGGGGAGCATAGATGGTTCCATGTCCATAGTTCCAAGGAGAACCTCTTGCACTGCTTATTAGGGGAGCATAGATGGTTCCATGTCCATAGTTCCAAGGAGAACCTCTTCCACTGCTTATTAGGGGAGCATAGATGGTTCCATGTCCATAGTTCCAAGGAGAACCTCATCTACTGCTTACTAGGGGAGCATAGATGGTTCCATGCCCATAGTTCCAAGGAGAACCTCATCTACTGCTTACTAGGGGAGCATAGATGGTTCCATGCCCATAGTTCCAAGGAGAACCTCTTCCACTGCTTACTAGGGGAGCATAGATGGGTTCCATGTCCATAGTTCCAAGAGAACCTCTTTGGCGCTATGGTTACCGTCGCCTGGCAGTTTCAGTTACTTTTCATATCTCCAGATGTGTTTAATGTGAAACTGAAGAAGAAGAAAACACCCCTCCTTCTGAAGCTGAATAAATAGCTGGAAAATGCATCGCCGCAAAGCTGAAAACGGCTGTTTTTCGTTTCAGAGATTCTCACAGGGCGTATGATAAGCTTACAAAATAGGATTATTGCCGTATATTTAATAAGTTAAGAGTATAAGTTAAGCATGTTACTGCACAATGCTTTTACTCTAAGTACTCATGCTCTCTCATTCTAAAACAGTTATATGTACATTTTGCATCAGTATGTTATTATTGTAATTTACTATTGTAACTCAACTTTATATTGTTGAGTTGTCCAGTATTTGCATGGGTATCTGCTAGTGTCTCTTTAGTACACAGTTTCCTCTTATTTTTTCCCTGTTGAATTGCAGTCAAAGGATAGTTAGGAAAAAAGGGATTTTTTGAATACATTATCAGATTTTGTGCCCCCACACTGACATTAAAATCACATTTTGAAGGGATCTTTTAATGGTCTGTATGAAGAAGGCTTGACATAATTATTTTTATTAAAACCTTAAATCTTCATAACTAAATAGGAGACAGTTAAAAGTTAAAGGAATGTATTATTTATCAAGAGGCACACCTAACAACCTCATAGATCCCAGAATCTGCTTCAGTGGGACTGTATGGGTGGCTTAATCAAATTTGAATGACTGTTGACTCCATAAAACATTATGATTCATACGTTGGTAAACTCTGACTCTGATATGTTACATGGACATTGATAAAATATATCTTTAATACATTTAACTTATAAATAGCTTTTGTTCCATCCAGTTGTTCACCCTTTCTATTTGGAACTAATCTAAAATGGAGCACTGTCTTCCCTCCAGAAATCCACATGAAACCCTCTCCGCATGAATGAGATCCACCGCACTGAGGAAGTCTGTCTTTTGAATGTTTCGCTGCTCCTACCATCATTTGCTTTATCACATACGGTGGTGAATGACACCTGGGGCAAATTAATTATGTCATCGCAACAATATTATCACTGTGTGTTAACTGCATAGCAAATAATGTGGAGCGCTCAAAGCCAAATTTACTCTTATGTAACCTTATTGTGGACTGGTTGCTGACAAACTATGTATTATGTAAAAGGCTGTTTATTAAAAAGTGTCTGACGCAGTGTCTGCTCCACATCAAAGAATAGAGAGGCAGTTGTGATTTAATTTAAATTAATGGATAAAAAGAATGCCTAAATAACAACATAATGATGACAATTTGTAAAAAGTCCAAAGTCATGGTTTGTTTGGTCTGAATGCAAGACGATAAGAGTAAAATGCTTGTTTAATCTAGGTATAAATACCGCAGCATAGACGGGCTCTGGTTTCTACACATACTTTTCTCAACAAAGTCTGGTTTGGTCTTTGGACTATAATGAGCTACTATCATAGAGAGACAGACACAGGAGACACTGTCTCCGTTTCTGATTCAGGGATGAACCAGATGTGCTTTTGCGTCATAGTGTCACGCAAATGATTCGCTTGGGTAGAAATATTTCAACTTTGTGTCGAGCAGTGTTGGGCGGTGCAGATTGTGGTGGAAATCGGTTTATGATTTCCTGGTGAGAAATAAGAATACTACTCCTAACAGAGCTTTGAGTAATTTATTACATAAAGGGCCCTAGTTTCGTAGACCAGGCGCAGTCAGCAATCAGCGCACCTGCGCCACGCCGACGGGGTGTGTCCGCCTGGACTTTGCAAGTTTCGTGCACCGCGCAGGCTAGTGCAGGCACACCTCCCGTCACTCCCACCCGCGCAAGTGGGAAAGAGGGAGGAGAAGAAGGCGTGAGTGGGAGACGAGGCGTGGACTGGGATTAATACAGCCGATTCAGATCTTCACCAATCAAATTAGCTCCTCTCCTCTCCTTTAATGCGTTAGGGGAGGTTCAGTGCAAGTGGTGGTCCGAGAGGCTGAGTTTCCGTTACGCGTGCCATCCGCCTTTGATCTGACGTCGGATGTGACGGGACAATCTATATAGATATAAATTCACGTGCTGATTCAATTAGTTGCATTAAATAGTGTTTGTTGTGATTATGTATTGCATTTAAATGTGCCTGGAACTGTGGAAACCTGCCTGTGAGGTCTCGGTGACGTGTGCGCACTGCGCGCCGTCAGCCAAACTTCCACTCCGCCAGCTGTGATTCACCTTGAATGAATGGACTTTATTTGCGCCTTACGCCAAGAGTAAACCAGGTTGGAGCTCGCGGGCTTTCGGCGAAGTCTCGGCGAGGCTTTTTGCCACGAAACTTCCGCTACGCCAAGCTGAATCTGTGACGCCTCCCCCTGCTGCGCCGCCACACCGATCTTGGTGCAGGCGATCCACCAAACTGCCAAACTGACCGTGCGCAAGGCTGCCCAGGTCGAAACTTGCATTACGCCGGCTCCGCCACCCTCCGCCGCCCTGCGCTGCGCCACGAAACTAGGGCCCAAAGAGTCCAAAAACAGGCTAGCAATCGCTACAGACAGACTGTAAACAGACAAAGTCTAATAACTCAAAACCCTCGCAAACAGGGTGTCCAAGCGGACCGCATCACCAACATTCAGCTTCAGAGCAAACTATCTGGCCAGATAGGGGCAGACTCCTTAAGAGTCTGACCTATTCTTTAGTCTTGAGAAGGGCTTTTTATACAGTTGTTTGTGATCATCAGAGAAGCTTTATGTTGTTTGTGTAGACGGCAAATTTTGTCCAGGATGTGGTGTTTGTATCACTCATCAGTGTCCATAGATCCATAATGACTTGCCAGCTGTGCTGGTGTCACAAGATGCATTTTACAACTCATGTAACACATGACATAACATGACATAAGTGCAGAATACAGGCACCTAATGACACTGGAATAGTATAAGTCAGAACTATTCAAACTACAAATGAACCTGTAATAAACCACTAAATGAAAAATTCCCATCACACAGATGACAATTGTTTGCGTCTATTCACGTATTTGCTTTGGCTTTGTACGCAATAGCTGCATGAACAATGTTTCTTCCCATTTGGTGCGAACACGCCTTTCGACTTCAACAGTTGTATACAAAACCAAGACTTTCTTGACTTTCAAAATGATCTTTTAAACTTACAAACATCATGTGTGTTATTCTGTTAATGTTCAAACTGTATCAAAAGAAGATTTGCCCTCGCCATTTGCTACTCTGCATTTTTCCCCCCCCAAATAGTCCCACATAGTCCACTGATCGCCTTTCTCTGAAGAAAGTTTCATTCAAATGGACGCGGACATATAATAAAAATGTTCCATTCCTTTTGTTGATAGCTTTTAATTCTTGTATCTGTTCACATATTATTGTGTTTAATCTATTATTTCCATCAGTCCTGATAGCATGTTACTGACTGCCTGGTTATAGATGTTCTGGAAATGTGGACAATGAGCATAAGCTACCAAAACACATTAACAGAAATCATCTTAAACTCTTCTTTTGTGTACCATCCACGTCCTAGTCAAGTGGCTCACATTTCAAAACAAAGAGTTTTAGTTGAACTAACCACGATTAATAATAACGATGTACACAAATAGAAGAATAACATATACAACGGCAGGATGTTCTTGTAACACCCAGTTAAGTTGCGTTCTCCTGTTCTGCAGCTCGGCCGGTCTGGTACCATGAACTCTGACAATGACGTGCTGATGAAAGAGTTCGTCAAGATGATGACTGATATGATCGTGCTGTGTGTCACTTTGGCACTCTCCTTCTCCTTGTGGGTCGTCTCCCTCACCATCAGCACCTACTACGGTGAGTCGCTTTTTTTGTCGTTTTTTTTACACCTAGTTTTAGTTTTGACGTCGTGATTTTAACGTAGTAAGATTTGTATGGATTAGGGTTGTCACGATACCAGAATTTCAGTAGTCGATACCAATACCTGTGAATTTCCACGATTCTCGATACTAATTCGATACCACAATTAAAAAAAAAAAAAAAACAGGACCCATGTACTTTTAAATTCACTAATTTATTGAAAACTGCTTCAAACTGTCAAGTATTTAACACCACTGTGCTTTAAGATCTTTTTGCACAGAATTTAAATTGCAGTACCAGCTGCCAACAGACCTATAGCCATCCAGTATAAAAACAAACAATACTGTGCTTATAAGGCACTTTTTGCATGTCGGCTTGTTTGAATCAAGAATTGCTCCGGATTCATCCGCCTCGAATGCAAAATATTTCCACACGCGACTCTTCGCACTTGTCTTGTTAACGAGCCGACGTGTTGTGCTTTCGCTCCCACCTGCTGAAGCCATTTTTTCCGAAGACGGCAAGTTTTATTCTTCAGCGCCGCTTACTGCTCTGTGCTGCTCACACGCGTATACTGCCCCCGTCAGTTCCGCCAAGAATCGACACGGCTCGCCGAGTGAAAAGTTGTATATTCGGTTCTGACGTTACCAGAAAAAAGCAAGTATCGAATTATTTTTTTCGTGTCGGCATCGAATTGGTACCGAAGTATCGATTTTCAATTCAGAATCTACTCAAGTCTTCTCTGAGCTAATAAAGGCGGTGTGGGCCATGGGAGCATAAGATTATTGAATATAAATTGTTGATTAATTAAACTAAGGCAAAATCTAAAATCTAAGGCCAAATATTACATTAATTCATGCTTAACTTGCACAAACTTATTAAATTGAAAAATAGATTTTTGGAAGTTACGAATTGATTTAGAATCTTAGAATATAAGAATCACGATTTTTAAATGAATCACATTTTTTGTCCACCGCTAATGGATAGATACATTTGAAAGGAACTAGTGTGCCGTTTTATTGAAACGCGGTCCTCCCCACTCAGTCCTGGTTCTGGTTCTCCCGTGCCTCCCTTCCCTCCAGCGAGCCCAACAATACAGCCTTGTTGTAGCAGCGTGTCGTCTGGCAGAGCAGTGAGGAGAAGCTCTGCTCTCCGCTGCTGATAAGAGCTCCAAACACAGGTCAAAGTCGACGGGGAAGCCAGATCTGGGTCTGTCCGCGACTGAGCTGAAGACATTTCCTATATATGCCAATCTTCTCGTTGATGGTTCCTTTTGTAGGTTGAATATCAGTATTGAAGTGAGACTGTTCCATAACCAGTTAAAAGTTGCTCACAGAAACTTTCAAGAGACCAAATCATGTGCTCTTCTCTTAATACCACTCAAAATTATTCATACTCTTGTTTGTTACATTTTTTCTTAGAAATCAACACAGACTAGTTACAAGCCAAACAAACAAATCGTTAACAGCATCGTTCTTCATGATTTTCCCTCAATTCATCAATTCATCACTGTCACACTGTCTCAGCCATGGTCTAAAATCAGATTAAAATGTATTTCTCCTAGAGGATATTTGTTTCACAGCCGGGAAACCAGCAACCCTTCTATAATATATACAAAGTTTTTTTTGTTTGTTTTTCTTTACCAAAATAGGCTTGTGGTCCACATCAGGGCCATGGAAATTCGCTGTGGACTGTTGCCATCTCATTGGCATGTAGGAAGCGCATTGAGAAGTGTATTGCGCATGTTCAATAACCTAAATTAAGGATAAATATGTCCTTTTATGTAGAACAACTGAAGAGTTGTGCCACTGTCAATTGACCCTCTCATTCACATAATGTGGAAAACCTCCAGAGGTTTTCCAGTGATTATTTATGACGATCTAAGTTTGCCCATGTGTCTGTTCACAGGAACACTGCAGCCTGTTTCACCATGGCGATGGTTGTTCTCCATCTTGGTTCCCCTTGTGCTGACAGTCCGAGCGCTGAAGAGACGCAGTCTGAACTACTCAGGAGCCCTGGGAGGTGAGAGGATCCATGAATGTAACCTCCTTTTCTTTTTTTAAACCATTGAGTTGATGGCTGTGTTATGTGGAAGGAGCCTCCTATATTGATGAAACCACATATCGTTTCATCTCAGCTCTGTGAAGCATATTTTGAGCTTATTGTTTTGCTTTTGTGGGTCATATCTCTTCTACTGTTTTGGCTCAGCCTTGCCATTCACATTGGTTCTCATTCATGAATTGTTACTAAATACATAATTTATAACACATTTATCACCTCCGTACTAAAAACCGCCTCTTGAGTCATGAACACCATGTAAACCTCTGATCTGAAGAAGAGCCCGACCAATAAAGGATTTTAAAGGCCCATACCGATACAAATCCAAAATTCCGATATATCGGCCGATATTTTTTTAATTTTATTTCAGAAACGTGTAACAAAACATTAACAGATTTCCCTAACATTAGTTATTTATGACTCTTCCCTAAAATAATATGATAATGCAGTTAAAATATAAACTTGTTTATTTTATTGTCACAACGGAACATCAAAATATATTAAAGTTCTGATAAATAAAATGTATAAAAATACAAACTTAAAACTTAAAGTCCTTTGAACAAAAACACAACAACTACAACCAAACACAAAGACTTGGTAAGCTTCATAAATATAACATCGAACAAGACTGGAGACAAATTCTATGAGGGTGTTTCGTATTCATTTATCGGCCATTATAAATGCCGATAATGATAGTTTGGAAAATGCCTAATATCGGCCAGCCGATATATCGGTCGGGCTCTTATCTGAAGCACAAACCTCGCCCCTCAACTAGGGTGTTAGCGATACACTAATCTCACGATACGATACGATACACAATATTCAGCTCACGATACGATATGAATCACAATATTCAGCCAACAATATGATTTTGATTTTATACGATTCGATTTTATATGATTTGATACACTTACATCATTTTCTGAAAGATTTTAAAGGGACAGTGGGATTTTGGTGACATCTTGTGAGTGTTCCATTGACTTGGATTGAATTAATATAAACTGAAAGAATCAATTACACAATATATGGCTCTGAATGGACAAAGAGTCTCCAGCTTGCAAATGCTGGACACAATAAATCAAATATGTGGTGAGAAAATAAGTTACATTTATTGAAGTGCAAACTGTAACTTACAAAGCACACACACACACACACACACACACAGAGCAACGGAGTGGGCTGGCTACGGGGCGGGGGGTGGAGTTTTGGGTGTCTACAGTAATATGGCTTATTAATTTCATGAGGTTATTTACTTGCCCACGATGAAAAAAATAGCTCTGAATGAATAACAGCTGAGCAGAAGCGCTTGTCGACCGTCGCGGAGAAATACGCGTCTGGTCTGAACTGGGGGGCAGCGGATCATGTGTGATTTTCTTGGCCGTGACGCTTTGCAGCAGCTGGTGTGAACCTGGCGTCATGCCGGCGTGAACCGGGCGGCCGCTGAAGCACCGCGAACGAAGCACCGCGAACGGAGCCCGCTTCCTTTCGGCGCCTTTGTTAACCAATAGTGTAGTTCAGACCAGACGCGAAGCGCCGCGATCCTGCGCGGCCGTCTCTCGGCGCAGCGAGCAGAGTGCCAGGGGGATTTGAATGGGACTTAATGTATCGATACTCGTGGCTAAAAAATCAATACTTTCTGTGGAAACAAAATATCGATTTATATCGCAGAATCGATGAAATTGCTCAGCCCTACCCTCAACCAGCATATAAAGAGGTGATGATTCCGATGGAGATGTGCATCCTGTCGATCTGGGACATGGAGCAAGCAAAGAGGGAGAAGAGGAAGAGAAACTTTTCCCACGCTGAGATGGAAGTTATTTCACAAGAACACACAAGGCGAACTCTGTCTTTACAATAGCGCTCCGAGCGCAATATGAATACATTACAAAGTTGAGCTTAGGACAAAGATTTTCTTTTCTTCCGTTAGTAGTGGTGTGACAGGAGGGAGGTGACTGATGCCGTCCAAAGATCCATCCAAGAAGTCAAAAGAAAATAGTTTAACATCTTACGATTTATTATTTTAATTATTATTAATCAACATGTAGCTTCAACAACACGTAGGATATGAAGTCTGTTCACATTTTTAAGAAGCCTTATCTAAATCTTAAATATGTGAATTCTGCACTAATTAAGCTAAGCCTCCCTATTTCACGAGCTTTCGAGTGGTCGGAGGCAGGAGGAGATTTTGTTAGTAGCTACGAAAAGTTCAGAACGTTTGTTCTGCTCAAGTTTCATGAGTTAGCCTCGTAAAAAATACAACTACTTTTATAACAACTGATATGGATGTGTGTGCAGCCAGCCCAGCAGGTCGTATTTGATATTGAACATAATTTATTCTTAAATATTTACATTGGGATGCATCTATACTCCTCCCACTACACATTCACACCGAGACAAAGTAATAACCAATGATATCCTGTTTATTGATGCGTATTTGCGACCGCACTTCATTGTGGACACTTTACAGAAAAAGTTAAAGTAAAGTAAGTATCTAGTCGAAGTGCTTGAGCCATTTCAATGTGTTCACATGAGCATTTTAGTCTGTTGTTCATCCTGTCTGTGTAAACAGTTGGGGTCTTATGATGGAGGATTACACAAGCCTTGAGGGTCACATTTCTGTCTGACAACAAATTAACACTTTGTTTTAAATGTCAAGATTTTTCTGCACAACACTGTGTCTTAATTTTGGGGGGTTGGGGATCATCATCAACCTCAGGACAGAACACATATTTGTAGCCTAAAAATTTGATATAAATGCAATAAAAAAATAGGAGATAATATCAGATGAGCTTTCACAGAGTGTATGAACATGAGAACATTGTTCATACTTGTATTAATTAAATTCCCAAAGGAAAAGGATATCGGAGTTTTCCAATTTGGTGTTGTTTTTTCATCTTGAAATTCCTGCCTGGAAGGAAATCTTTTTAATCTGAAATTTCAGATGAAGATTTGAAAGCAGCTTGTGCTTATACACACATCCTACGTTTATAAACACACGCATTATACAGTATAAATGGTTAATGCGCACAAATGTGACACGGGGGGAATTGAATCAATGTGATAAAAACGTACCAGGCATATGCACAAAATGTACATAAACTAGAGGTTTCATTGTATTTGGCAGAAGTTAATAATGTTCTTGTAAAAGGTAAAAGTTATTATGGAGGAAGATTATTTCAAGGAAAGGCAAGTTTATTTGTACAGCAACCATTCATACACAAGGCAATTCAAAGTGCTTTACAGAGGCAATAAAAAACATTAATAGCACAGACATTAACATTTAAATTAAGTATACAATTAAAATAGAATAGAAAACTGTAAACGTGCGAATTAAGAACAATAAAATAAGCAGGAGAAAGATAGATGCTATCTTTTTAAATTGATGAGAAAGCTACAGTAAACAATGTTTTCAGTCCTGATTTGAATGAGCTGAGAGTTTCTGCACACAGGATTTCAAAATCTATCCTTACACACGGTCAGCCAGTGCAGAGGTTAATGGTGGGATACGGTCCATTGACCTGGCGTTGGGCAGCAGCATTCTGGATGAGCTGCAGCTGCCTGATTGATTGACCGATGACCCTCCTATCAGCTGCAGCAGACAACTCGGACAGACATTTAAATGATATGAGGGTTTGGCTGTTAGTTGAAGTCAGAAGCTTTGACTGTGCACAATAACCTTATGCTTTAAAGTAGCAGTGTAGCTCTGTGTTTTCTTTTTTAATTGAGACTTTTCCTCTGATGTGCAATGTGTTCCTCAGCTCTCCTCGTAGGATTCGTGTTGACGATGGCCAACTACAGCTTCTTCTCTTCTCTGCTGGCCTTCTTCATCACCTCCTCCAGACTCACTCACTGGGGAGGAGCACAGAAGAAGAAAATAGATGCCGAGTACAAAGAAGGTGAGAGACGTGACGGTGTGTCCATTTGTTTACATGTGTTTTTTAATATTTGTATCTTAACCTGCGTTAATGTTTGTTAGGGGGCCAGAGGAACTGGGTTCAGGTCTTCTGTAACGGTGGAGTTCCAACAGAACTGGCTCTGCTTTATATGATCGAGGTAAGCGGCTACCTTTTTTTTTTTTTTTCAAATTCTGCATGCAGTGGTGGAAGAAGACTCCAATTCCTGGAATTAAGTCAATGCTTGAGTTTGCTAGTTGCTACAGCACTGCATCATATATATATATATATATATATATATATATAATGCTGAGGTCGGAGGTCCTCAACCAACTCTCAATCTTCAGGGATAGTTTCACAATTGGTCTGTTGTGGCAAGAAAAGACTCTTGCCACAAGACTTTGGTGCAAATTAAAGAGACGAGAGATGCAATGGAGGCAAAAACAAGACAGTTCCTCTCTCCTTCTCCTCCCTGACTGGTTCTTCTCTAGTACTCGGTTCTGCTGGTGTCCTTGTCACTACTTGAAGCATGAGGTGGTACCTGCAGCCATATCATATCATATCATATATATGTGAGGTCGCAGTTACAAGGTGAGAGCTGGACAGCACCATAGTAGGGCATCAACCCAGCACCAGGTCTGGTATCTGCTCCTTTGTGGAGGAGGAACAGGAGGAGCTGCATCACTGTGTGGGGTTTGAGCTGCACTGTCCTCAACAGAAAAGCCCTGCAGCGTCTAGTGAACAAGGCTTCATTGGCGTCCCACTCCGGGCAAAACACATACATCACTCACAAAGTGACCATGATTGTGAGCGACCTCCTGCCCTCTGGGAGAACCACCAGACCCATAAACGACTTCATCCACCAGGCTGTCAGGAAGCTGAACTCTCTCCCACCCCCTCCTCTCCGCCCCCTCCCCCAAACAGACCTTCAGACTGACTGTGGGTCAGTGATGGTCTGGGTAGGTTTGTCCTTAGAGGGTCACAGAGACCTCCATGTCATAGCCAACAGTATCCTGACTGCTGTTAAGTACCGGGATGATTATCAGACCTAACGCTGGTGCAGAGGTTCCTGGGTTCCTCCTGGTGCAGAGGGTCCTGGGTTCCTCCTGGTGCAGTGGGTCCTGGGTTCCTCCTGGTGCAGTGGGTCCTGGGTTCTTCCTGGTGCAGAACTATCCCGGCCTCATGTGTCCAGAGTGTGGAGGTCGTTCCTGGATGATGAAGGCATTGATACTATTAACTGGCTCTTAGGTTCCCTAACCTAAAGCCATCAGCACCTATGAGACGTTATGTATCGGTGCATTCAGATGCCCTGATCCAGGTCTCGGAGGAGATCCCCCAGGACACCATCTGCCGACTCATCGTGAGCCCAGACAGTGTCAGGAGTGCATACAGGCACACAGGGGCCAAACACACTGCTGAGTCACATTAAAGGTGTTGTTGACAACATTGATAACATCCAGCCACTAGATGTCGCTCTCCCCCTTCCATTTCATTCACGTCACAACTCAGCTGTTGCTCAAAGCCCATGCGCCCTAAATGGGTTGCCAGTACTTATCACTTGGGACTGGTACCGAAATGCTGCCCGCTTACCTTCAAACTCAGCCATTTTTCCCTTTTTTCCACACTAACTGGCACCACTGTGCCACTATGAAATGAGCCGGTCTTAGGTTTCCTTAATTTAAGTAGAATACAGGTTGAATTAAAGAAACATTATTAAAAATAAATAAATGACACATTGTTATATGCAATACAATAATCAAAGATTTTTATTCAGAAATAATATTTGTTCAGCTCTTTTTGAGCTGAGTCCGTTTCTTTTTTTGGATAACACTTCCCCTGCTTTAGAAAAAATCCTTTCACAGGGTACACTTGTTGCAGGGACACTTAAAAATGTCTTAGTCAGCTGGTACAAATTAGGGAAGACAGCACGTCGCTCTTGCCAGTATTTCAAAGGATCTGCCCGTCTTGGAATAGCCGTTTCGAAACATAGAGGCGTTCCTTCAATCACTGAACTACAGTCACGTGACATGCGCGTTTCAGAACCGCTTTTCGGCACAACGTTTCGAAACGTTTCGATCCGGGACTTCAGAGAAGCGCCGACACGCCCGTTTCGGAAGTCACATCACTAGTGTGGATTAATTTCTTATTCCCATGTAAACCTGGAACACAGGAAAGAGATAAAAGTATGGTGTTGTGCAAACTTTGCCAAGCGGTTCTTAAATACTGTAGCAACACGACAAACCTGCGAAACCACCTGAGCTGACACCATGCTGACGTTCTGCAGCAACCCATGGCTAAATCCGCGGATTCAAAACAAACGCAACTCGACAGATCCCTTATGTGCTAGTTTTTAACCAGTAATTAAGACACCTGGTTCTTATGTGTTATTGTTTAAGGATGTCATGTGAGCTCAGAAGAAAGAAATGCTGTACATGATTTAAGTATAAATAAATTACATTTAATACAGCACTGTCATTTAAATATATATATTTTACTTATGTATACCATACTGGTATTATTGTGCTGATGTTATATTTTCAGTTTCTTTTTTTGACCAAAATGCTATGAGTTATTTATTTAGTTTCCAAGCGGAAAGAAATGCATAATTTAAGTTACATGCATTTTAGTTCAGTGTTAATACAGCACTGTCATTTTTTTAATACTTTTGTACGCACCATGTACTAGTATTATTGAGCTGATGTTTTATTACTCAAAATATTATGAGTTATTTCACAATTTCCAAGAGGAACGAAACGCACAATTTAAATTTACATGCACTGTAGTTCAGTGTTTAAGCAGTGTCCTGTTTTACCATGCTATGAGTTATACCACGGCTGTTCATAAGGCATGAAACTAAATGAATTATTTGAAAAAATGATCTGGTACTCTTACTTGTGTATTTCTACTTGATACTGAATCGATATCGAAGCATTTCAATCAATATCGAATCAAATCGATATTGAATCAAATCGTGACCCAACGAATCAAAATCGAATCGTGAGATTCTTAACAATACCCAGCCCTATAGCACGGGAATGTTGATGATTTAGGGTTTCATTGACAGTTGAACAACATATTCTACAATGTAAATGAGTAAATATGTTCAACTTGAATAACTCATTCTGATATGTGATTTTCTCTCCCTGCTGTTCTCATGGAGTTGGTCCACATGATCAAGTTCATGTCACTGCTGTTGGTGATAGTTTAGTTCTGTGATAGTTTTTAAATGATGCATTTATTCCATGTATTTGTCAGCTGTGTCCAAGTGAGCGAGCAGACGCACAAACACACACAAGCAGACAGTATTTCTATGTATTTTTGAACCAAGAGGCTTTTTGAAGATTTATAAGACTTTTTCTCAACGCGTGACTGAAATATGAATGATCAACATGTCTGGACATACAAGGTTTTGGGATGAACAATTTTATCTATGAAGACAGAGGTGAAAAAATGTATGAGTTAGAAAGTAGAATACAATGGAAATACAAATTCAAAGGATTTGTACTTTACTTCAGTAAATGTACTTAGTAAAAACACTGCTAATAAACAATGAGAATGATTATTTCCCCTTGGTGTATTCTAACTCTGGGGTTTGTGTTTCAGGTGGGTCCAGGTGAGATCCCCATTGATTTCAGCAAACAGTACTCCGCCTCCTGGATGTGCCTCTCTCTACTGGGCGCGCTCGCATGCAGCACCGGGGACACCTGGGCGTCGGAGGTGGGGCCCGTCCTCAGCCAATCACCGCCTCGACTCATCACCACCTGGAAGGAAGTCCCAGCAGGTGAGAAGCCAAAGGTTGTGATCGGATAGTCAAAAAATGGGGTCACCTTTACCTAAATGTCACGGGGTTAAAGAAAGGTGGGAGGAGAACTCATCAGGATTTAGGAAAAGATGGCCGCGGTGCTCAGAGAATCCGACTGGACTTTCACTAAGCTACATTATTATAATGCTGCTGATGATTGACAGCTGATGATCGGCACCAGTGAGTGACGTGAAACTACAATAATGGACGACAAAAAGCGCGTCGTCCACTTCTCCCCATGTTGTTGGATTTATAAACAGCTGGTTCACTCACCGGTTTCAGTCCAGCAGCTCCTCCTTCCTGCTGCTGTTACAATCAACTGCTCTGTAAACCAACAGACCAACACTGTGTAATAATGTGGATTTAACCGGTCAGGTGATCTTAAATATGGACAGTCATTTCACAAATACGATTAAACTTCCAGGTCAGAACTGACATTAAAGGAGCTCTGAAAGGAAGCATTGGAGCACCTTTTCCTTATTATGAATGACGGTTAGTAAAGGAATGCTGTGATGGCAACAAGCATGTCTTCTGACTTTTTATCTGTTTATTACAATTAAATTACAGCTCAATAGTTTATTTTGGATTCATCCAGCTGTAGTAAACCAGCTGATGTGTGTCTTGTTGGATCCAGTCACGTCCCATATCTGGGACTTCACATATAGAAAAATGGTGAACATTTGCTTCTGCGTTTGGTGTGACGCGCCATTACTGCACCTGTGGTCGTTCCTGAACTAATCCTAGATCGGATTTGGAACATGTATTGCTGTTTTTATTGCTCCTTGATGTCCATTTTGCGCATGGAGTGTTGGAGTAAAGGTCATTTTAAATCAAATGTGGTGAAATAAGTATGCAGCAAATGATGAGAGATCTATTGCGTGTCTCACACCCAATTAAATTGGCTGATTGCTCATTGAAAGAACAGGCAGACAGCAAGTCCACTCATTTGGTTTATTACTAATTAAGTTGATACATGATCTGGTCATTATTTGAGTTTGCTATAATAGATGTGAAATTATTTTTTTCCTAGGGTTTGATACAGTTAATTGAGGTAATGCTACATGGATGTAAATCAAAGCAGTCTTTCATTCTGTGACTGTGGGACTAATGTAGCATTTATGTATGGCACCGGACAAGTTCAAGAAGAGTTTTATTGTGTTAATGGTTTGTTTCTTGGAATCCATTTTCCTCCAAATTCTGTCTATTAATATAAATGTTTGCCACTCTTTTACCCTCCAGGAACAAATGGGGGAGTCACAACAGTCGGATTGATCGCCAGCTGCCTCGGCGGGATGGCGGTGGGTGCCGCTTACTATGTAGCACAGGTCCTATTGGTCAACGACCTGCACCTGGCGGACCCCCAGTGGCCAATCATGGTTTATGGCGGCGTGGCTGGCCTGGCGGGATCGGTGCTAGACTCCTACCTGGGAGCGTACATGCAATACTCGGGTAGGAACAGTCGATTGTGATCACAGTGTTGTGATGAGAAGGAGCGCTAATCAGTCTTGGTATCAATTTAGCATTTTTCAGAATAATTTGCTGATTTCTCTTTCTGACTAAATTATAAATGAAAGCTCTAATGTAACAATTCCTCTCTTGACCGGTTTACTGTGGAACGATATCACCTCCCTGCTCTTTCTATGTGCTGGATCTACTACATAGTAAAGGCTGCAGGTGATCAATCACACATGATCACTTCTTCTGTTTCACTGTTGCTATGGTAGTACTGCTGTGTACATTCAAAATCACCAAATAACCCTGTGATAGACTGGTTACCTGTCTGTCTCTACATGTCAGACCTGTGATAGACTGGTTACCTGTCTGTCTCTACATGTCTCCCTGTGATAGACTGGTTACCTGTCTGTCTCTACATGTCTCCCTGTGATAGACTGGTTACCTGTCTGTCTCTACATGTCAGCCCTGTGATTGACTGGTTACCTGTCTGTCTCTACATGTCAGCCCTGTGATAGACTGGTTACCTGTCTGTCTCTACATGTCTCCCTGTGATAGACTGGTTACCTGTCTGTCTCTACATGTCAGCCCTGTGATTGACTGGTTACCTGTCTGTCTCTACATGTCTCCCTGTGATAGACTGGTTACCTGTCTGTCTCTACATGTCTCCCTGTGATAGACTGGTTACCTGTCTGTCTCTACATGTCAGCCCTGTGATAGACTGGTTACCTGTCTGTCTCTACATGTCTCCCTGTGATAGACTGGTTACCTGTCTGTCTCTACATGTCAGCCCTGTGATTGACTGGTTACCTGTCTGTCTCTACATGTCAGCCCTGTGATAGACTGGTTACCTGTCTGTCTCTACATGTCTCCCTGTGATAGACTGGTTACCTGTCTGTCTCTACATGTCAGCCCTGTGATTGACTGGTTACCTGTCTGTCTCTACGTGTCAGCCCTGTGATAGACTGGTTACCTGTCTGTCTCTACATGTCTCCCTGTGATAGACTGGTTACCTGTCTGTCTCTACATGTCAGCCCTGTGATAGACTGGTTACCTGTCTGTCTCTACATGTCTCCCTGTGATTGACTGGTTACCTGTCTGTCTCTACATGTCTCCCTGTGATAGACTGGTTACCTGTCTGTCTCTACATGTCTCCCTGTGATTGACTGGTTACCTGTCTGTCTCTACATGTCTCCCTGTGATTGACTGGTTACCTGTCTGTCTCTACATGTCAGCCCTGTGATTGACTGGTTACCTGTCTGTCTCTACATGTCAGCCCTGTGATAGACTGGTTACCTGTCTGTCTCTACATGTCTCCCTGTGATAGACTGGTTACCTGTCTGTCTCTACATGTCTCCCTGTGATAGACTGGTTACCTGTCTGTCTCTACATGTCAGCCCTGTGATAGACTGGTTACCTGTCTGTCTCTACATGTCAGCCCTGTGATAGACTGGTTACCTGTCTGTCTCTACATGTCTCCCTGTGATAGACTGGTTAACTGTCTGTCTCTACATGTTTCCCTGTGATAGACTGGTTACCTGTCTGTCTCTTCATGTCTCCCTGTGATAGACTGGTTACCTGTCTGTCTCTACATGTTTCCCTGTGATAGACTGGTTACCTGTCTGTCTCTACATGTCAGCCCTGTGATAGACTGGTTACCTGTCTGTCTCTACGTGTCGGCCCTGTGATAGACTGGTTATCTGTCTGTCTCTACATGTCGGCCCTGTGATAGACTGGTTACCTGTCTGTCTCTACATGTCAGCCCTGTGATAGACTGGTTACCTGTCTGTCTCTACATCCTGCCTGTCTCCAGCCCCCCCTGCGAATGAATACAGGATAAGCGTTAAGACGATGGATGGAGTTACTCACCAGACTTTCCCTTCTTCCTCTGTCATTAGGCTTCGACTCAAGAACTGGGAAAGTGGTGAGTTACGAGTCCGCCACGACCAGTCGGATTTCTGGCAAACCGATATTGGACAACAACGCGGTCAACCTGTTCTCCTCCCTCATCGTGGCTCTTGTCCTGCCCGGACTGGCCTGGGGGGTGTGGCCACGATAAGACGGATAAACAACGTGGACTTATCGAAGATCAACGATTATTAAAAAAAACATTTGCGTTACACTGAGAACACTCTTTAAATGTGTTTTTAAATACTGGACATGCTTCAGAGGCTCTGAATCTGATGGAAAGGAAAATAAATCCTGCACATGCATCTATTGGCAGATATCATGAACTGAAGATATGTACGCAGACTTGCGATTGAGAGCTTAGCTAATGTATCGACTTAACATATCAATGAGTATTTGTGCTTCGCACACCATTAACACAGCTGATCCAGATGAGATGCATTAAACCAACGTTGCGGTCGTAACTCGTGGCCACAGATGGACATGGACGTATGTCACGACCTCCCTGGATGTCATTTGTTCTCTCACTAAATACACCGCTCCAAAAAATGAAGGGAGCACTGGATGATCACAGTATCACAGACTGAAGGCCAAACGCCCAACTGAGGTGGATCAGCCTGTGGTTTTCATTTTTTACTTGGATTTGTGGCGTGATTTTGAATCCAGCCCTCAACGGGTTGTTATGTCATACAACGGACATCAGTAACGATATTCAACTTCAATAATTCATTCATCATGATGTGATGTGTTCCCTTTAAGCGTTTATACAATTTAAGTAATCAAGCAACAATGTCTTTTTTCCTGTGTATTGTATAGTATCCTACTTTGTGCTCATTCACTATTTAAGACAGATTTCTGTTATTGACACAACACTAATTTATGCAGCGTTCACACGAGCTTCAGTCCGCACCATATGAAATCTCAATCAATAAATATCTATTTCCTGACTGACGGGTTAAAAACGAGTCCTTCTTTTAAAGTAACGGTTTGTTTGTTTGTGAAACTGAATCCATCAGGGGAAGATTAAAGAAGTGCAAAGCCTTAAAGTCAGGATAGCATGAACGAAAAAGTCCTCGGATGGTCAACAAAGGCATAGTTCTTATGTTGGGGAAAGGAAGAAAATTAGCATTAGTATATGTGAGGTCACAAGAAGGTTTGCTGTGTCTACCTGCACAGTCTCAAGAGCCTGGAGGAGGACCAGGAGACCGGAGGTTAGACCAGGAGGACCAGGACCGTAGAAGGGCATCAACCCAGCACCAGGACCGGTATTTACAACATGGTACGGTATCGAGAACATGTCCTCGGGTCACGTTGTCAGAAACCAACTCCATGATGGTGGCATGAGGGCCTGACGTCCTCTAGTGGGACACCAGAACTAGCAGGTCCCCCATCGGTGCCTCGTCATCACAGATGAGATCAGGGGTCCGTTTCACAAAGCAGGTTTAGTGAAAACCTTGAGTTAGTTAACCCTGAGATGAGGGAAACTCTGGTTTTTCGGTTTCACAAAGCCAGTTCAGCATAAATCTGAGTCAGTTACCCGGGTAACATACTCCGTGAACCTAACCTGCTCGCTAGCAGGTTTGCTTCAACAAACCCTGAGTTTCTCCCTACATGTCTCCGCCTTTTTCCGGAATCTGAACCAACTCTGAAAAAATGTGCCGTCCTTTCATCGTCAACCTAATCGATATGGAAATAAAAGTGATTCTAGCAGCTTTGCGTTGGGAGACAATTTTGATTACCTTTCCTTCCAATCACATTAGATATTATCTAAACAATATTCTCCGACATTTTCAACATTTCATATCGCGGACATAATCGGCAACCAGATTCTTTGCGGAGGTAGTGTTTTTGCGAACGGGAGATTTATGAAATGTTTAAGTACATTTGTGTGTTGAAATACCTGCTTATATTTACTGTTTAATATTTGAAATATGATTAAAATCATATGCCTTAGTCAACGTATTTGCACAATATTCTTATGCTTAATTTTCAATTGACGCCACTTTCTTTCTGTGCCTGGGGGGATTACACCCAATGAAAATGATAATTCATTCAGTGCGCTACTTTGTGAACTACGGGAGTTGAACCACTGTCGCCTGCGCCGTGGGCGGCGTTGCTAACCATTACACCACAGTGACGCTGTGCCTGTCGGAAAATAAAGAGTTATTACCTTTAGATCAATAGACTGTTTCATTCAGTTATACACATTAGATCGGGCAGTAATTGTCTGCCACGCCAACTATCGCTACTTTGCTGCAGTTACGTTGCTCGGCTTTCTCAGGATGAGCTCGTTTTCTACATAAACACTCAGTAATATCTAACGACGCTCTCCCGGTTGCCATGGTGAATCGTAGTATCGGAGCTCCATTGATGATGGCTTTGTAGAGTCGACAGGCACGCGCGTAACTCAGAGTTTACATACTCAGAGTTGACTGAACTAATTCAAAACCACTGTTCTGAAACCGAAAACTCAGAGTTGCCCATCTCAGAGTTGGTCAACTCAGAGTTCAGGGTTAGGTTCAGAGTTTGTTGAACCTGCTTTGTGAAACGGGCCCCAGGTTCACACTGAACACGTGACGGGAGTGAAAGAGTCTGGAGACTCCGTGGTGAAGGTTCTGTTGCATCATGATGGTTTTGTGATGGTCTGGGGAGGCGTGTCCTTACCTCTCCTTACAGATTCAACCACGTCGGTGCCATCAGCAGAAGAGGATGTGAGTTACAGGTTGGTATCACAGCACCAAAATGCAGATCTGTAAAATACACATAATGTTCAGCATCAATGAGGTCACAGAGTTCGTCATCCAGACTGAATCTGAGGCGTAGCCGGAAGTTCCCACCTGAGACGACCCAAACTCCTCCACCTGAGTGCTGCTTACATTTACATTGTTTCCTTATTGACATTAAACACCTTCATATTATATACGGAAATCCAATTATGTGATGATCACATGCTATTTTAGAAATAATATTAAATCCTGGGAATAAAAGGAAATCTCTTTTTTCTCCTTGATGTCTCAAATAAATAAACACAGAAATGAGTAAATGTGTCCAACAAAGCAATGAACCTCCTCCAGTTCAATGCAGAAAAGACAGAGGTGTGAGGTCGGAGGTCAGTGCTCAACTGACTATATCACCCCTGTCCTTAAATCACTGCACTGGCTTCCCATGGGAAAAAGGATCATTTTAAAATCCTAATTCTGGTCTACAAGGCACTGAATGGTCCCGGGCCTCAATACATCTCAGTTAACTGTCCATTATGAAGCGTGCAGACGCCTCGGGTCATCTGGGACAGGATTACTGATTACTCAGGGTTCCCAGGATCAGGACCAAGCAAGGTGAAGTTTCTATGCTCCCCCCCTATTATTTAAATGTATTCCTCTATCTCTGTAAAGCATTTTGTACTGCCTTGTGTATGAGCAGTGCTGTACA
Source organism: Eutrigla gurnardus (assembly GCF_963514095.1). NCBI lineage: Eukaryota > Metazoa > Chordata > Actinopteri > Perciformes > Triglidae > Eutrigla > Eutrigla gurnardus. The sequence continues at coordinate 4,905,640 of NC_139932.1, forward strand.
AATAAACGTGCCTAAAGCCCTGACAGGCGATGCGTGGTAAAAACGCTGCTTAAAGCTCCACATTAGCTCCCCCAACCCAACGTGCTGCAACTCTGGCAAATGAATCAGCAAGTTGTGTGCATTCTGAAGAGCTTCAGTGTTCTTTGTACGTCTACATGACGACGACTGATCAACCGCGGACCAACCTCCACCACCACATCCTGGCTAACAGGACCAAACCGCCACAGCAGACAACTGAACCAGTCTGTTTGCTTGACATACCATACGAGGAATTTTTATTACTTTTTAATCCTTTTTTACACCAATTTCTGTTTGTTTTTTTGTGACTGAATCTTTTGTGAGGTTTCGACATGCTATAGTATGACTTTTTTTAATTTATATGACTCACTCACTCAACTCAGGCCTCCACACTCACCTGACCTAAACCCAAGTGAGATGCTTTAACTCCTTAAAGAATGTTGGTTTGTTTAAAACTTTTACAATTCCATATGTGTTCCTTCAACATGAATCTACAATGTAGAATTTAATGCAAATGAGGAATAAACATTGAATGAGAAGGTGTGTCCAAACGTTTGACTGGTACTGTCTGTCTGTCTGTCTGTCTGTCTGTCTGTCTGTCTGTCTGTCTGTCTAAACTTATATTATATAACAATATAGGAGACCCAGATTTTCTACTGACTTTTTAATTAAAAAAAAAAAAAGAAGAAAATTCACAGCAGTGAACTGTGTAGAGATCTGTCTCCAGAAGGGGGCAGTAAAGGGACATTTACAGTTTTTCACAATTGTTAACACACAAAAAGGAAGCTTCATGTAACAATCACTGGACCCAATTTGGCACAACTTCACACTCCCTTATCTGCATGAGACACTGACTTTCCTTCTTTACACTCTGATGTCAGTTACACATCACCTTGCTGTCAAAACACAATGTTCAGTTGTTGCTCACACTTCTCAATCAAATCTCAAAGCATCAACCTGCAACACACAAACATTCAAATCTCTAAACATTCAGGTCTGTTGAGCCTCCATTTAGTTTGGTGAAAATGGAGAACTTTGAAGAGAGAGACAACCAGAGAAGGAGAGGAGGAGGATTGAGAGGAGGAGGAGGACAAGGAGGAGGAGGACAAGGAGGAGGAGGAGGACAAGGAAGAGGATGTCTAATTCATTTTAGTGAAGGGGGGGGGGGGGGGGGGGGGATTCTCTGTGTGGACCGAAATAAAACTATTTTTGCTGCATATTTGTGTGTTTTCTGTTTGACAATGTGAAAGTAGACCTCATTCTCCAGAGTCATCGTCATTCATATGGGGTGTGTTCCATTTCTATGATTGTGTTCAATGTTGTCACTGTCCAATGTTGCTTTTATTTTGGCAGCACAAAAAGAAGACATGAGCTACTGCAGATCGAGCTGCAAATCCGTTCCCGGCTCCTTCAATCTAAACTGAGGTCACGTGTCATGCTGGGGGAGTATATATGGATTTTATTTCCCCCCATTTGGTTTTCTTGTGTGCACACTTACTCCCTATTTTCTTTCAACAGAACAGGTTAAGTAGTAAATACTGTGGGATACACTATAACTGCTTCTCTCCATGAACTGCAGGCGTTTCATCCTCTCCTCTCCATATGCTTTACTCACAAGTGTGTGAATTGACCTGGATAGGAAGCATCCGTAGCACAAAATAATATGACATTAGTTTTTTAAAGAGATAAGATGAAGCTCTCCTCTCCTCTCTTGTTAATAAAAAAATTCAGCAGCATGTACGTACCGCCGCTGCTAGGTGCATATAGGAGAAACACTGGTTTCCTGCTTTTAATAAGCTCAAAATGATTGTATCATCAGAGTATTTTATGATGTAATTATTTTGCTGTCGACTCCTACAGCCATTGGTATATAATGTGAACAGGATAGGAGAGCACACAGCCCCTTGTGGTATCTCAATGCTGCAGGATTTAGATTAAATAAACATCAAAATGACAGAACTTCATGACAATTGACATGGTCATTTTGTATATCTATCAAGTATTGCATTAACAGTTTTGGGGGGGGGGGGAGTTTCTTACTTTCTGGTTGCCATGGAGATGTAATGCATCTAAATTGACCTTGAGGACAAGATTGTTGCAGTTTATGTTGTAAACATGGAAAAAAAAGAAGCCGAACATGACATCACTGTGATGTCATGCCTTTGATCTAGATCAAAGCCAAAAGGTGTGACATCACTGGTCCAGAATCCTATATAAGTGACAGAGTCCAAAGCACTGTAGATGGCTCTCAAAACAGTGAATTGCAACAGTTTTGGTGATACAGAGATTGAAATAGTTCCTGGAGTAACTGCCTTATGGATCATTTGTTCAAAGACAAGATGAACTCAAATGTAAAGAAAACCATAGGGTTTCCTTCTCTGCTTGATGATGTGATTTCCCGGCTTCGCAGCCTCTCAATTTGTGAGGTTCCACGTCCTCCACCTGCTGACGGTATCATGGACATGAAAGGATCTCGTAAAAGGATGCACCCAAAATCGTGTGAAAATGTCTTTTGGAAAAATGATGACATTGTTCCAAAGCCTCTGAAATGGCAGAAAAAGAAACACCCAGCTTTGAGACGCATTGTGTTTCCTTGTTTGGATGATGACGTTGCTCCAGAGCATCCTAAACGGCTGTAGCACATTGTAGTGGACAGTAGGATTTTCTTGATCTCAAGCATGCCTCTGTCATGGAGCTGTCTACTGAAAACATGCAACAAAAATAAGTACAAAGTCACAAGATTAGCACTGAAAAGTCACTCAAATATTCCTGAGATGCTTAATTTCTTGAATCAATTGAAATATAGTATTAAAACATGTTTTAATTATGAATATCATATACCTTTTTTTATTTCCATAAATGTTCTTGTTTGGACGGCAGTCATTTTAAAAAGACAGGCACATGCTCGTTGGCAAGACCTCACCCCCAGTTATCTCAGGACAGTCCTGCGATAACTGTCCTCTTTAAAGGAGAAATCCGGTCATTTTTGACCCCATTTCCGTTGTCCTCAGGGTCATCCCGACTTATTAGAAGCAAAGAACCCGACAAAAATTGACGTGATTTGAGGTGAGTAACTCCATGCAAAAACACATATTTATGTCGTTTTGCCACACTATTTGAGCTAAACGAGCGCCGTGGTGGCTCGTACGGACCCAACCTGTGTTGCATAGGTCTTGGAATTGTTTTCTGAGGCCCAGAAAAGCAGATAAAACGTGCCCCAATGGGTTAGCATTGTAGGGAGTCTGGAAGGCTGCCAGGCAGGTACAGATCTCGGACTAGGCAACGTCAATTTTTGTCGTTTTTTTTGCTTCTAATAAGTCGGGATGACCCTGAGGACAACGGAAATGGGGTAAAAAATGACCGGATTTCTCCTTTAAGGAACAACAGGACTTATTTGAGGGACATGTATAATATGAGAGAAAACAATGTCCACTAGAGTGGATAAAAAGGGATTGCTGGGTCTCGCTATTGAAGCAAACTTCTGATTTTCATTCCTTCCTGTTTTACCTAAAAACAAACAAACTGGTATGTTATAAAATATACATTTTCATGTGAACGATGTTCACTCTTTTCTTTCATGAAAATATTGATGATTGATGTGGTGTCTGATAGTGTTCTTCCACTCAGTGTGTTCTTCTGAGTGTGTGTTATCGTCATGATAGTTTACAGTGTTTGGCTGCACTGAGCCTGTTTTGCAGGTAATGTGAACTGCTTAGCTCAGGTATATATATATATACCGGTATATATATATATATATATATATATATATATATATATATATATATATATATATATATATATATATATATATATGATTATGTTTAGATCTATGAGAATATAATACTCAATGTATTGAATAATTTATAATCTCATTATAAATGACTCAACTGCTCATGAAGTAACCAAGGAAGAAAATGAGTGCACTTCTTTAAACGTCCCTCTACTGCCCCCTACTGGAGACAGATCTCTACACAGCTCAGTGCTGGTCTTTCATATTGTTAATATAAGTTTATAGTGAAACGGGCATAAAGCCCACAATTCACGTTATTTCTGAATGTAATTAAGATGTGTAAACGTGGAACAATGTGCAGATCCAGGCCTGTCAGTGGCTCAAAATATAAAACATGATCGTGTTTCCCTGTTGTGTTTTACTGAATTATCTGTTTAAACTCTTAAAGCTGTATTTTACGATTTGAAAGGTTGAAAAAAGCCCCCCCCCCCCCCTCACACACCCCTCCCCTCTGTGCTCCTCCGAGCTCGTATCGTTCTCCCCTCGCAGCCTCCCACCTCCCTCTTATTTTACGAAAATAGTTCAGCGAAATGTGTTTCTGAAAACATTTTAGGTGAGAAATAAGCGATGCAGTTGCTGAATCTGTCTTTATTTTAGATCGACAACGCTCAATTTGAAATACTTTCGAGAGCTTGCGGCGCCCGAAACTCGCAGCGCCGGACACCGGGACTTCCACAACATCTACAAAGCAGTTATAGTGTTTATTACAGCCATGAATGATGAAACATTATCGGTGTAAATGCAGCGGGTTCTGGTCGGATTTCTCTCTCACCCCGACTGCAGTACGTCCCCGATCCTAAACTGCTCGGTGATCGCTCGCCACAATCAAACGTTGTCAAACGTCAGACATGACAGACAGAGATAGAAGGACAGAAGGAAAAGAACCCAGAAAACGTTCAGGTCTTTATTTAAAGCATTGCTTAAAGGGTATACATTCCATTTGAGTATAATAACAATTTATATAGTATATATATATATATATATATATATATATATATATATATATATATATATATATATATATATATATATATATATATTATCATTATTATACTCAAATCGAATAGTATACCCTTTAAAGTGTAAGTTTGGCGGAAATTGAAAATAAAGCTATTTTCTGAATGAAAATATATCAACTAAGCCGTGGAGGAAGTAATTTTCGCTCATCACGCAGTTCAGAGCTAGCACGGGCGGAAGCTAGAGTCCAAAATCGCAAACAGTGGGTTAGCATGGGGCCAACAGCCACACGCTTTCAAAATCGCATTTTTAAACCACTAACATTGCTCAAAACAGCGCCAAACCTCGTCAGCAGCTTGCTCTGGGTGTCTACACATAAAACGAAGCACCAACAACTCAGTTCATGAACCCGAAGTTTATAACAGAAGACAGTTAAGAACACTCACCAATTCTACCCCTGCCAGCTCCTCGCGAAGGATAGTCCGTAAGTGTCGATTACCGAACGCAATGCAAAACGAGGGAGACCACTGAAGATTTCGCCCAGAATAAAACGAGTATACTTTTAAATTAGTGGCAGTTTGGCCAAATATAAGTTAATAACGGTGGGTAAAAACGTCGGGATAGTTTGTATACACTTCCAATCAGTTCAAGACAGCAGCCTTATCTGAAGCACATACATGTCACGCGAGATCTCACACGGGAACACGAGAGCTGCGTTCGGTAATCGACACTTACGGACTATCCTTCGCGAGGAGCTGGCAGGGGTAGAATTGGTGAGTGTTCTTAACTGTCTTCTGTTATAAACTTCGGGTTCATGAACTGAGTTGTTGGTGCTTCGTTTTATGTGTAGACACCCAGAGCAAGCTGCTGACGAGGTTTGGCGCTGTTTTGAGCAATGTTAGTGGTTTAAAAATGCGATTTTGAAAGCGTGTGGCTGTTGGCCCCATGCTAACCCACTGTTTGCGATTTTGGACTCTAGCTTCCGCCCGTGCTAGCTCTGAACTGCGTGATGAGCGAAAATTACTTCCTCCACGGCTTAGTTGATATATTTTCATTCAGAAAATAGCTTTATTTTCAATTTCCGCCAAACTTACACTTGCTTACACAATGCTTGAAGGGTATACATTCCTACATTATATATACACACATTATATATTTTATTTTATTTTATTTTATTTATTATTATATTGTTATTACTATTCTTATCATTGTTATCATATTATCATTATAATATTTTTATTATTACCAGTATTATTATTATTGCTATTATAATTATAGTATTATTATTATTTGAATTACCAGAGGGTTAAGTGGCAGAACTTTGAAATATTCAAGAGAAAGAAGATTAACAATCCCCCCAGAAAACTATTTACAAGAGTATTTACAAGCCTTTCATGAATTGGAGCTAAAACCCCTGAAAGAGAACTGTTTCTTTCTTGTGCTGCCACTCTGGTATTTGAGTGAGGTCAGTTTTGCAATGTGGTGCAGCCTAATTTTGAGGAACACAGACACCACTAGGCAAGGCAAGGCAAGGCAACTTTATTTGTATAGCACATTTCATACACAAGGCAGACTCAAAGTGCTTCACATCATAAAACAAAGTGAGAAGAAAAAGAAAAAAAATAGAAGAATTAAAAGAAAATAATAAAAAATTTAAAAATGCATTACAGAAAGAAAAGAGAATAAAAACATATTTGCAATAATTAAAAACAGTGCAGACATTAAAAGATTTAGCAGAAAGCTATGGTGAACATAAAAGTTTTCAGTCTAGTTTTAAAAGTGGTCAGAGTTGGGGCAAGTCTTACATCTTCAGGAAGTTTATTCCAGCCATTTGTTGCATAGTGACTAAATGATGCTCTCCCGTGATTGTTGTTTACTCTGGGAATCACTAACAGATTGGTCTCAGAAGATCTTAGTGGTCTAGATGTCTTATGTAGTGGGAGCATATCAGTGATATACTTCGGTCCTAGACCATGTAGTGATTTATATGTGAGCAGGAGGATTTTGAAATCAATCCTCTGACATACAGGGAGCCAATGTAAGGATTTAAGAATTGGTGTAATGTGCTCACATTTTTTGGTCTTTGTAAGAACTCTAGCAGCAGCGTTCTGAACAAGCTGTAGCTGCCTGACAGTTTTTTTCGGAAGACCTGCAAGGAGACCATTACAGTAGTCTAGCCTACTAGTAATAAAGGCATGTACAAGTTTTTCTAAGTCTTGAGCTGACATGAGCCCTCTAAGTCTTGCTACATTTTTGAGGTGATAGTAGGCTGATTTTGTTACTGATTTAACGTGACTGTCGAAATGTAAATCAGTATCCATAATAACCCCAAGATTTCTGGCTTTGTTTGAGGTTTTCAGGGACAGAGAGTGAAGGTGTTGAATTACTTCAAAACCTTTCTTTTTTAGCACCAAAAACAATTATCTCAGTTTTGTCCTCATTTAGTTGTAGGAAGTTTTGGCACATCCAGTCTTTGACTTGCTCAATGCACTGGCACAGAAGATCTATGGGGCGATAGTCGTTTGGTGATAGTGCTACATAGATTTGGGTGTCATCGGCATAGCAATGGTGGTCAATGTTATTATTTTGCATGATTTGTCCTAGTGGGAGCATGTAGATGTTGAATAAAGTTGGCCCCAAGATTGAACCTTGGGGGACTCCACACGTTACATTGGTAGGTTCTGATACAAAGTCGCCAATGGAAACAAAATAGTTCCTATCTTGTAGATATGACTTGAACCAGTTTAAGACTGTGCCTGAGAGCCCCACCCAGTTTTCCAACCTGTCCAAGAGTATTGAGTGGTCGACAGTGTCAAATGCAGCACTGAGGTCTAATAGCATTAATATTGAAGTTTTGCCAGAGTCTGTGTTAAGACGGATGTCATTTACAACTTTAATAAGGGCCATCTCGGTGCTATGAAAAGGTCGAAATCCTGACTGGAAGTTGTTGTGGCAGCCAGTTGAAGCCAGGAAGTGATTTAGTTGTTGGAGGACAACTTTCTCAATTATTTTACTTATGAAGGGCAGATTTGAAATTGGTCTGTAGTTGTTGATAATAGAGGCATCTAGGCTCCGCTTTTTTAGAAGAGGTTTAATGACTGCAGTTTTGAAGGCCTTTGGGAAATTGCCTGATTGAATGGAGTTATTAACTATTTGCAATACGTCTATTGATAGGCAGTCAAAAACATTCTTAAAAAAGTTGGTAGGTAAAGCATCAAGGCAGCAGGTGGATGATTTTAGATTTGTCACCGTTTCCACTAGAGTTTTAGAGTCTATGGCATTAAAGCTTGCCATCATTGCTGTGTTACTTTTGCCTGAACAGGGTGGTGATCCAACTTTTTTGTTTGAGATATTGATGGCGCGTCTGATGCCTTCAATTTTATTAGTATAAAATAATGCAAACTCATTGCATTTCTGTGTGGAGTGGAGTTTAGCTGGTATTTGTGTTGGGGGGTTGGTCAGTCTGTCAACAGTTGCAAATAGGGTTTTCGCCTTATTAGTGTTGTTGTTTATGATACTGGAGAAGTATGTTTCTCTCGCACTTTTTAAGACTAAATTGTAGGCCCGAAGGCTCTCTTTATAGATGTCATGGTGAATATGAAGTTTAGTACTCCGCCAGATTCGTTCAGCCTTCCTGCACTCTCTTCTCTGGGCTGTCACAACAGCAGCTTTTCTCCAGGGTGCCTTTTGCTTACCAGAAATTGTTTTAACCGTAGCTGGTGCAATGACATCTATGACATTCAGAATTTTGGAATTAAAGATGTTTACAAGATCATCAGCATGACATGGGTTTAGAGGTGGTAACGAGGAGATGGCATTTTTAAAGAGTACATTGGCATGTTCATTGATGTACCGCTTTTTGACCTTATTTGATTCTGTTTGTGTGTCAGGAATGAAAGAAATATTAAAGAAAACACAGGAGTGATCAGACAATGAAGGATCAGTCACAAAAACATCAGAAACATGGAGACCTTTTGTGATAATCGGGTCCAGGGTGTGTCCCTTACAATGAGTAGCCTCTTTCACATGTTGAGAAAGGTCAAATGTGTCTAGAATATTAAAAAGTTCTTTTGCACCCTTGTCATTCAAATCATCAATATGAAAATTAAAGTCACCAGTTATAACTAGGCAGTCAAAATCAGTGGAGATGCTAGACAATAATTCAGTAAAATCATCGAAAAAATTTGACAAATATTTAGGTGGCCTGTAAATAATTAACAGGAGAACTCTGGGAGAGCATTTCAACACAGCACAAAGATATTCGAATGATGGAAAAACACCAAGTGACATCTGTTTCCCCTGAAATGTATTTTTAAATATAGCAGCAACCCCTCCACCTCTTTTCCCAGATCTACAAACATCAATAAAATTATAGTTGGGGGGTGCTGTCTCGATCAGAATGCTTGCACTGTTATTTTGTTCTAGCCATGTTTCAGTTAAAAACATAAAATCAAGTTTAGAAGTGGTAATAAAATCATTGACTAAAAATGATTTGTTATTAAGAGACCTAACATTTAGCAGACCCATCCTGATGGTGTTATTGACAGGCTTTGAGGTTGACTTTGATTTTGAGAGAACAGGAATGAGATTGTTTAGGTTAGCAGTGTGTTCAAGTTTCCCAATGTTTACTCTCTTAGTAGTCACAACAGGAATGCAGAAGGTGCCATGTTTTGATGTAGGCGACCTTGGGTCCAGCTGATAATGCGGTCTACTGCTGAACCCTTTTCTGTCTCAGTAATATTCAGGGCTGCTGTCAGGGTGGGGAGGGGGTGGCCAAAAGGGAAGAGGTGGCCATAAGGGAAGAGTCTTGGAGGAGGGAGTCTTGGATTTTAGTGACTTAGTTGCAGCTTTGGAAGAGGGGGTCTTGGGTTTTAGTGACTTAGTTGCAGCTTTGGAAGAGGGGGTCTTGGATTTTGGTGACTTCGTTGCAGCCTTGGAAGAGGGGGTCTTGGGTTTTGGTGACTTAGTTGCAGCCTTGGGAGAGGGGGTCTGAGTAGGGCGGGGGGTAGGTGGGGGTAGCTCCTGGAATTCCAAGGGGGAGGAGGGGAGAGAAAGGTTTATTGGAGGGAGGGAGAATGACGAAGACCTGGATTGGGATTTGGGAGGGGTGGGGGAGGGATCCACATTCAGTCCTCCTTCGACGTTGTTGATAATCTGAGAAGGGCGGGGGGTAGGTGGGGGTAGCTCTTGGAACTCCAAGGGGGAGGAGGGGAGAGAAAGGTTTATTGGAGGGAGGGAGAATGATGAAGACCTGGATGGAGATTTGGGGGGGGGGGGGGGATCCACATTCAGTCCTCCTTCGACGTTTCTGATAATCTGTGTTTCGTCTTCCCTCTTTGTTGGTTCCTCTCGTCTCTTGTCCTTGGCGACAGATGGATGACGCAGGCAGTAAGACATGTTGGTGATGAATAGCTTTGCTCCCAGCTTATTTAGGCAAAGTCCGTTTGTCTTAAAAAGATGCCTGCGGTCCCAGAAAAGGCGGAAATTGTCAATAAAATGCATTGGGCGAGCAAGAGATGCACTTGAGAGCCATTTGTTGAGCCAGAACAGTCTACTGAATGTCTCCGCTCCTCTCCCGGTCGGGGGCAGAGGGCCACTGATGAAAACCTCAGCATTCACAGAGCTGACTGTTTCAAAGAGTTTGTTGAAGTCCTCTCTCAACTCTGTTGATTGTTGTTTTTCAATGTCATTAAATCCAATGTGCAGAATGATATTTTTCACAGTTGGGTGTGCAGCCACAATTTCCAGGATTCTTTTTTCCAAATCAGACACCGTATCCTTCGGAAAGCAGAGTACTTTGATGTTATTACTGCTTTTCATATCTTTTACAGAAAAGTCACCCACAATCAGATTTTCAGGCCCTGTCGTTAGCTTTCTCTGTGGCTTTAAGTTAGCAGGTCTTACCCTGCTGCGTGGTGGTGGGGGGTTATCCAGGCAGTCAGAGGGGGATCCATGGTCCTGCAGCAGTGGAGCAAACCTGTTCTTTAGTTGAACAGTTGTTTGCTGGGGAGGTTTCTTGGTAGCTCTCCTCTCCCCAGCTGTCCGCTGCTGTGTCCTACGAGGCAGTGGGGTTGAGGAGGCGCTGTGCCTGGATGGAGATGGTAACGCAGGCCAGCCGGTCAGATCACAGATATCGGGGCGCTGGGTCCTGCCAGATATCCGTTCTCCCATGTCACGGGGAAATGGTCTTCTCTTTGGCTTTGCACCAAGTGTGTTCCAGGGAGGATTATCACTGGTAGATTTATTACCGTGTACAGGATCCTCCCGTTTCTTCATAGCTTCATTATTGCTACTTAGCTGGGTTCTAGCATGCTCCTGTCCACTGTTTTGAGTCAGTGCTAGAGTGGTGTTGTTCCCACAAAGTCCATTCACTTCTACATTTACTTCTAACCGATTCATTTTTGTTTCCAGCAGTAAAATCTTCTGTAGGAGTTTATGGTAATCTTCCGTAGAGAAGGGAGGCATCTTCTGCTAATTACCTTTAGCAGGCTCAGGCTTATCTTGTTTGGTAGGCCTCCTCGCGTAGCGTTGAGGAAGTCGTAAAAATATTGAAAAATGCCCGTTTTATCTCAAAGAAAATATAATCCCACTGGTTTTGTAAATATCCAGGAGCTGCTGCTCTTTGTTTCTTATTGAGGAGAAGCAGATAGCAAAAAATAGCAGAAAATCGCAGGCAGGGGTGAGAGCAAAGAGGAAAAGCGTCTGCACTGTAGCAAAGCCGGAAGCTTAAGTAGGTTGGAATGGTGGTTGTCAATGCCAAATTGTGTGTCTCCAGTATGTTCCCCGAGCAAAAACACATCATCTGTGCCAATCTCCTCACGGACCACATGCATGACCACTGACACTTTAGGAGCTGCCCTGAGTGGACCTGGCGAATCACCCGCTCTGCTGCTCTCACCACCTTGTGCCTTCTGATGGAATCATCAGCCCACCATTATTTTTGAGCACAAGTAGATGGTAGCTCTTATCGTGTGAAGAGTGTACGGCGTCTGTCACCAGGCTGGCATGGCACACATCGCAAGAGAGCCTTCTTAGAACCTGCCGAACCACAAACCCTGCGATGTAGACCAGAGCATTGTCCACAAGACCACCAAAGCACGTGGGAAGGTAGCTGTGGTCACACATGAGGGCTGCAAAGTTTACAAATGGGGAAGGGAGTTCGTCTGCAGTTTCGGCAGAGGACATCTCGACAGCAGACAGAGACGCTGTGTCATCCTGTGCTACAACGTTGCCGGGCCCACTTGGTGAGACACCACACCGGACCATCAGACGCCGGAAGATGCCCTGGAACTGGCCGGCAGAGGGATTGTTGTTCCAGCCCCCTTAAGGAAAAAAAACAACACACAACCACACACTACAATTACACAAAAGATCTTTTCTTATTGTTTTTTAAAGGCTGTAAAATGTGAACCCTACCTGATGCTCTGATTGAATTAAAGAGAAGCTCCAAGTGATCTTGGCTGAACCGGTAGGTGCAGACATACCGCTGGACTTGGAGCAGCTCAGGAATCATCAGCATCAGGGTGTCAATGTTGATCACAAACCCGATGACAGACCTTCAAAAGAAAACGTTTTATTTCCCCGATTGTATTAAAACAAACCCGGACTCGAAGCTGAGGGGTTCTGTCTGTCCTGTCAGGGTTTATTTCACTATATAACAACCTGCTCACACTATAGATTATCCCTTACCTGTGAAAAGTGATCCCACGAGATCTGGTTTTTATGCTCTGCTCATTAGAGCATCCATACGCGGCACAGAAGTCCGGCATCTTTTCTTTGACAAATCTGTGATCTTCTGTCAGAAGCTCGTCTGCTGATAACATTAAGTAGAATTTGTATTTGGGTAGTAAAACCAGCATTTTTAAAATATCCAAGCACCCTGTATCATAGCTACATGTTTGATGTTTTTAACAAATCAATACATTTGGAAATCGGTAAAAAAAATCAGCGAATAATTCTACTTTGAGATTGAGGAGTACCTCTTTCCTTCGTTGTTTGATGCACCACTACCCCTGTTCCAAGATGGCGGCGCTTTAGGCACACCCCTCCACAGTCGATGCGGGGTCTATGTATACTATGTCTATGCCTGAACTGCTCAGGGCAACAAGCGTCTTGTCCGCTCGTAGTTTCAAACGCGGAAGTGAGTCGGGACGAGACGTGAGCAGGAGCAGGAGAGTGAGCGAGGATTGGATCGGAACATTTAGCCAATAGTAGCCATGCAGACCGGATGGCTACTATTGGCTTAAGTTTGGCGCAAGTGAAAAATCGTAGACTACAGCTTTAAACTTGCTGTTTAAAACACACGAGACACGTACAGACAACGGTGCCCGGAAACACTGATGACCACTTTGAAATGTTCTGAGGCTTCTTTTGACTTTTCTTATTTTGAATTCAAAGCGCATTTACGGACGTTTATTCGCGACAGGTATAATGACGTCACCGGGAAGCTTAAGTCCCACCGAATCTAAAACATAAGAATCATGTCTAGTTGAACGCTGCTGTTAAAAAGTGCAGTTCTTCATTAAGAACACAGAGAGGCAGTGTTGTCACATATTTCTACATTATTATTATTATTATTATTTTAATTAAAAGTCATGATAATAATATTAACTGGCTGATCAGCAGATATATCAGATTTGAAAAGTGTTTTTACTGGCAAGATTAAAGTGAGTAAAAAACTGAGGCTGTTCTGTCACATTTAAATACACTCTACATATCAGCAGTTTGTGCTTGGTGGTTCTCAAATAAATAATACTTCCAGTCAGAGTAGTATAATTAGGAATAAATGTAGAAGTAATGCTTACCAAACTGTACACGGAGGTTTTGTTGAAACATTTTCACTTTCTAACAGAGTAAATCAGTGATAACATGTTTTTTTTAAGTTTAAATAATTTCCATAAAGCTTTAAACTCTCTTCGTCGTAAATTAGTTCCACAGACCTCTAATCACCTCTAAGCAATACAAAGACAAGGTAATTGTGATTCAAAGCAAAGAAATATTCATGAATTATATATCATTTATGAATATTTCTTTGCAAATGACCAGCCGTGAATTTGAATCCAGTGTTTTGATGACTCTGTGAGGAGGTGAATGTGCGAGCGGATCTCCTCTGAATGATAAACAGGAGGCCGGTGGCTGCTGTGTGTCCTCGCCTCAGTCAAACTAAAGCATGAATAATAAAAGTGGAATGTAATGAATCCAACGATGCTCCTTAGTCTCAGTGTGACCGGGCATCATCAGTCAGAAACTCGGCTTTCTGTTCTGGTGACTTTTGAAGACAGAATTTCAAGGTTTTGTTTGCGCAGAAAACGTTCAGGCCTCAGATTGAAGTTCATTTGTGATTTTTACAGATTTTAAATGGGTTTCCTTATTATATATACTGTGTTTAGAAAGTTAAATGGGTTAATTGGCTGCTGAGAAATCATGATGTATTATTTTAATCAAGGTCTGGAAGTTTTACAGGATAAAAATAACAACAGCAACATTCAATATTTTGGAGCTAAAACAGTCCACAATGTGACAGGAGAAAGACAATAAAAGACACCAAAACAACAGAAGACTTTTCATTTGTATAAACTTCTTTTATTGGATATTTGGACTTCCTAGAACTGGATTTCTGCCCACTTCTCCACTTCCTCAGAAGAGTCACCGAGTTGGGCTCAAGACCAGTAAACATCAGTTGGTTCCTGGTTACTGGAAGTGCTGTTTCTGTCTGTTTCAAAAGGTCCAGTCCATCCAAAACCATTTGTCTCTGACAATGATGTTACAAGAATAAACAATGGGAGAGTTGTATTTGATGAACAAACTGTAATACAGTGGTATAAACACATTTAACCCTTGTGATGTCGGTAACAACATCAGTACCAGTGGGCTGATTTTCTGTTAAACACTCAAAAACCTCTCAAAACTAGTTCACGCTGTGCCTCAGATAACAATATTTTTCAAATACACTTCAGTTTTACATCATTAAAACACAGATACTCAAAGAGCAGACAAATAAATCTACTTACATTGAAGGCTCAGTTCCCTGTGCTGATCCCTCATCCAATCATTACACGTGAACGTTTTCCTGTACCTCTCTGGACATCAGTCAATTAAACATCATGTATGCAACTCACATCCTTCGAATATTCACCAAAACTGTTCTGGAGCATTGGGAGTAGGCTATATCCAGCGCTAGGGCAATGGTTTGTAAATGATTCTGTAAAATCTCAACATTTCCTCAAAAAGATGATGAAAAATGCATTGGCTCTATTTTTCCTTTTCCTTCTATTTTCTTTTGTTATGTGCAGTTTGTAGGATCTGGCAGCATCTAGGTGATGTATGGTGATGTTGAACATTGCAACCAACTGAAACTGCTCTGGTGTGCCAAGCATGGAATACTACATTGCCCGATGCAAACACGTGATGATGCAAACTTTTCTAGAGCCAATGTTTGTTTGTTCCGGGCTACATGGCGGCCGGCTCCATGAACAGGTCCCGCTCAGTATGTAGATATAAATGGCTAAATGGCATTTCATTGTAGGAGATTTAATTGCACATCTGCATGAAATGACATGGCAACATGAATTACATATAATGCACCTTTTGGGGTTTTAAGTTTAGCTGTCGAAAACCAAAAAACCAAAGTCATATTCCACTAGCATCTGTAACTCAGTTTTTCTCAAAAAAGTTGCCTGAAAAGCTAAAATGTTTAGAGATAAGAGATTAAGATAATCTGTTAGTAGTCAACAGTTCCAGATCCTTTGGGGCCCAACAGCTAATGGCTAATGTTGACGTCCTATGGTAAAGCAAAGTGCTAGCAACCAAAAAAAACCATTCAACTGAGGATGAGCGTTAACTGACATCTGTGCATCAAGTAGGTTGAGTAAGCTAAGCTAACAGCCGCGAGATGAGTGGCTTAGCTTCAATAACGTCAAACAAACAAGTGCAGAATGAATTAATGAGCTCTGAAATCAGCTGCTTCCCATCTTTATGCTAAGCTAGGCTAGCTACATTCTGCTTCCAGCTCCAAGAGAAGAAGTGTGATTAAATCATAGATGCTAGCAGAGACGTTAGCTGGGAGAATCCTGGAATGGGTTTCACCAGATGTTCATGAATCCATTACTAAAAACGTAGAGTAATTATCAGTTACTCAAACAAGCCATTTACTGAATTAATGTCTTAGCAATTTAAGACTTAAGAAATGTGTCAGTCAGTTGTACAAAAAAGGATCTATAGCACTGCACTGAAGAGCTAGCACCTCAACAGTGAGTCCTAGCATTAGAAGCTAGCATAAATTCCAAAAACAATTACAGTTTTAGAGGCGTTAACGGTATATCTTTTCTAAATGCATTTGTTTACATCTACATATATGGATAAATGTTTCAGAATAGCATTGAGAATTTGCTAGCCTAGCTGATGTTATTGACTTATTTGAGGTATGCTGAGTTATTTTGCAAAATGTCGTTTAAATCAAATATTAAAGAAAACAGCATGTATCAATGTCGACCATATGTCCATATGACCTCTTTTACTAGAGGTCATGAACCAAGTCATATATCAGCGATCTAACGTTAGCTTTGGTGGTTGGTTCAGTTACCTACACCTGACAGTTAGTTGTACTTAGTACCAACGTTTATTCAGTGGTGTTAAACTCCGCTTTACCATGTTAGCCTACATTAGAACTGACTATAGTTTGAATTTGTGAACAGTTGTTGCAACCGGGTTTTAGATGTAACCTGCAATTCATCTGTATTGGTCATGTTTTTATTTTAATATACATATGCTTGACACTAAAGTAGCTTCCTGAATGTCTTTTCAATATAAATCTAGTGGGTGTTGATTTTCAAATTGCCTGACTTTTGGGAATTTAATTCCACAACAGCAATGATAGAATTGTCTAAATTAGTTGTACACGCTTTAAAAACATGTGACAGTACCAACTCTTTCGTAGAAGTCATTGTAACAGCCTGTTTTCCATCGTGATCTTCCATTTAAGAAGCGCAAACATGCAGCAAACCTGCAATAAACACACATGGCCGATAGACACCGTATGTTTGGATTTCACTTCCAAATCAACGTCACTTCTACTCTTTAAGGCACTCGCTGGTGGCAAAAAGAAGGCAGAAAGAAGCAAGTGTTGGTAGAGGAATACAGATATATTGTTCTCTATATTACATTTTAACAGTTCTAATTTGAATAGAGTATGTCAGACGGATTTAAAGATCTAAACATCTAAAAGAAAATGTGGCACCTGGTGAAACATTGCAGGAGGTTTTCCTCCGGCACTGAAAGCAACCTCCCAAATAAATGTCAGATATCAACTTTTTTTCTTTTCCATTTTTTTTTTTTTTTTACAAAATTACCATCAGATTACTTATTACATTCCGCTTATTTGTAGCTACACTCATCAAACACAGAACTGGAATAAATGTCCAAGCCTTGGAAATCAGGCACACTACAAGAACGCACGGGTTTAAAGTTATTTGGCACCAAAGTAGTTTTCATAAAGACATTTCTGTGAGAGAGAAATGCCCAGAAGAAAGTATTACAACAAATAAACTAAGACGTGTTTATTTTCGTCTCTGCTCAGCGAGGAAGAAATTTGAGACATGAATACAAAGCTAAAGCACCAGCCTTAAGGCTTTACAGCTTCAGAATTTAAAGATGCAGTTTGTAAATAATCAATCTATGAATTTAAATTCAGAACAAAAAGCAAAGCGGAGGTCCTTCTCTCCCAGAAGGCCACAGGGTTCATCGTTCAGCTTACAAACTGCATATTTAATCTTTGATAGTAACTCAAGCTATACATAAAAGCATGTCATCTGAGCTCACAAGGCAAAGAATGATGCAGATATATAATGATTTTATGCATCATCGGAGAGGATAAATGAGTTAATTTACAAATAAGAGACTTCAGAAGCCCTCAAATCTAAAGACTGCAGCAGATCTTCTCATAACTTACTCTCATAATTCACTCACCTATGAATCATGTTTGCATTTTCTCCCATATTTCTGTCATGAACAGTTGACATAAACATATTTCCTCACTCTGCTTTGGAAATTTAAAGAATTCTTGAAAATGTTGACTTTTTGTACGTTTTTCGCAGGTTTCAAGTCAGAAATAAAACTAAACCAGCTTCTTTCTGATCAACCGAAGCTCATTAGGAGACATTTAATGGGCAGAATAAGGACGAGGCACATGAAAGTCTTTGCAATAACAATGATTTGCACAAATCTTCTTGTCACGTCTGTATAGAACGGTACTTGAGAACATGGAAGACTTCAAAGACTTCAACTTCAAGCAAAGAAATAAGTAAGATCTATTTCAATCTTTATGTATGCGAATACTGGCGTCATAGTGACATTTGAAAAACGGCATGTTCAAAGTTGTGACATGAAGTTTCTACACTAAAACGTTAAAATCAAATCCCAACACAGACGACTGAATGAAACTAATGTATTGTATTTCAGAGTTATCATTAGTGTGATTTGATTTCAATGTGGTGTGGAAAATTCACATCAAAATAAAACAAAAACAATGCAGTTATTAAAGGCAAAAAGCAGAATTATTGTTCTTTTTAAGTATGTTTTTCATTAAATGACTACACAGTAAAGGCATACTTGTAGATAATAAATCACAATGTACATGGTAACTTACTGTATTCCTTTTTTTTAATGCATTTTAAATCCTCTGCAGAGTGAAGTGGAGGAGAATTTCTTGTTTTTGACTGTGTGTTTTAAATGTTCGTACCTCAGACTACCAGGGAAGCAGTTCTGATACCGACTGCATCACCCCGATGAAATCAAGTAAATTAATGTCATGTCTTCACTGACGATGCACGATGGAAGAATGGGACCTATAATAACTGCCTTGATTTAAGACATTTGTCTACCTTCATTTTCGATTTATTTGAAGCCTTTTCGAAGGAGCCGTGGAAACCCTGTCTTCACAAGACACTTTAGTCAGGTCCTCCTTATGTGTGCAGAAAATAAATGCAGCATTACATATGAAGAGAGTATTGCAAAAAGAAGTCAACTTACACAGATTATGAAAACAAATCAACAATACAAGTGTTTTGCTGTTGGAACCCCATGATTAGGCAGTCATAATTTTTCACAAAGTAAAAACAAGCTGACGTAACTATTGGACACCCAGGATGTGATCATGGACCACCCTGGCTCATAGTACAAAAGAAAAAAAAAAAAAAGTGGCACTGTATCAGTCCATTAAAAGGGTTGTGTACATGATTTATATGGAGATGCAAAGCCTCTTCTTAAAGGGATAGTTTGGATGTTTTAAAATGGGGTTGCATGAGGCTCTTCTCCTGAGTCAGTGTACTAGCTTCAGTAGATGGGGTTGCTAGAAACAGACAGGAGTAATGCTGCTGTACTGCTGTGGACGTATCCGAGACTCCAAAAAAGTCTGGTGTCTTTGAAGGGAGCCTAGATAAGCTTCAGTTCCCCATCAGAAAGGTCTGTCTAACGGTCAGGAAAAGCTGTGAAATAATTCTCAATATAGCGTACACTTAAAGTGATATCGATTTCTTAGGTGTCTAATTTGCTGATGCGCTCGTCCATAGTAAATTGCTTTGCTCCCATGCAGACTGTCATCTACTGTAGATACACTGACTATGGAGAAGCACCTCACACAACCCCACTTCAAATACGATCCCTTTACAGCTCGCATACAAAGAATATTACAAAAGGAACGAAACAGAATTAATTTATTCTGCTGTGATCTGAGTCTCCAGCACAGTGTCGTCAGCATAGAAACACATCATCTGATATGCAAAAACATTTGGCCATGATATAAGAAAGGTTAAAATGTTGTGGTTTGATTTTTGGACTTCGTACCCTGAATTCATTCTCCTCAACTGTGCCATCAAGACAAACATAGACCCCTGATTGGCCAGTGGTGTGTACCGTAGTGGGTCGATTATTTTTATTAAAGTTTACTTGAAAGTAAAAGAATGTTCTTCAGAGCATTTTCACACTTTAGGAGGAAACAATTGTCTGTTGCTGACATGAGATCAGATTTCCTGGTTACATTTAGCGTGGAGAAAAATGTACCTCCGATCAGGTGTTAGAGGCAAATTCCCTCACGTAAACAGTTCATAGACTTCACTGTAATTCAGGGACAAAGTGGTCACAAAGCACCCTGAAGCAGCTGTTCTTCCATTCCAAACTTCCAAAAAAGGGCTGAGTAGCAAAAAGAAAAAAATAGTTGGTATTGTTGCATCACTTCACTAATATTCTTCAATTATCCAAAAATCTTCATTCCTTATGTGGCACTTTTATCTTCTGTAGTCTGGAAAAATCAAAATATGTGTTGAGAAGCCAAACTGAAAAAAACTAGGTCTGAAGATCACATTTACCCAACGCCTTTGTTACCATTACAAAAATAACCCTTTGATTTCACAGAGCTCACATCTGCAGCCATATTACGGTCTCCATTTTGCATCCCTCCTTGT
Organism: Eutrigla gurnardus; assembly: GCF_963514095.1. Taxonomy (NCBI): domain Eukaryota; kingdom Metazoa; phylum Chordata; class Actinopteri; order Perciformes; family Triglidae; genus Eutrigla; species Eutrigla gurnardus. The sequence goes on from NC_139932.1 coordinate 4,925,860, forward strand.
TATTAGTCTCAGGATGCCAAATGTAAGTACCCCATACAACTGTAGTAGATATCAGCGCTTCTGTTTCCACCACTTTGGGCATATTTTAACTCTTCATTTGTCCAAAATCTCCATTCCTCATCCTTCCAGGAGTCCTTCGGCTTTCAGTCCTTATATGGTCAACAGTTTTCTGTGGCTTCACAAGCCCCACCCACTTCAGTCCTTACATGGTCAAACATTCGGTAGAGTTCACACGCTCGTCCTCCTTTGAGTCCTAAATGGAAAACCACATCCTGTATTTTAGTAACCGTAAGCTCCTCCCCCTGACCCCTCTGCGAGGTCAGAGGTCAAAGGTCAGTGACCTTGTTCTCCAGGGCGGCAGCGATCTGTTGGAGACGGAGGGTGAGCTGTTTATTCTGGGCTGCTGGGTCCTCGTCCAGCGACTGGATGATCTGAAAAAGACGATAATGCAACATTAGATATATTTTTCATTATATATACTGTATCTATATGCTGATATTTTTGCAAATGGATATTTTCCTATAATACTTGAGGTTGAACAACAGTTTACTACAGAAAAAACACCAAGGCCAGCCTAATAAAACAGCAAAGACAATGCAATTACATTTGTTTAACCTCGTTTGTCTCTGATTCTTGCATTGATTTTTCTTGTGTCTCAAGGATTCATCACCATGAACAGAAGAGGAACTTAAACTGTATGTGATCACATATAAATTGACAGCAAGACATTCCTCACCACATCGTAGTACTTGCTGGCGTACTGGTACAGCTGATGTAAGGCCAACTGGGTGTTCAGCTTCTCTGTGTGTTCCTACAAAGTGGAAACAAATGCTAAATGTTAAAACAGTCCAAAATCAAGTGTGAACACAATTAAAAAAGGAGATTTCATGGAAACGTTTCAAATACTGAGATAAAAAGCTCCATAAATACCCACAACTTCAGTATTCATTTACATTTGTGATGACACCTCTTGTTCATATGGAGGTGAAATGCATTTATTTTAATTTGTTTTGGGAAAAAGCTTCAGGCAAATTAATACAATGTAAAATATACAGTCTGATAGTCAGGTCAATAATCATCAGGTAGAAACATAAAAATCTTCTTCTATCTGTCCTGTACATCACAGTGGACTCATCGACGGTCAGTGGCCGGTAGGATTATTGTCTGTTTTATACATGCATTTCATTAACTATGAAAAGACACTTCTGTATGATAAATCTAAAAAATGGACCCTGTAAAATGATTAATAATAACTATTATTATTACCGATGCAATGATGAGTAAGTACCATTTTCTAGTTCGAAGTTGGAAAATATTGTATCTATGCTTTACACTGCCAGGTAGTTTAACTGTGCCTCATGTTTTATACCATAATCATGTGTTTATATCTGTAATATACATTTATAATAATAATAATAATAATAAATCATTCTAACACGTTTTATTTATGGTGCACTTTTCAAAGTAAAAGTTATAAAGTGCTGTACAAGAAGAAAAATCAAAACAATCACAAAACAATCAAAAATATAAAAGTTATACAACATTGACATAATATATTATATATTTAAAATATGTCAATCAAATAAAAGATAAGAGAATGGATTTGTATATGAAAAGGTTACATGAATCCTACATTTAAAAAATAAAAATATGTTTTTGCACAAGTACTTAATATAAATCTTAATAAATGTAGTGGAGTTAAAAGTACAATTGTTGATGGGCAATGAGGCATAAAATGGAAATAGGCAAGTAAAGAAACTCAAATGTCTATTTAAGTGCAACAACTGAAACTGTTGATTATTTTCATCTCATACCCTGGACACCTCAGCGAGGTGTGTGTTCATGTCCTGGTCGCTGACTGGAACCATCTGTCTGATGCCCTTGTAGTAACTGAACACACGCACACACACACACACACACACACACACACACACACACACACACACACACACACACACACACACACACACACACACACACACACACACACACACACACACACACACACACACACACACACACACACACAAATGAGAATGCCATTCGTGTCTGAAACCTATTAAGATGCTTTGATTCATTTTCAGTCGTAACTGTTGGCGTTACAGGAACTAGTGTAAGAGATTTAGTGCAGCAAACTCACTCGTCCACCATCTTCTTGTACGTGGAAATCTCCTTTGCATAGAGCAGCTTATTGCTGGGAGACTCCTGCAGGAAATAAAACCGATAAAAAGGTCATTTTCAAAGCTTTTGACAATCATCAGAAATCTGTGTTCGGCGTGGAGAGAAGAAGTCTCACAGAGAGAATCCTCTCTCGGACGCTAGTGCACTGTTCATGATCATCAGTCTGTGATGTTAGAGCAGTCTGGCTTTCTTTTGTGATTAAGTGTTTTAATTAAGTCTTGTGCTGCAGTAGGTTTCAGAACTTACTTCAGAACTTGGCTGAGAATGATCATGTTTGAACTTTTCTTGGGTATGAATGTAATCCGGTGATAGACTGACAGCTAAGTCATATGTTAAATGTACACGCATGGTCCTGCCTATTTGATGAGCTTCCTCTGCTGATGGGTTTGATATTTTCTGTCCTCATTTTGGTTCCCAAACACACCGATATGTTGGTTTCAACATGTTTCAATCTATCAGATAAACTTCATACACAAAACATGAAATACTTTGAAATGCAAACATTTAATCTAGTGTGAATGTGTGTGACTGAACTGACCCGGCTGAGTTTGTGCTCCGTTTTGGTGCAGGCGTCCATGAAGGTCTGAGAGATGACGTGCAGCGATGCGTCCACCACCTCCGTCACGTGGACGTCGAAGATGAAGTGGGGGTTCCTCAGGATGTTCACCCAAAACCGCATAGGCAAGCTGAGGACACAGATGAAAAAAACAATAATACAAATTTAAATTTGATTCAAATTTGTCTGAAACTAAGAGTGGACAGTTCACTGTTAAAATACCTAGAATGTACTTAATTAACCATTTGGTCAAACAAAGGTTTACGAAATAAAATAAACATCGTGTCTAAGCTGCAAAGAACAATACCTCACAGATCAACTAGCTTTACTCCAGCGTTATGTTTGTAGTCCTCTTCCTAAAAACTGTCCAATACAGTGATTCACCGGAATATAGAAATAGTGGAGTCCTAAAAGTATTTGGGAAGTCTAGTAGGCACATAGACCCGAAGTGGACGTAGTCATGGTTTGTGAAGCCTCGAGTTACCAGAAACCAGAAACAGAAGTGACCATATTTGGACAGCAGAGGAGCGATGGGTAGATCTGATGAACACAAGCAGCAGAGCGTCACCCTTACTGGATCTGGATCCATCTGGATTCTGGTGTGAAGCTGCTAACAACGTTAGCTCCATAGGTGTTAAAGTCATCTTAGTAGCTAACTGCATTGGTAGCGTGGTAGCAACCTGTCAATCACAAGGTAGCCCGACCAATAAAGCATCCCCTGCTTTCTGGTCTGTTGGACTCTAAATGGACCACAATGTACGAAATGAACATCATGCTGGATTGAAGAAGACTTGAAACTAGGGATTGAGACCATAAACTCATGTTTACAAGTGAGAAGTAGAGTAATTTTCTCATAGACTTTCATGAAATCAGACTTCTTTAGCAACCAGAGGAGTCGCCCCCTGATGGCCAGTAGAAAGTTTACAGCACTTCAGCTTTGGCTTCACTTTCCAGAACAGGAGGTTGTCTCCTGACTAGACAACAAACTGACACTTGTGAGTATAACAGACATGGTGTACAAGAAAAGCCGGCAGCATCTCTTTTGTCTCAGGAAACTAAGTCTCAGGTTGACGGGACTCTGGTGTCAATATTTGAACGATCTCATATTGAGTCACTTTCTCTTTTATCTGCTGGTATCACTCTCTCAAGGTTAAACACACAAACAATACTCAATAAACGCGGTTTGTGTCAGCAGGATCTTGACAGCAAACAGTGATAGATGAAAGCCGATTCGTGCTTTACATCAAAAATCTTTCAGGCCCTGCCATCTGGACTCACGTTAAAACCAATGACTTCAAAGGACATCTCCCTCCTAAACTCCAGGAGGAAAATGTTGTTTTAGTCATTGTTTCTCTTTTTAATTGACCAAGTATATTTACTGTCTATTTATTGCATTTATGTGCCCTGTGTTTTATGAGTGCATCCCACTGCTGCGTAACCAATTACCCCACTAGTCATTGTTTGAACTTGAACATTTTTTTAACATTAAAAGTGAAGAACATACCATTTTAAAATAGAAACGTGATGTGATCTAAGCAGCTAAACAGGAAAGTTATTTGATACACGACAGGAGAGTTATTTGATACACGATCGAACCATTTCTACATGGTTCATCAACTAATGGATGCTAGCTTGCTAGCTTAAGCTTCAGACTTTTAGCACTACACTCGTCCATCAAATGTTACTCTCAACAAGTTTGAAACATTGAAATGTCAGACGAAGATGGTGCTACTCATGAAGCTAACGTTAGCTCATGAAGCTAGCTTAATTCGGGGTGTATTTTCTGTTTCCAGGGCCCTACATTCCCCAGCTTGACATTATTAACAATGCTAGTTGATATCAAAAGACTTTCCTGGGAACAAAGTGATGAGACCTTAAACGAGCCAGCTAGCTACAGCAACATCATACATACAACAACATGCATCATTTTTGGAGCTTAAAGCCTACTGATGTTTTATGTCCTCAAATTTACTGGTTTTCTTGATTGCAACCATTTGAAAGCCCCTCCCTTTCCAAGTGTGTCAGAGCACTACGGCGGCTTTCAGGTAGCCTAATGTAAAAATGTGAAAAGCTCTCTCTGGATACTGTTGGTTTTGTCCGTTCTGTGTTAATGTAGAAATGTGGTGGTGCAACATGGCCGACTCTGCAGAGGACCCGCTCATTACGAAGAGCTCGTTCTATACTAACGAAGACACAATCCAATAAATCCACCTTAATCCCAGACACTGCTCCTTCAAAGCTATAAACTGTGCGATGCAAGAACGGGAAGCTCGAGGTGTAGCAACAGTAACCAAGGACGACGAGATATTTCCGGACTTTTTAAGGACCTGCTGACACACTTGTTTCCCCTTCCCTTCCCTCCTTCAGTCATCATTTCATCTCACCCTCCACAGACCATAACCCTCGTCAATAATTCAGCACAACTGATGAATATTTCATTGTCCAACTTGAACGTGTGCGTGATGATTGACAGGCTGAGCTCAAGGCCAGTTGGGAAGAAGTGAAGTTTTGACTTGTTTCTCCATTTCCTGTCTCCTTCATCATCATCATTTATCTTAATAGACCAGGCTTTAATGTCGACGACAAGGACATAATTACCCTCTAGTTAAGCTGATGAGGTATGACACACACACACACACACACACACACACACAGACAGACTGTGAAGCAGGTTTCCATCGCAGGTCGTATCTCCAGCTGAGATTCAGAGAAGCTGGCAGATGTTGATCAGTTAAATATGGAGTTAAATGACTGGGATACAAAATAAGTTAACTGTATTAAGTTGAAGTTGCAGAACAATGTAATCAGATTACTGTTGCATTGAGTTATTATTGAGCTTATAAACAGAATGAAATGTTGTAATTTTCTTAACAGTGATATAATTCCCTGTTTCCTGCCCAGGAACCACAGACAAGTAGAACTACAGAAAGTGAAAACAATTTTCCATTATTTTGTATTTGAAGCAGAACACATTACAGTGATGGTTCTCACAAAGTAGGAACTTCCCAATTCATAAACATGATTATTTTTGCAGGAGGCATCCCAGTGTGAAAAGATGGTTCGTAGGAAATTAGAGAACCAGCTCACATTTCTGGTCCAGCAAACGTAGGACCGGGTTGATTCATTTATATGGGTGCTGCTGCTGCTGCAAGGTCAAACACTAATGTGCCACCCGATTCGAGTTCTTGGATGATGATGCATGATGGAGGGCATATTCATTCATTACCAATAACAACAACAATAATAGTAATAATGTACAGGATCACATTGTCACCTTTAAGAGTGAATATTTAAGAGTATTATTTTGCTTCATCAAAACGTAATCACTTCCTTTTCCTGTACAACCTTAATAATATAGTTTACTGTCAAAAAAAACTATAATATAAACAAGAAGAAAGCATGTCTCAGTGAGTGAAACATGTCCGTGTTGTCCCACAACAAACATACACAACATAACAAACAGCCCCGTCTACAGCACATAGACACGCTCTGTGCTTCGTGTACCTGTTGGTCTTCCAGATGTGCAGCGTCTCCTCGTCCACATTGTCGTGTCTCAGTGCCTGTTCATCCAAGAAGTCAAAGAAGTACTTGACGGCCGGAGGGACGATGGAGCTCGAACACAAAACACTGCGGAAGAAATCGTCCACAAACTGCTGCAATGTGCCCTGTAACACACATATGTATGTTATAGATAAATAACACGACTTTGACATCAACACAAATGTAAGGAACACAAACAATGAATACTTTATCCTGCATTTACACTCACATAAATCTAGCAACTGACACAGCTACCAATGTATAGTGAAGCACTATCAATATATTAATGCTTTAAGGTTTTTATTAATTTCAGAACCCACACTAAAAATCCTAATCTGTCACGTAAGCAGCATCTGTTAGATAAACGTAGTGGAGTAGAAGTATGTAAGTACTCTAGTAAAGTATGGAGGAGTTGAGAGAATGTAGTACTAGTATGTAAGTACTCTAGTAAAGTCTGGAGGAGTTGAGAGAATGTAGTACTAGTATGTAAGTACTCTAGTAATGTATGGAGGAGTTGAGAGGATGTAATACTAGTATGTAAGTACTCTAGTAAAGTATGGAGGAGTTGAGAGAATGTAGTACTAGTATGTAAGTACTCTAGTAAAGTATGGAGGAGTTGAGAGAATGTAGTACTAGTATGTAAGTACTCTAGTAATGTATGGAGGAGTTGAGAGAATGTAGTACTAGTATGTAAGTATTCTAGTAAAGTATGGAGGAGTTGAGAGAATGTAGTACTAGTATGTAAGTACTCTAGTAAAGTATGGAGGAGTTGAGAGAATGTAGTACTAGTATGTAAGTACTCTAGTAAAGTATGGAGGAGTTGAGAGAATGTAGTACTAGTATGTAAGTACTCTAGTAAAGTATGGAGGAGTTGAGAGAATGTAATACTAGTATGTAAGTACTCTAGAAATGTATGGAGGAGTTGAGAGAATGTAGTACTAGTATGTAAGTACTCTAGTAAAGTCTGGAGGAGTTGAGAGAATGTAGTACTAGTATGTAAGTACTCTAGTAATGTATGGAGGAGTTGAGAGGATGTAATACTAGTATGTAAGTACTCTAGTAAAGTATGGAGGAGTTGAGAGAATGTAGTACTAGTATGTAAGTACTCTAGTAAAGTATGGAGGAGTTGAGAGAATGTAGTACTAGTATGTAAGTACTCTAGTAAAGTATGGAGGAGTTGAGAGAATGTAGTACTAGTATGTAAGTACTCTAGTAAAGTCTGGAGGAGTTGAGAGAATGTAGTACTAGTATGTAAGTACTCTAGTAATGTATGGAGGAGTTGAGAGGATGTAATACTAGTATGTAAGTACTCTAGTAAAGTATGGAGGAGTTGAGAGAATGTAGTACTAGTATGTAAGTACTCTAGTAAAGTATGGAGGAGTTGAGAGAATGTAGTACTAGTATGTAAGTACTCTAGTAATGTATGGAGGAGTTGAGAGAATGTAGTACTAGTATGTAAGTATTCTAGTAAAGTATGGAGGAGTTGAGAGAATGTAGTACTAGTATGTAAGTACTCTAGTAAAGTATGGAGGAGTTGAGAGAATGTAGTACTAGTATGTAAGTACTCTAGTAAAGTATGGAGGAGTTGAGAGAATGTAGTACTAGTATGTAAGTACTCTAGTAAAGTATGGAGGAGTTGAGAGAATGTAATACTAGTATGTAAGTACTCTAGAAATGTATGGAGGAGTTGAGAAAATGTTATGAAGTAGAAGTATGTATGTACTCTAGTAAAGTATGGAGGAGTTGAGAGAATGTAGTACTAGTATGTAAGTACTATAGTAAAGTATGGAGGAGTTGAGAGAATGTAGTACTAGTATGTAAGTACTCTAGTAAAGTATGGAGGAGTTGAGAGAATGTAGTACTAGTATGTAAGTACTCTAGAAATGTATGGAGGAGTTGAGAAAATGTTATGAAGTAGAAGTATGTATGTACTCTAGTAAAGTATGGAGGAGTTGAGAGAATGCAGTACTAGTATGTAAGTACTCTAGTAAAGTCTGGAGAAGTTGAGAGAATGTAGTACTAGTATGTAAGTACTCTAGTAAAGTATGGAGGAGTTGAGAGAATGTAGTACTAGTATGTAAGTACTCTAGTAAAGTATGGAGGAGTTGAGAGAATGTAGTACTAGTATGTAAGTACTCTAGAAATGTATGGAGGAGTTGAGAAAATGTTATGAAGTAGAAGTATGTATGTACTCTAGTAAAGTATGGAGGAGTTGAGAGAATGCAGTACTAGTATGTAAGTACTCTAGTAAAGTCTGGAGAAGTTGAGAGAATGTAGTACTAGTATGTAAGTACTCTAGTAAAGTCTGGAGGAGTTGAGAGAATGCAGTACTAGTATGTAAGTACTCTAGTAAAGTATGGAGGAGAGAACGTAGAGACCTTGACGGACAGCAGCCTGGTCAGGTAGATCTCGGTGATGGCTTTGGTCATGGCCTTGTCCTTCATGCTGCCTCTCTTTGACTTCCCCTCATCGAGCTCGTCTGCCGGCCTCACCAGGTGGAAGGTGTTGTCGTCCTCCAGCAGGGCGTTCTCTGTGAGAGAGACACACGGAGAGACAGACAGGCAGGGAGAGAGACAGACGCTTGGTTACCACTGCCTCTCATTCTGTTTGTAAAGTGGTTTGTGGGATATTCATTTATGAATCCAGGCAGCTACCTGCATGAAAATGAAAACAGACATAATTCAGGGCACCCTCAGGGTTCAACCTTCAGACCTCGACAAAAGGGAATATTTAGAAACCAAAGCAGGTTTCAGCTTTGTTCTGTGTCTCCTGTATTCTGACAACTTTTAACCAATTCTGAAAATAATAATAAGTACACACTTTTTTTTATGTGAAATACTTTTAATTCTCAAGACATGGACTTTATATTATAATTTATGTTCATATATCAGGCCATTCATTCCTTCATTCTCTCTTTGCCATGCCCCTTAGAGTTGGTGCAAGCCATCTACAAATGCTTACTGTAGTAATACTACTTTTATTACTTTTGTATGTATACTTTTGTTTATATGTTTTGTTTATGTTTTTATTGATCCTATTTCAACCCTTCAAAATGAATGGTTCTTTTATCTTAATTGTTTAGTTAAGTTTAGTTTAGTTACTTGTTTTTACCCTGAAGCACCTTGAGATTTAGTATGTTGTTGTTCTCCGTCTTATTAAATGCTTTAAAATGATTCTAAATCAAGTTTCCTGTAACTTTAAACTGACATTTTTGGAGATTTTCTTAAAATGTGATGTAATATTTTATGATTTATGTTCATTCTTAAGTGATAAACTTGATACATGACACACCAACACGTGTGTGTGAGTGTGTGTGTACGTACTCTCCTCGTAGCTGTCTTGGTGCTGATGGAAGGACTGTGTGTGTGAGTGTGTGTGTGTGTGAGTGTGATTGTGTGAGTGTGTGTGATTGTGTGAGTGTGTGTGTGTGTGTATATATACGTACTCTCCTCGTAGCTGTCTTGGTGCTGCGGAAGGACTGTGTGTGTGTGAGTGTGAGTGTGTGTGAGTGTGTGTGTGTGTGTGTGTGTGTGTATATATACGTACTCTCCTCGTAGCTGTCTTGGTGCTGATGGAAGGACTGTGTGTGCAGAACTCTGGACAGAACCAGCGTGGCGTTATCTCGGACCTGGAAGACAAGAAATCGTTGGGAATAAATCCTGATTCTCACAGTTATAAGGTTGCACTTTGTCTCACGGCAGCTCGCTCTATAAAACTCTTTCTTTTAATGTCAGAGAGCAAACTGTTGGACGGTTTCACATTCTGTTGGTTTTCCTGCCGCATGAGACTCATCCTCATGCGGCTCGACATTTCTCTGCATGTCAAGTTTTAGTTGTTTCAGCGCAGAAAAACAAAGAAACTGGACACAGAAGTAGAGCTCATAGAAACATCCAGAATCTGAACAACAAACTGGAACCTACAAGTCCTGAAAAAACCACACGTGTGTAAACACACGGGACCCATTGGTCAGCAACAGCTGGATCTCTGGAGGGAGGCGGTCTTTGAGATCCTGGACCAGAACAAACATGGACGACGGCTCCAGCTTGTACTGTTTCTATGCAGCGATATTTGTGCTCAGAGAAAGACTTGGTTGAGATGGAGACGCATGTAGAGCACATCAGCTGTTTACTTCCTGTCTAATTATTAATAACAAGGTGTTTTTGGGCCATCATCTAATAGAAATAGAAATATTCAGTTTACTATGATATGACAAAGAGAAGCAGCGGCAACCAGATGGATTTAGCTGCTTGGAAGACGCCTGCATTGATTCCTTGATTAAAATGGTTCATAGCAGCTCACACAGAGACTTTGTGCATTCATGAGCACAATAAGATATTTTCTGCGATGCCAAATACGTTAAGTAGTAAGTTCTAAAGCATTGTGCATGAAAGCAGCCTCGTGTGCTGCAGCGTGAGCTCACATTGTAATGAGCCAAAGTGTTGAGTCTCTTCCAGCGGCCTTCTTTCTGGGAGGTGAGGTCGAGGTCAGACAGGATCTGACCCGTGGAGCCGGGACGCCACTCTGCGGACGGATGAGAAAACAAATGTCATGTGTGTTTTTCATGATGGCTGTCCTTCTCCATCTCAGTTACATTATTGGATTAAATAAAAGGCTGGATGTAAATCATGCTACCCAACTTATAAACAGTACTCTATTATACGTTATTATTTTGTCATTTGTCTGCTTTAACAGTGGACTTTGGGTTTGATAAAGTCCTCTATCATTTTGATAAATATAAGAGTAAATAAGTAGTCATTGTTTTGCACTTATACTGTGTAAGGGCTTGTAACAGCATCTAAGTGCTGTCTTTAAATATGAATTAATCTGATAACATTGCTTTCTTATTTATTTAGTTGCCACTGTTACCCTGCAGCTCCAACACAAACTCTGACAAACTCTTAGTTTGTGACAACAACATGAATGTTTTGTATAAATATCAATATAATAGTTGTTGAATTTTGATTGGTGTCTCGTTACCTAGGGCAACGCTCTCCACATCTGGTCTCTGGGAGTACGGCAGATTCCTGTACACCTGATCGATGATCTTCTCTTTCACCTGGAGGGCAGAAAAAACAAGAAGTTACCCCCAAAAAATGACAAAAAGATGAATAAATAAAACTGTATTTCATTCATATTTATCAACACTGAACAAAACTAAAAGACAACAGAGAAATATCACAGAAGACTAATGCCACAACCTCAACCGTCCCTCATTTCTAAACCAGTACAGGTCATTTAAGGTATCTGGTGTCAAGTTTGTGAAATCACTTTAATGCATGACATATAACATACTGTATCGTAACACATCATATCTTTTTGTGTCAAAGCTTAATGTATCATAAAGTAACATATCTTAATGTATTGTATCGTAAAGCATCATATATCCTTTCCAGTCAAAATAAAATGGTGGCAACTAAAGACACACTAGAGAAGTAGAAGTAGAACTACTTCAGGTCACGTTCAGCTGCCGAAGCCTTTGCATAAAGAAATCTGCACCCCAGGGACGGGATCTAATCCAATATTCCAGTGCTGTCGTCCGGTGACAGAAAACAAACCCACCTGGGAGATGCTGTCACAGTTCAACACCTTCACTGGAGTCACATCTGGACCCTCCCCATGCACCAACACCTGTAGAGTCTGACATCACACACACACACACACCTTTAAGTGACAACAAAGGCACTTCTGTTGGAGAACATACATGTTAACCCAAAGATATTCACTTCACATGGACAGGAAACAGAGAGAAGCAACACATCTTCACATTTCAGAAGCTGCAACCTGATTTGGTATTAAAAACACTGACTAACACTGAAAGACTAAAAGGCTAAACATACTTTAAAATGCACACGGGTCCCTCTGTGTGTGTTGTGAGTACTAACCAGCACTGAGTACTCCACGTCGTCCCCCAGCAGCCCCGTGTCGTTCAGAGTGTATTTGGCTTTCTTCATCTTGGCGTCCACCGGCCCCTTCTCCACCTGGTGCTTCAAGGCTTTGAACAGTTTGTATAGAGGCTCTCCTGCTGTGTCCTACACACACACACACACACACACACACACACGCACACGCACACACACACACGCACACACACACACACACACACACACACACACACACACACACACACACACACACACACACACACACACACACACACACAGGTTTAATATCAGATTTTTCTAAACACCTGGTGTCCTAGAAACAACTCATATCTCCACAGGTTATAGTGTATTCTGCTTTATCAGCACGACTAGATATAAAGAACAACCAATCTGTTCTCATTACTGCAGTGTGTTTTATTGTCATCTTAGTTTGATGAATGGATTCTATCAGTTTTTATCTTCATTCTCTGTCTTTTTTTCCCGTAAAGCTTTCCTTTGTGCTGCATTTCTTCTATGGAAGGTGCAATACAAATAAATAGACTATTATCATTTACTACAATATATATATTTTACTATCACTATTACCTGTGTACCACAGTATTATATTGTATTATTACATTTGGTTGCTGCACAATTTTATATTACATAGATAATGTTATTATATTTTATATAATCACAATTTGTTTTTTACACATTGTTGGAGGGAGTCTGATATTTAAGAATCACATTAGCAAGGTAATTATTGTCCATTTGACAATAAAGAACTTAAACGACCTCTAGTGCAACAAATCAAACGCACCCAAATTACCGATTAACTGACCAAAGTGCACAAGAACAGCCAGGCAACCTGCAAATGTAAAAGTGTCCCAACTTCTAATATAGAATCCAATGAATCCTTCTATCAGAGCAAACAAACAACTAGTGGGAGAGTGTGTGTTACCCTGAGGAACTGGTAGATACAGATGGACATCCAGTTACAAAGCATCCTCTCCACCACCGTCTCCGACCTGCACACACAGATGAAAACACGTTTCTATCATCTAATTACTTAAAGGAACATTATAGCCGACATAAATACAAACACATTATTAAACGTCTTAAATAAACATGTTGTTGAGCTGTCACAGACTTCCTCTGGGTGTTGTCATGGTAACACGCGTGTTTCCTCACCTCCTCAGCATCAGCTTGGGGTTTTTGTTCTGCACGTGTTCGTCCATCAGCTCCAGCAGCAGCGTCCTCATGATGTCCGTGTAATACTCCAGTTTGCCATGCAGCGCCACCGTCAGCAGCGAGGCGAAGTCACCGCGAGACCGGGCGTTGAAGTCCGGGCGACTCTCCAACGTACGGATGAACTACAGGCGGAGAGGACGCGGATATTAGAATACAAACAGAAGCTTCTAATATTGACCACAAAAGACTAGAGGTAATACTTCTAAAAGTCTTCAAACTCACATTGATGAGGAAGGTTTTACTGTTCAGCAGGTTGGAGAACTGGTTCAGCGCCTGAGCCACGATGGCCCTGCGGGCTTCTGGGATTTGTATTTTGCCTGTGGTCATGGTGTCGTTGGCCCCGTCCTTGGAGGGGAGGAAGAAGTTCCGGTCGGTGTAGGTTTTGTAGTCCAGGAAGGGGATCCGGGCCTCGCTCATGTCACTGGTGTGGTCCTCCATTTCAATCATCAGATCTGGAATCAGATCAGAAATCAGTTATATCGGAGTTGTGTGTTTGTTTGCTGCATGATTTATAGTCATTGCATATATATATATATACAGTATATGACTGACTACAGATAAGCCTCATACAGCCCTGCGATCCCCCTATAGTCTTTGGGAACCGCTGACATGTGAAGAGAGCGCTGACTTCCCTTCAAGCTCAATAACAAAGCTGTCAGCTTCGGCTGAAACGGCTCCACGGCGCTCGCCAAGAAGACCTGAAGGGACGCTTCTCTTCTGATGTTGAAGCCAAGGCCCGTTCTGCTGAATCGCGTTGGCAGGAGTTCACATTATGGAGATAAAACCGTCAAAGTGGCAACGTCCTCTAATCTGTGCAAACCCCAACGTGTGACACGATGCTGACAGAATTCAGCTCGGTGGACGAGTCTGTGCTGCGTCTGCCGGACCACAGAGACCTTCAGGTGGGTCTCGGCAGATTCAGTGACTTTACTGGCCGAACCTAAGGATGTCTAAATACTGAAATATGAAATTAGATTATGGTTTGGTAGTTGCTTTGAAGGCAACCATTACCGAAACGGTAGAAATGTTTTTGTTATATAATAACGGTTATTGTTCTTATTGTTACTGTTTTGAATATTAGGTGTTCATCAGACTCTTTGGTTGTGACATAATAGCCTCTATAAATACACATTAATGCTTTCTAATGAGATACCATTAAAAATACAGGTGCTGATTTTTTTTTAATGATTTAATAAACTCTGTTTCAAAACATCGTCTGCTGCAACGGAATCTTAAATGCAGCTTTAAAGGGCTTTTACTTGATTACAGCATACTTTAACATTTTAACATGAACTAAATTATTAATTATAGACACATTTTGCATGTAATTGGAGATTTGATGAGGTTGTGATGCCTTCAGGCGTCCAGGTGAGATCTGGATCAGTCTGGTCCGGCGTGTGTTTGTACCTGTGAACTCTTTCTTGCAGCGATCTCGGACACTTTCCTCCAGGTTCTCCAGCTGGTGTTTCACCTTCTCATATTCCCGTTCCGCCTGCTGACTCTTCCTCCTGTCGACACGCCGTCATAGACGGGAAGATATTTAAAACACTGAACGCAGAGAAGACGGATGTGTTTCGTGGTTGGACTGTTCTTACCTGTAGCAGTAGACGGACACGGCGATGAAGAGCAGCATGGGGAGGAGAACCGCAGGGATGATGATAGCCAGGGGGATGTCGTCCTTTCTGGCGTAGTACACTGAACCCACCAACCACTCGCCGTGACCGAACTTCACCTGGAAGGAGACGCACATATCAGACGGCTCAAATGAAACCAGGAGAAATGTTGCTGTAATGCTACAGGAAGGTGCTGTTCTATTTTGAGCCTCATGTTTAAGTTGGCGCCATTAAAAGTATGCTGAATCATCTATTAGCAGATCCTGTTTACAGCCTTCCCACGGACGCACATCACTACCTCTGGA
Source organism: Eutrigla gurnardus (assembly GCF_963514095.1). Classification (NCBI taxonomy): domain Eukaryota; kingdom Metazoa; phylum Chordata; class Actinopteri; order Perciformes; family Triglidae; genus Eutrigla; species Eutrigla gurnardus. The sequence goes on from NC_139932.1 coordinate 4,941,167, forward strand.
TTACTTTGCTACGAAGGAAAACTAAAAATCTCCAAGATTCTCAGGCAAGTTCTGCAGCATCGTATTCTCTATTATTTCTAACCAGATTTCTAAACGTTTGTTTACAATGAACATGAAAGATAATGATTGTCTTTGGCTTGGACAGACCATAATATCCTGTCATGTCCTGGTGGTTAAATGTAGCATGGAATTGACTTCAAGAAGAGGGAACAGGAAGTGCAACATCTCCTTTCTCACTTCTGGGTTTTAGGTCTCATTCGTCTATAAAGCCTGAGGAACCGTTCTTTCAGTCTGTATTAAGCGTCTCCCATGTGAGAGGATCTAACAGGGGATTCCTGGTTACCACGAGCTCCAGCAGGTCGTTGGTCGTGTCTCTGCGCTGGCGCTTGGATCTGGATCTGGGCTGCGACGAAGGAGCCTCCAGGATCAACTTATCATCCTGCAACAAAGAGAAGAGTCACCCAGCCGAACCAAACATACAATACACTGCTGCTATGACTTCATAAGCAATATTAATATATCAAGGTTAGCTTTTTCCGACTCATCAACCAACTCTGGTATAGAACAGTTTTTCCAAACCTTTTGTCTCCTTACCGCCAAGAAATCCAAGTTTCCTTCTCAGACTGTTTTATTTTAATATGGAATCATATAAACATTTTGAAATACAACCACACCTAAGTTATATATTTTATTGAATTGTGCATGTATATTATATATACCCGTGTTTCTTATTAAGGAAATGGTGCATTTCATCTGCTGGTTATCAGTCAGAAGCTCTCATGTATCAACGTTTTATCCAGTTTTTAGCCACATACGATATGATACACTTTTTAGATCTTGATGTTTTTAAACTCTATATTTAAACTAGATGAAGGATTTGATTCATCAGACGTCTGGATGTTACCAGCGAAACGTTGCTGCCCCTCCAAGACATCTTGCATCTGCCGAACCGCGTCAGAGAAACAGATTGTTTCTTTCTTCAGTGTTTTTACCGGTTTAGTCAGAAAATTATTTTGTGTTGCAGGATCATTTCTCTTTACTTCATTGGAATGTTGCCACCTCATCGATAAACCATGGCCACTTTAGTTTGAATTGGAAATTTTGTCTGGGCTTTGCTGGTATTAATGGAGAGGACGGCGTGACAGTGAAAGGGTCACACTCGCCCTCGGGGCCGATGCAGGGAGGACTTTGGCCTCAGTACACTACCAGGGAAGTCTCTCCTGGTTCTGCCAATTGTTTTTAAACATAAAAATATTTTGGGTTCTGGGGACCAACGACTTAAAAAAACAAAATTATTTTTAAGGTATGCTTGAATCAGAATTAACAGTGTAGAAGGTTTCTGTTGATCCCTGCATCCTAGTGGTTTATCAGGTATAGTGAATAGTTTGCCTGCTAATCACCTGCCAGACTCAAGACATGGATGATGTGACTCTCTGATCCCCTCTGCTTAATACAATGCATATATCAGGTCCGTCTTTACCGTGTCAGTCTACTACAGGGATGGTAAAGTGAGCAGAGAAGAGTTTGTTTACCTGGAGGATGTTAACGTGACAGGAGGCGTCGCCAACAAACGCCTGAGCCTCTTTGGCCGACATGGCCTTGGAGAACCCTCGACCCTGACGGCAGCAGACAGAGTGTGAAAACGAGACACGACAACAAAGGGAGATGTTCAGGGTTTAAGTAATCGCCTGTAGTCACCGTGACGATGATGATGCTGGTCTCGGTGATGACGTTCTTGCCGAGCTTGTTGAAGGTGGGGTCGGGGTGGTAGTCGAAGCCCTTCAGCTCCTCCTTCATGTTGTCCAGGTGGATGACCGTCCGGAAAGACTGGCTGTTGACGCAGCAGTTGACGGCCGGCGAGTGAAACTGGAGGATGGTGTCGTTCTTACTCAGAGCCTCCTGGACAAACTGAACAAAGGAGTGAAGAAGAAGTCAATATGGCGAGCCGTGTCACCACGTCTTCAACCTGTCGGCCGTGTCAACAAAAAGGACCACATTGCACTGTTAAGTTTCTTCAAATGCAATTGCAATTAATGAAATAACACACTAACGACAGAAAACTTCACTCTCACATTCCTTGTTTCCTTGTGTTTGCTGTTCATCACAATCAGCTTTATTGGCCGAGTACGTTAACACATGAAAGGCTTTTATTGACACAGAAATAGACTGCAGGACAACAAAGACAACAAAGCAGGACAAATAAAGGTAAAACAAACACGCAGGATTATATACAGCACACAATCAAAATGTGGCTTTAGGCTGTTTGAAGTGAATTGCTGTTGATTACTTGAAGTAGTTAAAAGTACGGAAGCCCTGAGATGCAAGTGAGGGAGAAAAAACAGGATTAGTGTTTTGTTGTTTAATCATCATTTGGCCACAAGAGGCTTAAGTACACCAAACATGAATATTTTCGGTCCTTTTTAGAATCAGGTGGCAACTTCCAGTTGAAAAGTGAAGCCGAAGCTGAAGTGTCCTAAACTTGCATTCTCTCTGCTGGCCACCAGGGGGCGACTCCTCTCTGATTGTATAGAAGTCTGTGAGACAATGAGTCTATTATAAATCAATCAATCTCTAGTTTCAAGTCTTCTTCAATCCAGCATGATGTTCATTTAGTAAATTATGGTCCATTTAGAGTCAAAGAGACCAGAAAGCAGGGGATGCTTTAGGGACGGGGCTACCTGCTGATTGACAGGTCGCTGTCACTAAACAAAAAAAAACCATGCCGACATTGCAACTAGCTATTAAGAATGCTTTAAACACTTAACTGTAAAGTTAACCTCCTCCACAGTCCAGATATCATCACTTCCTTGACTGGTCGCCACAAATCCAAGATGCCAAAACCTCATAATTTGAGACATAAAAACCTTCGTCCACAAACCAATGGGTGACGTGACGATGACTACGTCCACTCCTTTTATACAGTCTAAGTTTGAGGTAGTCGTGCACTTCAGCCACTTGTGGCCAAAATGAGTATTACAACAACAAACACCTTTTGAATTTCACGGATGAATAGAAAAAAACTAACCAAGAAAATGAGTTGTGGGAAAACGTCTGTTCTTGCGTCATGAACACAGAACAGACAACAATTCAGAGCAGATTTAAATAATTGATCACCAGACTCTCAGGGCTTCCACACAAATGACCAAATTTGAACTCTAACTGAACTTCCAACAATCTTTTATAAAAAGTACATAAAAATGCATATGTGGCATAGAAAAAATACAGAAAGGTGTAGCAACACTAACTAAGACAGTCAAAAAAGGACATTTTCAAAGCGTGTTGTTTCCGCTGAAAATAAGCGGTTATGGTTGCGTGTTTAAATATGTAAAAGTGTTCAGTTTGTTGTTCATTATCAGGTGGACCTTTAACTCCCCCCGTGTCTCTCCCACTTTCTCCCGCCTCAGACAGCGTTAGATATCGCGACCATGAAACGACTTCAGCAGTGAATCTTTCCAAAGAGACTCTGTCACTCAAAGCCATTCAGCAGTGAAATAGAAGCACGGTCCTGTTCTCTCCGTTTCAGGTTCCTGACTCAAGTGTCAGCTGCAGACCGATACACATCCACACGATATTGGGCTTTTAGCAGGAAATACGTTTGCTCCCGTCAGTGTCGCGCCCCTCTGATATTTTATGGTTTGATGGACTAACCGGTCAAAACTAATGTACAACTCCAGCAATCTGGGTTCATCTCACAATCTCAAAAATACATTTTGAATGCAGCTTTACCATGTTAACAACAATTACACGTAACAAAAGTATTGCACACATCCTGTGGTAAGATGACGACAACCAAAAACCAAGGCGTCTTATTAAAGGGAGGACGCAGGAGTCTCTGATTCTACTGTTTGTGCATTATTATATTAACTGTTGCTTAGTTTTCTGTGAAAGAACTATTTCGTAACAGTTCTTGTTTTCAAGGGTTACTTTTGGTTTAGATTGAGACTTTATTGTGAAAAATAGTCAAACGTTATCAACGTTGATCATATTTCCACTCTGGAAATATGATCAACGCTCCGTCACACTTACCTCCACCGATGACGTGTTCTGGGAGAACTCGTCGGGGAAGGGCAGGACTCTCATCGTGGCTCTTTGGATCAGATCAAAACCGCTTCCCACCACCACAATCCTTCGCCCACCACTGCACACACATACAGGGGAGGGTTGGAATTAATTTACTAGAACATTTACCCAGAAATGATGCAGTTCTTTTTAAATATGATTTACGTTTTTTTGCTCCCACATTTATCTGATGGAGGTTTTTATAAGATTTGATTTATATGAAAAACATTCAACAAGATCATGAAATCCTGATCAAACCTACTAAAGCTGCAAATGTAGCAGTCTGAGATCCTCTGACTGAGCTCTGTGACGTCTCGCTCAGCTGATTACAGAGCCATGAAGTCTCGTCGCCCTGAGAGACGAGACGGATGCACGCCGGTCCCCAACCAATCGCTGCTGGTCCTCTTACACCCTGCGAGTGATGTCATCCCTACTGGAGCTATTGCTGAAGTACCTCTGCTGTTTCTCTCCAGCTTTTTTCTGAACTTAACTAAGTGGCCATTGTTGCCATAGTAACATGAATGTTTCCTCCATTTCACAATTCCATCACACAGCACCGACGTTGTTCCTCTTTGGGGTCGTCGTTGTTTACAGTTTACAGATCGATCCGATTGGTCAAAGTGACGACAAAAAAACAACAACACCTTCGACTTTGTGTCGGGAGGTTGAGATGTGTCTAGACGCAGCGTCGGTATCAAACCATCACCTGCGACACTCATTTCATGCTGATCCGAGCCGAGGCCGCCAAGGCTGATATCAGTCTCCTGGATGATTCTTCTCCTGCCTTCTCTCACTGTGACTGTGTTGTTGTAGTTCATACCTCTCTTCATTATTACGGCATCAATTCTCTGATTTCTGTTATTATTTACAGCTTTGAAAAGTACTTGTTTGTAAAAAGTGTTCTTTGCTGACGATAATTAGTGTTCGAGCTTTCCCAGGAAACGTACTCACCATAAGAAGCTTCCCTTGGGGTTGTAATCTGTGATCTTGGGGTTCTCGGCGTACTGGAATGCACCGGGGATGTCTTTGGTGGTGTTCCTGCCGTATTTCACCGTCACCGTTAAGCGCTCGGCGGGCAGCTTCTGCCCCCGGTGGCCGGTTTTACAGGTGATCTGTGAGCCGAACGTCAGGCTGAGGAGAACACAGGAGAAACGTTTAATGTCTCTGCAGACAGCACACATAAATATCTCCCGGACGTGGCCAGCGGCTTACACTTCACAGGGCACGCCCCCCACGCTGACGGAGACGTCCTCCTTCGTCGCCGTGTCCAGGTCTTTCCCGTGGATGGTGATGACGGTTCCTCCAGCGGCGGGACCCTTCGCCGGGAGGACAGAGGTCGGGTTGGGGTCCTGGATGGAGAGGAGACTGAGCTGAGTACATGTACTTAAGTACCATTGTGAGGTACTTGCACTTGAGGATTTCAGTTTCCTTCTACTTCTAAAACAAAAACTACACTTTTGACATTTATTTGATAACTTAAGTTAACTTGCATATTTCCATTTTTAGCACAAAATCTAAATCAACTCATAAATGATGTATTATGTAGAACTCCACCTTTACCAACGGCAACATGAATGAATGCATCAATAATGCATCATAATACAATAACAGCATAATGATATAATAATATGTATTATTCTGCATAAGGAGTACTTACTTTTGGTACTTTTAGTAGATTTAATGTTAATGTTTTTGTACTCAGGCTTTAAGAGATGTAAATCTCTTAAAGGACAATTGTAAACTTATTTATTCAACTGTCACTCTTCCTTTGTTTATTCTTATCTTTTATTGTTCTTAGTAAAGCTGTTCTTGCTATTAACTGTCTCCGTTTATTCATGTGATTGCTTGATTTTATCGTATTTGCACTTGTTGTAATTGATTTATTCTCTTATTGAACACTAAGCACTTTGAACTACACACCCTGTATGAAAGGTGCTATTTAAAAAAGACCTTTATTTTGCCGTTTTTCTTCTAGACATAAATCATAAAATTACTTTAAATATTTCTATGTTATGCAAATAAGAAAATTGGTCTTTTTGCTTAAGGCGACACCCGAAGGCGCCATCATGCTGAATTATTCCAACAGGTAGCTCGTTGTGTGTGTGTATGTTTGTAAGGTATGCACAACACAAACACCAGCGTGGGACTCGCTGGAATGTTATTTACTCGTTTTATACGAGAGTTGTTCCGTTCTGGCCTGAAGGAAGAGAGGAAGAGACTTAATTATGACATCTAATTACTTTTTATACCGTCTATTAAAGCCCGCCGTCGTTGCTCGAGAGGGTTTTCCTCCCAGTCACTTTCAGCAGGAAACACATGAGAATAATCAAATCCCAGGAACAGAAAAACAAAGTCTCAGACATGTCAAAGCGAATGGCAAACACAGACGACACACACAAAAAAGAGAAAAATGAAGTCAACTTTAAGAGCAGAGTTCACAATATTCTCGCTGCAGGTGTGAACGCTTTGATCGAATCAAACGCAAAACAGCTTTTAAAGCTCAATAACCCCTGTGGTATATATTTAAGCAGCGAGTTATGACTCAACACAAACTGTACAAGTTCAACTCCAGGGACTTTTATCAACGCGTGCGTTTGAAGCGTATTGTTTCAAGCCGGTGGAGGTTGGCGTCCTGTTTGTTCTGGAAGGTTCTGTGTGGCGCCGACAGCGTGACAAAACCAAAGAAACGAGAGCGGATGTTAATTCTTCGCCTCGCGCCGGAGGATGAGGAGGCTTCCATAATCTGTCTGGAGAATTAGGACACAGCGGTTGTGCACGGCGTGCGAGAGAATATTTGTGGGAATAATAATAGAAATACAGGTGTGAATATGAAAAACAGTGAGAGGTGCTGCTCTGGTGTTTGGTTTGTAGCTGCTTCACTTCGGCTCTCGCTGTTCTGGCAGACGAAGCTGCATACCTAAGAATACACATCCACAAAGAGAGACATAGTCATAACAGCAGCTCCGCCTGGTTGCAGGTGAGACACAAACACCACAGCAGCTACTGAAATACATCAGAGTCAATAGAAAGACACATTTCCAAGGTGGGGCTTCAGTAGCGGATATAAACATGGATGGAGGCTTGTTTCACACCTTCTTCTGCTGCATCGACCACTATTTGTACAACAACAATGCATGTGATGACTAAAGTGAAACATGTTGATGTTAGTGTTGAACCAACAGTCTCTCACCAACACAGGAAATCCTTTTCTGCTTTTTGCTTCCATGAATGTGCCGTTGCCAGCATGGCAACCTCCACAAAGCATTTGAGCTTCTTTCAGCTCACTGTTTTGTTCGTTTGATAGCAAAACGCAGCGCTCTCTTCAATCTCCACCGTTTTACTTCATGTTTTAGTTAAATCACTAAGGCAGGAAATGTTTTTTTGTCCTTAGACTTATTTAAAGTGGCAGTCTGTAAGATTTGAGACTCTTTGGAGGTAGATGTAAAAGCAGGTGAGGCTCTGGGACCTCATCTCCCAGAGTTCCTTTGGAAACCGAGCAGTGTCGACTGTATGACATCAATGGTGATCTTCACTATTAGTTTGTTGTTTCTTTTTCTTCAGACTGGAAGTTGAATGGTCTTATTTCTCTGCCTGTTGATCCTCCATTGTGAGTCAGCAGTAATGAAATGTACCTGGTCAAACACTTTAGATTAGAGGGAGCTCCACCTGCAGACCAACCGCTGCTGACTGACGGAAAAAGATCAAACTCATTTAGAGTTTAGCAGGAATGTGGCCACAGACACGGAAATCCTATTTCTGGGCAAAGCAGCAACAAGCACTTTCATGAGTGGTCACATGATCAACCATTGTTTGAACTCACTCTTTGATAGATAAGAACTTAAAAGGCAATTAAATAGATGAAAATGTTACGGACTGCCACTTTAAATACATTATTCAAACAGTAAAACACTTAACGTCAGGTCTGCCTGTTACCGTAGCACCGGTTTAATATTCTGTTCGACTGTAGGAGAAACAATCTCAGAGGGAAGTTTACCGTTGGAGAGTTTACCAACAGACAGAGACAAACTGCTGCTAAAGTAAATTAGTCATTTTAGTCCCAGCAGTTTGCTTTAATTGGCTTTTTGTCAACTCAACAGAAAAACAACAAAGAAATATGAAAGTGAAATGAAACAACTGAGCACAGTTAGAGAAACACAACGGAGCAGCAGGTGATTATTTATCAGGATCAGATTTGTTTCTCTGTGCTGGAAGTTGAACACAGTTTTGTGCCGCTGTATGTGAATTTGTATGCAAGGGATATTGTTACGCTTTGCTGCTTCTTTAGGCAGCACCACAGCAGAGGAAGGCAGCGTGTGTGCTTTACTTTGTGATACAGCTCTGAGTGTTTCTGGGATGTGAGATCTCCTGGGGTTTGAAGTGTCACACTATATTCTCTATCGCCTTGGAAACGTCGAAGGTGTGTGTACACAGCGTCTGCAGGTTTCTGGTTTCCAGACTTTTCAAAGCTTCCTGCAGGTGAATCAGGAGGTTTGGAGCACGGAAATCAAGTGAATGTTATCAAACTACTGTAGGAATGTTAATCTGTGTTTAGGGAAGCAGACAGAATGCATACATTACTACTAAATGTGTGCTGTATAAAACGCCCTGTGGAGTTTTCACAGCATGAAATCGGCACCAAGCAGTATCAAACATTTTCCAGCCACATGATACCTGCAATCTATCTGTTTTGTGGCCAGATCTCCAAAAACAATAACAACTATTTCTATGTATTTGTATGCATGTGGTTCTGCTCGCTACGGGAGTTCTTCGATTAAATGCGAAGCGTGATCGACCCGCTACAGCAGCAGCTACAACCCATACAGCTTGCACACCACTCTGGACGTTCAGATGTCTGAGTCAGCAGCTAGCAGCTAACAGCGCTAACAAGCCAACAGTGCTGACACAGTTAACCGCTGTATTAGGGCTGTGCAGCAACTCTGGTAGAGAGAAAATTGTTCCTACGTGAAACGGCTCACAACGAAGTCTGTGATTTCTGCAAAGAGACGATGCTGTTGAGTTTTTGAAATGTAGTATTTTTGGCTCCATTAGTTCCATTACAGTGGAGAGAAGGCAGACATCTCCAGGGCCGATATCTCCAAGACCAATGTGATACACTTAGGAGGACAGAACACAGGAGAGTTCACTAAAGAAAGATTTGATCTGCTCTGTTTTCGCCGCTACTGATCCATTTAAATAAACCCGGATGGGTCCGATACCCATCCTTAAACACATCTACAGATGATCGATGTCAGTCATCAAGTCACAAACGTTGTTCTCTGTCTGATTCAAAACATGTGCAGTCTACCGCTCCAACATGAAATCATCTCTTACATGCTGAGAAATCATGGCACATTGATGGTAGAATGAAAGAACAAAAAAACATCCACAGCTAACAGCCAGCAGTGACAAATATTAACATTAAGACTTATTCAGAGTTTCGGCCCTGATCATAACCTGCATGTGCTATCATGTAACTGAACCAGAGCAAATCCTCTCATCCATAGACTGCTGTTGGATGAGGACAGACCGTCTGAGATGACATACTGCACATGTATCTGTTTACCAGATAGTCTAGAATGTTGAAATGTTCGAGTCTGGACGTACCCGGTAGGTGAAAATGACCTGCGACGTCCCTCTTCTTCCTCCATCCACTTCTATCTCCACCGCTCCGCTGTTGGACGGTTCAAACGGGAAGTCGGATGGTGGCGCTCGCCTCGCCGGGCCGATCTCACACACCACACTGTGGACAGACAGGAGACGTTAAAGAGGACCTGGTGGGTTTTTCTGCCTTAACGGCTTCATATCTTCCGTAAAGTGGTGACGTCACCAAGGAACTCATTTGCATAACATCTGGCCAGCTGCTGGTTTGACACGCCCTCAATCACAGCGAGTAAGAGTGAAGCTGAGTGTGGAGTCTCCATGTTGAGAAGACGTCATTCATTACTCTTCCTCAGCAGCACAACTCCTCTTATGGGATTATGGTAAGAGGCGGGACATTTATGACAAACACACTAAGCAGTCGACCAATCACAGCAGACATTTGGGAGGAGGGGCGTTTCAGAGAAAGGCTGAGGAGAACGCTGATGGGAGAACATTACAGGGATTAAACATGTTCTAGAAGGAACCAGAAAAGGAGAATAAAAGGTCACCTTTAACTAATAACAAGGAGATGAATCTAACTATCTACACTTGTTCAAGCGCTCCTCAAGTGTTTCCATTTTATTATTTTATGTTTCCACTACAGCTTGAGTTCTTTTCAGGTGACAGTTTTTCATCCCTTCCTGTCAGTGACAAACACGGATTTTCCAGATGTATTGATGTTGAATGTTTGAGAGTAACTGAAGGATGAAGTGTTTCTTTATGTGTACTGAAGGTAACTCTTTAAAAAGTCTCTTGGATCAGCTGGAAAAAAAACATTGTCACAGAGCTGAAAACAGGGTTTTTGGAGATACGTGGTTCTCACAGGACTCTGATGATCTTATAGAACATGATGTAGAAAGATGCTGCATACACATAAATACAGCAGTAATATAATAATAGTCAAAGTTAAAATGTAAATAAAAATGTTACTTGAGCTGAGTATTTACAGTGTGGTATTAGTACTCAATACTTCTTCTGCCAGCTCCTGCCTGTCTGTGAGACTACCTGGTGGAGACGGAGTATCTGTCCTTCAGGTGGCGACAGTCCACCCCGGCCACGGTGATCTTCTTGATGTCTTCCTTCTTTATTCCCATGTTGGAGCCTTTAATGGTCACCGAGATCTGACCGTTCAGAGGGCCGAAGCGAGGGATGATCTGGAAGAACACATCCAGCTACTTTAATACAGTGAACATTTCTCATATTTAACATGGGATATACTTTATTTAATGTGTTTGTGTTCCTGTCTGTCTATCTGAATGCCCAAAGTAACTAAAGGTATGAAAGAAATATAGTAGAATAAAAAGTAACGTAAAAGTATATATTTTAGTAGAAGAATAAATTAGCATACAATTACTCTAGTCAAGTACATGTACCTCCAATAGAATACTTGAGTAAATATTTCAATATATATTTCAGTGTCATCATTTCTTCTGATACATCCAGTGAGGATGAACATTAAAAGGACTTAAAATATCAAATAAAAGCGTGACATGCATGTAATGCCGGTCCCATCATGGCTACATTGTTATTTAGGTATCAGAAATGGCTGGAAGTAAGTATAAATGCCGTTCTTCTGCATCACGAATATAATTTGTCAGGAAAGTTGCTCATATCCGCCACCATCTGATGACCACATGACAAATTACACCGCTGTGGAACGAACGCATCTCCTCTCCTAAAGAGCTCCACGAAAAACTCAAAAAACGTTGAAGTAGTACTCTTGAGCTAATCAGCCTTCGAAGGCAATCGAGAGGAAACAAACGAGTGGCGTTTGGGAGGAAATGGGAAACAAATTGAAAAAGTAAAAAAAAAAAAAATAAGGGAGAAGAATTAACTGTCTCCCTTATTTTTCTCTTCGCCGAAGAGAAGAGGCGGCTGATTGATAAATTGTGTTTGTGAAAAGCTGAGTGGATCCCCAAAATGTAGAATTTGATCAAACAAAGAAGATAAATGTGTTAAAATGAATGTGGAAAGACGGAAAATGAGAGAACAAATGGAGACGATTATCCTAACAGATGGAGGGCTTGTGTTCGTCTCTGGAGGACGGCTCTTCTTCTTCAGAGGTACAATCATCACACTGTGAGCTAGTTAATGGCATTTTATAGACACATTTCTCAGGAGTTCAATCAACTTTCTATTGGTAGTAGTTTAAAATCACATGACATTATTATTAATGGGGCTATAATGTTTGTAAAACTACAGGAGAGGCTACACGGAAGGGAAAGGAATGTTCAACTGAGATGTTATTCTAACCTATAATAAATAATAAACAACAATGTAAAGTTCATTTTGAAAGCTTCACGTTTTCATGAAGTCCGAATGGTCACAGATTCATCCTCTAAGGATGAAGATCATCTCAAGATCATTTCATGTCATGGAAACGTGAGCTGTACTCTCTCAGATTCCTCTTTATGGACCCCAGTGTTACTCGACGTGGGCATTGATTCATCCCCTGGGGAGCATGACCATCGATCAGCAGCTGAGAAAACCAAGTGTTGGTCCCTGCAGCTGAGAGTGAGAACCCGGCAGCCACAGCAAGCCATTATAGGTTCCTCTGTTTGTTGGAATCTTGTCATCTAACACGATGGGATTCCTTCACACACACATTTAAACTCAGCCTCGTCCCCACTCATCCAGATGATTACTTCTTTGTGTTTTTCTTCTGTGACGGCAGCACATATCAGACAGTTCCTCTTCACTTATTCCTTTGAAATCACAGGATGCAGTCTGCTGCCGCTATTCTCTCCCACACAAGATACGTTTCAGATCTGCTTCACGTCAAAGAGGCTGGCTGTTGCCGCGACAACGACGGAGGCAAAATGCAATATGGTGGATGTGTAAAAGGTTCTAGTGGCGGAGGTTCCTCTACCTCGTCACGACGCTGCCGTCTTTGAAATGACGCGACCAGATCACGCTCTCTGCTACAATGCAGATCAGAAGAACCTCGTATGTGATGGAGACATTTTCTGTGGAGTTTGCAAAAGTTGGTAGCTGCAGAAATATAAGTAGTACTCCAGTTATATAATTAGAGTATTTGTCATTTTTTTTTTTTAAAGATTTTTTTGAGGCATAGACGCCTTTTATTAGCAGTGGATAGATTGGAAACATGAGGAGAGAGAGGGGATGTGACATGCAGCAAAGGACCTCCGGCCGGGATTCGAACCGGGGTCGGCTGCGTATGTACGTTCGTACATGGCATGCGCTCTAACCACTCCGCCAACTGCGCGCCAAAGTAGCAGTATCACAATGTGTAAATACTATTAATTGAATAACAAGCAGAAGTCACCCTGTCAACATTTGACTTAGGTGAAAAGCCATTTCAGAATCTTTAGAACATATTATACTATGATTATTGATGCATTCATTTGTTAAGAACTTGAATGTTGCAGCTAGTAGGTGGAGCTCATTTGAATTACTTTCTTATTTTACCATATCTTGATCTATATGACATCCTAATTGTCTGAAAAGTGAAAAGTGTTGACTATATTTTGTATTATTAAGCCCTCCGCTCCACTAGGTGTCTCTGTGTCCCCGAATCCTGAACCAAATAAATGTAACGGATTCAAAGTGTAAAGTAGAAAACAAAAAGGAAATCCTTAAATAAAGTTCAAGCAAATACAAATTTAACAGTACAGTAATTGACAGCACTGACGACACGTCAACTGTACAATATGCAGTAAAATATAATAACCCAGGTGGCTTGAAAAACACCTTCTTTTCTGATTGACCCTCAAAATCACTTTGTCTGTGCAAACACTCATTTTGACGAAGACTCCCATCAGTGTGACAGTGACATGTAGTGTGTGCTGCGTTGTCATGACTCACGTCTGTGATCTCCGGGTTGGGGCACGCTGCCGGCTGTGGCGAAGGGCACAGCTCCCGGTAAACACAGCTGTGTGCCACGGCGCACCAGACACACTGGTACCTGGATTCAGCATTTTTGCACAGACTGCAGTCTTCTCTTCCCACGGAACAGTTATACAGCACCACTGAAGAAGAAGAAGGGGACGAAGAAGGAGAAGAAGAAGAAGGAGAAGAAGAAGACAGAGAAGGTTAAAAAGATGAATGAAAGAGGAAGAGGAAGAAGGAGACGATAGAGGAGTTTAAGGAGAAGAATTAGAAGAAAATCAAGAAGAAGCAGACGAAGAGCGTAAAGAAGATGAATACAAGAAGAAGACCACGATGAAGAAGAAATATTAGAGAAAAATTAGGAGAAGAAGAAGAACAACAAGTAGAGCTAATTAGCATAATTCAGCTGGAACTGAATTGGAAATAAGAGAGGAAGTCAAACAGCGTAAGCACTTTCACATTTCCTCTTGATTTGTGTGTGTGTGTGTGTGTAAGGGAGTATATGTGTTAGTGAGTGTGTGTTACTGTGAGCATGTGTGTGTTTGTGTTAGTGACACACTAACCTGTCAGCGTGCTGTCAATCTTCCTCTCGGTGACTCTGTCTTTGATATGGAAGGATACGTTCACCTCCTGCTGCTTGTCATAGGCAAACTACACACACACACACACACACACACACACACACACACACACACACACACACACACACACACACACACACACACACACACACACACACACACACACACACACACACACACATCAGGTTTGCATTAACACACAGTCACAAAACAGTCCTCCCTATTTGGAGGACAACACTAAATTACTTCACATCTATCTAACTGTGAAACACACACAGCAGCCATAAATCAAGGATGTGTGTGTGTGTGTGTGTGTGTGTGTGTGTGTGTTTGTAGACAGACAGCGAGGAAACACACACCTTTTAACTACATATTGGCAATCTCTCAGACTCAGCATGAGACGAGAATCAATGGAGGCAGAAAAGTGGAAAAGCTGAAGCTGGCAACTCTGGGAAAATAATTACATCGTTTTGTGGCCCATTAGGGGGCGCCACCACACACACATGGGCGTCCACTAGCAGTGGAGAACCAGTGCGAGCTTCTGCGTGAATAAAACTCAAACCCAAATAAACGTTTTAATCATTAAAATATAAATACAACACACCAAAGGAAAGTGAAACAATCGAGCTTGAAACCTTTTCTGACTCACACTTTAATTTAGTCACAAATTAACCGCTAATTATTCACTAATTGTTCTAATCGTCGTTAATGACACACTCCGTGATTTTGCTCAACACGCCTGGTAGCCTTCACAGCCGACATAAACAGAGAGCTGCTAATGGGCACAATAAAAGAATCGGAGTGTTTCTTTAAGTGGACTAAATGGGTTTAATTTAGGTGCGGAGGCAGAAAAACAACCAACATGTCACTGCACAGACAGACAGTGACGGCTTCTGAGACAGGCAAAAACATTGTTTTCATTCCCTGGGTAATGTAAAGATATTGGTCTATTTATGTCTTCCTTCAGACTAGAACAAAGAAAACAGTTATTTTAAAGAATTACCATTAAATAATTTGCTTTTAAAGAAATTATATTTTAGAAAAAAACAAATCGCCTCAATGCCAGTAAGCAACTTGTTTCTGCAGCACACTCACCTCATAACCTGCGAATTTGAAATTTGACCCCTCCTCCAGTGTCACCGACACCTCCGTGTCCTTCATGAGCTCCGTCCCAACAGAAAACCTCTGTCCCTGGAGACAGAGAGGGCCATGACTTACAGACACGACATACACTAGAGGATAACATGATGCGGTTCATGGTTGTGGCTGGTCTCACCAGGTAATTGCCCAGGTTTCTCCCCTGGAAGCTGATGGGGATTTGAAAGCCCACAGGGATCAACAGCGGCTGTGGAGACTCAAACTGAGGACACCTGCCAGGCTTCACCACAGGGAGGACACGCAGAAAATATGAGTTCAATCATAACACATAGAAGTAGAGTCCAGCCCTTCATATCATCATCTAATGATCGAACATATTTCAGGCAATACACTGAAAAATATGTGTTCAGATCCTGTAATTCAAATAATCAAATTTACTTCTATTGGATTGTTAATGTAAAATCATTTAAGCGTTCTATAAATAATCCAAGGACATTACATTTACAAAGATATCAAAGACTAGCCTTTAACATCAGTAACTCGTGACTTCACTTGGACTTGAGATTTTTGACTTGAAAAGACTTGAAAAGTATGTTGACATGGACCTCTTTCACTCTCTCTCTCTCTCTCTCTCTCTCTCTCTCTCTCTCAGAAGGAATTCAACAAAAAAACATATTAGCATCAACAGGATTTAAAGTTTTTTTATGCTCTTCTTCAGGATCATACTTCATTCTTTAGGTTTCTACTGGAACATGTTTACATCCTTTAATGTTTTTATCATACGGTCTGCCTGAATAAAGCTGTATTCACCGTCAGTCTGAAACACTTAGTGCCTGTCACTTTAAGACCAGCTCCCAGAAAGCCCAGTCTGCTCTGACGTTATCTCCGATATATATTCATCATATGTCATACATGTAAACTGAGCTCGTGTGAAAAGCTGTAAACACAAAAAGTCTATAAATCAACTTAGCAGGCTGGGCAGACCATCTGTTGGTGCACGGTTACCATAGTGACCGTTGTAGCGGGCTAAATGATGTATAAACCATCCTACGGCACGTCGCAAACTCACAGAGGGAAGGACTAAAAGGAGCAGTGGAGTAGTAACACACACTCTTGTCATAGAGTAGGACATAACATCGCTATCCCCAGATGGCTCATTTTCTGTGTAGCATGAAAGCATGGGGGAAATAGCACGCACGCTAGCTAGGAGCTGCATCCACTCTTTTCACGGCAACTTGAGAAAACACTCAACGACCCCGCCGTCGTGTGTTGTCACCCTAACAACTAATATAACAACAGTTGCCATTTTCTTTCGTACCAGTTTGATGACAATGGACGATACACCAAAACACTGAAACACACACACACACACACCTACCATTTGTGGTTTAACTATGTGGTCTTCATCTGCAGCATCGTTGTTGTCACTGCAGCTGTGGTCCTTAGCGTTCCACTGACAGCCCCATTCACTGGTCACACACGTTATACACCTGAAAACACACACCGCATACTTACACATGTGTGATTCAAGTGAGTGTGTGTGTGTGTGTGTGTGTGCCGTCTATCTTACGGTGTGTTTTGGTTCTTCCTGACTGTAGCAGCACAGTTGTAGAAGCGATACTCTCCTGACGTCACCTTGATGTTATCGTTCACCACGACCTTGACCGGGACGGACACGTAGTCTGGAAACACAAACACTTCATGTGTTATTGTTGTAAATGAATCAATGAAGCTTCAGCCCGTTAGCTTAGCACAGCATAAAGACTAGAAACTGGGCAAACTGCTAGCCTGGCTCGGTCCAAAAGTAATAAAAATCCTTCTATTAACACCTCTGACGCTCACAAATGAACATTAAAAATGTGATTAGCTTTGGACAGAGCTAGCCTCAGCCATCAAACTTAAGCTAAGCTAACCTTACCTAATCCTGGTTGTAGCTTTATATTTAGCATACATAAGAGTGATATCAGACCTCTCCTTCTACTCATGGAAAGAAAGAAAATAAGGTCATAACAGTATTTGTATTTGTTTTTTATGCATTTTAACCCCCCCCACTTTTTGAACACAATTAACAGTGAAAAAGGCGGTTGAATAGACCTGGTAAGAAGTTAGGTTATCATAATCTTTTTTTAAAGCGAAAATAACAAGTGAGCCTTGCAAATAAGTTTTCAATCTTACTGAAGGTAACGTTACATGAAGTACATTTCTAGAGCACCTTTCAACAAAGCAATTCAAAGTGTTTTATATAAGAATAAAAACGCAGACAAACTATAAAAGGAACTCAAGGCAATACAAAAGGAAAGAATACATTAGCATTTATCAAAGTGAAATAAGATGGAAAGATTAGACACAGACAAGGCCGATACTGTACAATGCAGTGCAAGAAATGAATGAAATTGAATTCAATAAAAAGGACAGAGAAGACTTGATTTGAAAGAACTGAGGGTTTCTGGGAGCAGAAAGGTATTTTGGCCCTGAAACATTCAGTCTTTTAAGTATTTTATATTCAGTTCTTCCTCACACAGGATGCCGGGGAAGAAAGTGGAAATGTCGTGTTACATATTAAGAAGCTGCTGCCTACCCTGCTGGTCGGGAGTGGGTGGGATTACCACGGGGTCAGGCAGAGAGCAGGTGACCTGCACCCGGCCGTTGGTGATGCCCACCGCGGCTCCGGTGACGAAAGTGCCGAACTCGCACTGTAGCCGATCAGAGCTTCTCAGCGGGGGCAGGGCCGGGATGTCGATGTCGACCTGGAGAAGGAAGTGGGTATAAAGGAGGAGGGAAGTGTCACAGAGAGGGAGACGCACCAGAGAAAGTCATTACTTTCCATGTCACTTATACTGGTTGCACAGAGATAAAAGAAGATGGGAGTCAGACAGAGAAAGAGAAACTGTTTCCGAGTGACACAATAAGGCTGGATGTGACAGAGGAATAAGATAGAAAAGAGGATTGCATTATTTAATCTCTTTTTTATTACAATCAAAAAATCCCAAATCAAAGACGGATTCATCCTGCTACCAATTACCGTTTGTGTTGCCTCCATACTTCATTTTATCACACTTTATGTAACCTCGTATTGTAGTGACAATATATCTTTCGCATTTTCTGGAAAATCATCTAGATCCCCCCTAAATAAGATGGGAACATTTTTGGCTACTTTTGGCCAATCGATGAAAGACTTGACAATGTACTTCATCACATTGATGCAAATATCTTGTAAATCCAATATTGCAACAAAGCACTACTACTTATTGAACATACAATAATGTACACAATGACCTAACACAACGAGCAATGTCAAAGCCAGAGTTACTTTGATTTTAAAAATGACCCACCTCTCAGCTCAATGAAGACAATGAGGTGCGGTTGAAAGCTCCAAAAGCTCACAAGTAGACCGTTACATCTTTACAAATACATCTTAGAATGTTACTGCATTTACTGTACTTGTACTTGTATACTAGAACATTTCTTGTTAATACTTTTATTTAACTAACATTTTGAATGCAGGCGTTTTACTTCGCCTAACAGTATTTTTAAGTGATGGTACTTCTACTTTTACTTCATAGTAGGCCTACTATAAAAATACAGTATATATATATATATATATATATATATATATATATATATACATATACACACACACACACACACACACACACACACACACACACACACACACACACACACACACACACACACACACACACACACACACACACACACTGCCTTGTATTGCCAATGTGTGTCTTGGAGAGTATTTGCTCGCAAAACACTATCTGAGTAGCTATGATAGTAAGCTAGCTTGCTAAAATACTTAATCAGCTAAACTTACAAAGCAACCAAGACAGATGCAGTTTAGCTAAATTACATCTAGCTTGCTTGCTGGCTAACATAATCACTAGCAAAATACGATCTGAGAGGTCGTGTTAGTCGGCTAGTTTTCCAAATTACCTCGCCAGTTAACCTGATTCCTGATACTAACTTGTTTATTATGACATTCAGTGTTGACTTTAGCCAACAATACATTATTTAGCAATAAAAGCAAACATTACAAGCTTTCTACAAGCCGAGTGTGATGCCACTGGAGTCAATATAAATAGCAAGGATTTGGAATTTCTCAAATTCTAAAAGTTCCACGTATGTATTGTTTTGCTTTTGGTTTCTGTGTCATTTGGTGTATACTTGAGTATATTATAATGTTGTTTATGCTACCTA
The DNA here is from genome assembly GCF_963514095.1 of Eutrigla gurnardus. Lineage (NCBI taxonomy): Eukaryota > Metazoa > Chordata > Actinopteri > Perciformes > Triglidae > Eutrigla > Eutrigla gurnardus. Next base: position 4,960,606 of record NC_139932.1, read on the forward strand.
TGTTCTTAAGTTTATGCTTGTATAGTATTCGTCTTTATATTTAACCACTAGTATTTAATCTCTTCTGAATAGATCTTATATGAGATATACAGTATATTCAACTGGAGCGGGAGGGGTCAGTGGGAGTGTGTATGTGCGTGTATTACTCATGTTGTGAGGACGTGTGTGTGTGTGTGTGTGTGTGTGTGTGTGTTAATGAGCAACAAAGAGATGTGTGTAAGTGAGAGAAGTAAGAATGCATCTGTCTGACCTTGATAAATTGAGCAAACGTCTGTATGTATGTGTGTGTATGCATGCAATCATGTGTGTCATTTGTCTGTCTGTGTGTGTGTGTAACACTCATAATTATTATTCATCTGTGCTCTTCAGATATCAGCTGCCTCATTAGTCCTCACTGACCTCAACCATTTTAATTTCACAGCTAAAGTTTTAATTTCAAACTTTTGGATCCTGTGTAACAGAGTGAAGCCCCTCAATGAATTCACCGGAGACGTTCTCCTCTTTTTAAGAATGTAAAGCTGCAGGAAGCAAAGGTTTTCCTTAAAACTAAAATCCAACCGTCTTATCAGATTAAAATCACAAACTATGGGCTGCAGCGCAGACGATAGTCCCAAACTCCCTAATTACGATGCAGCAGATTCATCTATCTGGGCCCAAAAGAGATGCTCTTGTTTGCTGAGGTCAAACTGAGAGTCGTCTGCTGCTGGACTCCGTCCCACAAACCGGCAGCATTCTCCAAGGATTAGCATGCAATCAAGTCCAAATTAAAACACTCAGGACTGCCAATGTAGTTTATGTATTTGTGCCTTGACAAGATTATCTGGAGCACATTGTGATGCACGACACATTCAAATCTCATTTAAATCAGCGGCGCTGCAGACTTGAGAGTTGATTCCAGTTACAAACTGATGACTTGGGAATTGACTTGACTGCAAACCTGACTCCCAAAAGACTTGACTTCAAAAACTTTCAAGGCTTGGAGTTGGTCAAAGACTGGACAGTGAAAAATGCAGCAGGAGGCAGGCCCTTCCCATGAAAACAATATATATATATATACTGTATATATTATAAAATATTCTACAAAGAATTTGAAATAATTGTAAATCTATAAACAAATTAAATTTTTAGTTATTATTATCATTTTTTTTAAAATACTGCATCGTCGTTCATTCAACACATTATAATTTACTGGAGCTGGGATCGGCTCCAGCCCCCCGCAAACCTGAATACAGGATCAGCATATTGCATAATTATTAATATTTGTTTATGATTGTGTGCATCATACAAACAGTCATTAAGTAGAGCAACTTCTCCAATATCTAATCTAAGTGTTTTAGCAGCCTTTGTACACGCAGCTCCTCATCCTGACGTCCTCCCTTCGGCTTCTTTTCTAAAAGACTTCACACTTCCTTGCTTCCAAAACAACTGCTGAGTCGGTGATAACTCCCAGAGGGACTGTCACTGCAAGCGACACCTTTCACATTACACACTTGATTTATTGTTAATGTGATAAAACGCGGTGACAAGTTGCTGAAAAACTCCAGGAAGCGCAGTGAGAACTTTTTGTCAGACTATTATCTCCACGCTTCATAAAAAAAAGACCCATTTAATCATCAGGCTTCCTCGTGAAAGAAGAAGAAAACACAATTAACGCAGCTTTAAAAGGAAAGTTCACGTGTGTCATTGAAACGATCAGCACCAGAAGATGTCTGCTTTTAAATTTGCATATAAAGACTAGTGACCTGGATGATGTTTGACTTTGTGCTTTAAAAGGACTTAAAAACTACACAAACATCTTCACTTTAAAACGGATTCACTTCTATTTGCATGGTGTTTATTCATGATTGTAATTAACGTGCAGCCATAACGTTGTTCTGTGCCGTTTATCTGTGTGATGAGGACGACTGTGGGAATTCAATTGTTTGTATCTAAATACAGAACTCATTTATTCCATCCCTTCCTGCTGACATGTGACTGCTTTAAAAGCAACAACAACGACATGATGAATGATCATCATGTATCAAGTATGTGCTTTCTGCAGAAGCTGGAATCACATGAAGAGCAGTGAAGTAATTCCAGCAGCAGAAAGGCATGATGGGAGGGAAGGTCAGCTGACAGCGTGCTGCTGTACACCCTGAAGGACGCAGCGTCTTTCTGGCTAATCAGCTCTTTGATCAATTCCTCATTAATGCAGAAAGATCAGCTGTCAGGTTCAGATAGAGCGATGCAGCACACTATCCTCTGATTCTGTAGAAAATGGCTGCCACAGCATTTTCATTTTAAATTTTATAGCGATATAGAATTCAGTTTGCTCAACCCTACTTCTACGCTGCTGGCTATAATCATCTTCTCTCCTAGAAATGATAAAAAAAACAGAGTTTTATTCTTCTTTTAAGGGAGAGATAAATCATGAAACTCTTATCAGTTCATTCTGGTCTTGTTAGGTCTGTAGGTCACATGACTTCCTGAATACACATGTTATCGTGATAGTGGTGGAACCAGATAATCACATTGAGAAGTTGGATTTGAATGGATCCAAAATGTTTTCACCAAAAACACATAAGCCGTGTCCCAATTCAGCCCCGTGTCCTCCCGAGCCCTCTGAAGACCGCCCGGGCCCAACGATCTGGTCTACAGAGGAACTTTATATTTACGTCGCCTAGCAACAAGTTGACATGAAAGAGCATCGAAGAAGTAACTAACGTTATCTGATTAAAATGGAGCAGGAGATCATATTTTATTCTTTTTTATTTTACATTATGATGGAGGATGTATTTCAGAGTGAATTCTGCTGCATCTCCCGCTGCTGATCAGCTTGTAGACGCCATGTTGATTAAAATCTGATTGTTACCGGCGCTCAATGAATCTTGGGATAAGTTTGGCCATAAAGGATCCATCATCTGGATCCTCTGAATCAGGAAAACAAGGCCACAGTTCTGGGCTGCATCATAAGGAGACTTGGAAATGTCTCAGTCGCTGTATTCAGTCTGCAAACGCCGCCTCCAAAGGATGGACGCTGAATTGGGACACAGCTATGGACTAGTCCTTCACTGTCCAAACCTATAAACCTACTTCTTTTATTGAAAAGATCTTTCATTAGAAGAAGCAGCACGCCTGGGGGCCATGAAACCGACTCGCTCCGAACAGCCACGTCCCACAACGACGCTGCAAAACGGGTTCTCAAGCCCGGCAGGTCCTCAGGTTTAAACTCTGACGGTGCAGGTTCCCCTCTAGCATCCTTTATGGGCGTGGCAGGGGTGGCGTGTAAGTTCATGCATGAGGTCTTTTCAAAATAATCTTCCATATTCTATAGTGTCTTTTCAAAATTAACTTCTGTTTTCACAGGGAACACACAGTCATGTCTTTATAAACAAAACGTGCAATATCTTAGTATTTCGGTTTACTTATGCATGAAAAGTACTTGGTTAAGTCGATGAAAACTTTGTGGTTTGGCTGATTTTTGTTACGTTGACTTGGTTTCACAGAGGACGTGAACCGTGGTCTCCTGGGTGAAAGTCCTGGTGCACCTCAGATGCTAAAGGGCCGCTGAGTGAAGTGACCACTGCTATCAATCCTTGTGTATTTAAACCTAACATTTGTCCAATGTGTATATTTAGATGTGCTGAAACATTATCTGCAAGCGTGCACGGCGAGCAGTGTTGTTGTTCCTTTAAGCACTGTTGGTCTGTTGCTCATGTGTGATTCACCCAAACCAGGTGTCATCAGCAGTTTCTGGGTGTCACGCCATTTCTGAGAGGAACATCATTTCACTTTATGAGCTGAATCAGCTCGAGTTGTTTTCCAAAGCAACTGTCAGCACAAACAATACAGATACTATGCAATATACATCTGGCACATCTCCAAATATTGTGAATCAGAATGTCACCGGGCATTAAAAAAGTCGTTATTTCTTCGCAACTCTGCCGAGGGGCCCCAGGAGGGTCCACTCACCAGAGGTTGAGAACCTGTTTGAAATGCTGCTGACAACAGAGAGAACTCTGAGTGTTTCAGCAGGTTGGAATGGTTTCAGTTCAGCAGAGCTCAGCACCGCTCCTACCTGCCGGGTCTTCTTGCAGCTGAGGTTGGGCGGGTCGAAGGCCTGGATCTGAACACACTGCTGATTGGGCGACCACAGCCAGGTCTTGTCCTCCATCCACCTGCTGCACTCCTTCCTCCTGGTGCACCTGAGCGTCAAGCAGAGGGCCACACTTTCAGACTTCACCACTGATTCAATCTCAAGTGTGTTACTTGTATATTAATATTAACGCAGCAGTTGCACTGAAATTGATTTATTTTGCCACAAAATTAAATATTGACGTAACAAGGCTTTAGAAATGGGAGATATAAGAAACTGAGTTGAAAATTCAGAGAAAAAAAAGGGAAATGTATAAGAAATACATTTTCTATTATTTGGTGTTTTGTGTGCAAAATAGGACACAAAGAACATGGAATTAAATGCATAAAAGTATCTTTCAGGAACTTGGCCTCATTGAGAGGTCGTCTTTACCGTAAGAACCCTACTAGAGGAGCAAAGCCATTCAAACGGGCGACTCACAGGTGATGAAGTTGATCGAACCATACGAAGTAAAGTGATGAGAAAATGTATGCCTTTAATCTCAGATAATATACATAACATTACCCTCCTCCACACATTTGTTTTTATCTTCGACAGCTTTAAAGCTCCATTGTGCTTTTCCTTCCTCTACTTCTCTGGACACATTTTCTGTCTTTGTGCTGCTCCAACAACTGAATTTCCCCACTGGGTATCAATAAAAGCTTTATTTTATCTGATAAAGTGGATTTAAATGGTTCTGTTTAAGTGCACTGAAGCATCAACGCAACTCCCTGCCTGCTGAGTGTCTACATCACTTTTACACGATAATAAAACTCATTTGAATCATATATTCATGACTAATTCTTTAACAGCCCACAAATATCGACCACGACTAAACAATAGTCGGGTTCTCATTGGAACGTGGCACTTATTTCAACCAAATGTCCAGAAAACCGGAAAAATAAGATGCAAATGAATGTGTGTTTCCATACTGTCATGTGCCTGTCAACCCAAGTGACAGAGCGCCTGTCAAAGCCCAGACAAACAAAAACGCCGAAGATGGAACTCGTGATTGAAATATGGCTTTTATGTACGTTTCATGTTTGAATGCGAGGAAGGGAAGGGTCTCCTCATCACAAACACACACACACACACACACACACACACACACACACACACACAAACACACACACACACACACACACACACACACACACACACAGAGAGTGACTCACTTTCCCTCTAGGACACACCAGCCACAGTACGGATCCTTCATGGAGACGCAGGACTGGCAGTCCGTCTTCAGGTGGCAGGCCTGGACCGGAACCTTGGTGATCTGCACACACATGGCAGGCTTTTATTGTGAAGGAGCTGCTACAACGTGCAGGAGCACAAGGGCAAAAGGTAATCCTTAGATTGGGGAAAAAAATGACAACAACGAACAGAAAGAGAAAGCCCACACTGAGACAAAAAAGTTAAACTGATATTATCCGTTTAGCCTGTTTGTAGCATATATTTTATTATTGCAAATTAGCCATTAAAACTTTGCAGTGTACCCATGGACGACCAGACTACTCTCTCTGGGTTCAATTGACACGCAAGAAAATTCAAAATGTGAAGATTCTGAGATGAAGAAGTTCTGTCTTTTTTCTATACTTTCTCAGTCAACTTATGGCCGTTTATTCTTGATGCACATTAAAGATAATTATATCAGCAGGAAGTGTGCGTCACACTGAATTATATTATTATGTCTTTTCATGCCTGTGTGTTGAGATCAGAACGTTGACAGAGCTGAGATCTGAAATGGACCCTGTACAGAGGAGAATATGATTTAAATATGATTATTCCTGATTTGTCCTTGAAAAGAAAGGTGATGAATCAGGGTGTGTTTTAATTTGTCAGTCACGACGCCTCAATGATGAATCATTTTTAATTGAACTCTTATTTGTAAACATGTTGTAAGATTCTATACAGTATTATTTAAAAACTGATCACTTCTCCCAACTAGCTGTGGACATAGACAATAAGAAGAGGCCGATCTAATACATTTAAATGAGCAGCTGAAACAAAGCCGACTGTTGTCACTTGACTTGATGAAAGTGAGCTGCCCTCTCGAAGCGCGTCGTAATTAATTCATTTCTAAATCAATAACATCAATTTCACTTTCGGCGTGGCGGCAGAGAACGATGGCGACCGAAAAGATGAAAGGACAGAGGAGCAGAGAGACGGATGAAGAGGAGACGCAGAGGAGAAAACAAAGAGAGAGCGAGTGAATAAATCAATGGCTGACTTCTGTGTGGTAATGTAGACGGATGTATGGGTGCGAATGAATAAATGATCAAATAAGACAGAGGGAATACATGAAAGACTCATTAATTACCTGACCTAATGGATGAAATGAAAAAGGAGAAGTGAGAGCACGACTGAGTCCGTGACCTTCTCTATGAGCCCACACAGAGGTGTTGGATGGATGAGAGGCCAGAGAAATGGATTTGGTGAAAAAGCATAATCAATCCGTCCAGAGTGAGTGAGTTTGACCTTTTTCTCCGTGGTGATGTACAGGTGTTGGAGTCTGGAATCCAGAAGCAGGTTCTTGTTGACCTTGTCTCCCGTGACCTCGCCCGGCGCTCGCCCGTACACCTCAGGGTGGGCCGACAGATGCACCTTCAGCACCTGCAGAACACACAAACACTGCATGAACACACTTTAAGGTGAAGAGTTTCCTCCTTTTCCTCAATAAACGCTGCTCGTTCACGACCAAACATGACGTCACATGACACAGAAGAAGAATGAGAACATGAACGCTCTTCCCAATATTTCCTGATGCTTAACATATAAGTGATGTTGGTCATTTTGGTGATTTATGTTGAGACGATCGATGAGTGTTATTCAAATATCCAAAACTGCAACTTTAAACCAAAGGTCTCAAATTAAACACTTTATGTCCCTGTGAATATTTCCTGGTATTTATTGAAAAGGAAACTGGACACAAAGTTCTGAGACATTTTTATGACACTAATTGTTTATTAATTTCTTAAATATGAACAAAATATTTACACATATTTGAAATTCTCCCTGCCAGTTGGGCTGAATTATTATAATAATTTGCTAGGAATTCCTAGGAATGGATTAATTAATTGGACATCGACCACCACATTCACATATAACAGTGTATTTTGGGCCATTGCTGTTAAAAATAATAACACGGAGGAGTATTACTCCTCTCCCTGGCTAATTAACAAATAACTGATATTTAAGTCACACATTAAGCCGCCGTCTGAATTTCATTGCTCTGAAAGTCGTGTTGTCATGGTAATGACGGCTCGGAGCGAGGCGAGGTCCTGAAAGATACGTATGTGTGCTTTCTTTCATGTTCTTTCTGTGTTACATTATGAACATAATTATATGTTACATAATACTGAATGTCACCCCTCCCCAGCTCTGTAAAATATTTATTCAAACTGTTTAACCCACATTGGCCCTAATACGCCATGATAAATGACAAACCATTAACAGCATTAGAACACATGAATGTCTAAATAATTTAAATGTAAGTGTTTACTCATCTGGACTGAACGTTATACATATTTAAACAGACTGTAAGGGGAGATCCCTATAGAGAAAAACCATAACATAACTCAAAGAAACATAAATCAGAAAAGTCTTTACCTCTCCGGTGGCGGTTCCCAGGAACGCCACAGCATGCCCCATTTCCACCGCCACGGCCACCGCCGTCATGTGACACTTCCGGGCCAATGGGGGCTCAGACGTCAAGGCGAAGTCGGCCTTGCTGGCCAGCGGGGAGGGCAGGAACTCGGCTCCACACTTGTATCTGTCGGCCATGTTGTTCTGACGGAGCGAGGTAGGAATCCTCGGTAAACATGTATTATTTACAGAGCGATTTGCTCATTATGAATTGTTTGGGTGTTCCTTTATCTCGGACAGCCAGGCGGGTTCACTCACCTGATTATTGCTGCTGCACAGCTCTTCAGACTTGGAGGAGTAAGGCGAGTAGACGGCTGGCTTCTCGTTAATGATGCCGCTGTGGCTGTAACAGGCTCCTATTATCTGCACCAGCCTCGCGTTAATGGAGCGGAGGGGGTACATGCCTACACGGAGCAGAAACACTGTTTGTAGCCGCTTCCTTCACTTACACTCACTCTCACTCGTTGCACAATAAACACGTATCCGAGTCCTTGTTTTCTGCTAAACCCAACAATATATATATTTTAAATGACAATGCAGTGGAGAATCTTTTCGGCACAGTTGAGAAAAAAAAGGTTCTATTTAGCTGTTTCGGGAGCTTCGCCAGAAGCAGTTTGCCCAGTTGTTTTACTTACAAACAGAGGTTAAAGGTCAAGAATGCACTTTGAACCTGAGCTCCATCCTTTCGATGAAAATCATGTGATCTGATCAAAAGCCCCAGGACAGCTACCGTACTAAGCGAACCTTCTTTATTTTCTCAGCTGAGCGTTTCAGAACTGGCCTCATGGTGGCGCCAGTGTGTTAAATCTGCACCGAAACCACCACTTTCTCTTTGTCCCGCGGGCCAAACCTTCTGCCTTCTTTCACTGAAATCTTCTGACAGGTTTTTGGTCATTCTGCCAACGTAGAATGTGGGGAACATCTGCCAGCAATAAGATGACACCTACACATGGCTGAAGTAGATGGGTCTTCATCCGAAGTGAAGGTGACAAACAGCACCTTGTCGGAGCCTGAAACTCGTCCGTACTGGCCCGATTCGGTCATAGTCTGGGCCAAAACTTCCCCCGGCGACGCTACATAGGCAGCCTGGGGAGGAGGAGGAGGTTACACAGCTGAATGTTAGATATTCACACTAAAACTACGTATTAAGCCGATGGAACAGAGGCACGCTAAGAGTAGAGACCCCATAAATTGAAGCTACTTCAGGTTCCTGAGCATTTTAAATCCAATTTATAAGGTTTTTCAGGGGTCAAAACCGAGGCGTTCTCAAAAAGGTTGCAATTTAAGACAAAGCCATCCAAACGTAAAACGCCCTAATGTGTTTTTCCGACTCACTGCTGCTCTTTCAATGAAAATGCTGACAGACTATCGGCTGGCGAGGCGGACTGCGCCGTCATTACCTGAGCTTTGTTGTACTTGTTGGTCTGGCTGCAGTTGAGCTGCAGCTCGGTGTAGGAGTAATAACCCTGATCGTCCTCGCACATCCTGGAGATGAAGGTGAAGTTCTTGTTGTCCTGAACCCCGAGCGTCCGGGAGAACAGGAAGTACACGAAGCCGCTGTCCTTGAAGGCGAAGCGGAAGTCGTGGAGGTAGCGTAGGACGAAGGGGTTGGCCTGCACCGCCGACGCCTCGATGATGCTGTCGAAGACCACCCAGTCGCCGTAGTCCTGGAGGATGCGGGTGGAGATGAGCTTGGTGCTGTCGTGGCTGCCGTAGCCTTTACCCACCTGTGGAAGTAAAGGGGAGAACGGCAGGTAATTACTGTACAGTATGTTCAACATGCTGACTCGACTTGACTGAACAGTGGAAATATTAAGGCTTTGGAGGCGTGCCTCAGGGTATCCCCTGGTAACACACCAGTTTGTCAAATATTTTTTATTTGTTTAATTAATTTTTTCGTGTCACTCAGCACAACTTTTAACCCTAGTATCGTTTGTGCCTGCACCACCTTTATTTCTGTCTGTTGGTCGGTGGATTATGCTACAATACAAAAGTAACTAATACAGTTAGTCGCCACGAACGCATGACTTCACAACAACACTGTGTGCTGTCAAACACCGGTCTCATGGTTGAAATGTTGTTGGACCCATAAACCCCCCAACCCCCACCATAACTAGCCTCTCTCCGTATTTAAGACTTCGTCACCAGCTCTGATCGTATCATCATCACGTGGATGATTCATTCATGCGTCCACCACGGAAAAGGATCCTAATTAACTTTCCATGAGCGTTGTTTTCTAGCTGAGCGACACAAATCAAATTGACAATTAGTGTCCCTGAACACGAAAGCAATAGTTTACTTTTGGTGACACGCTGTGAGACGGAGCTGCACGTTCAATCAGCCGCCTTTCAAAGGTCTTGGTCTCAGTTGTGTAACTCACAACTTTCCAAATGTTATTTCCATCTAAAGGTCAACATTCAGAGCTGAACTTGCACGTTGACGTAGTTTGGTTCTTACATCACTGATCATTATTGATCCAAGACCAATCAGATCGAGGGACTAGTTTGTGAAGAAAGTGGAGCATTGAGCAGCGTCTTTGGTGATGGAGACCTGATCACTACCACTTAAAAGTAAATACTGTATGTATGTATACAATGCTAAGCCATTAAAAATAATAATGGCTGACATATTCATATATTTAAAAAACTAATTTGAATTCTCTATTAAAATTTCACAACATGACATTTAACAAATGGGAAGATTTATAATATAAATCTTCCCATTTCTGTATTATAGGTTGTATTCATGTTAATGTGTATTTTTGGGCAGATGTTTATATTTTTTATAATTTCTGCAGTAACTCTGCCGACCCCCTAGAGGTCGCGGACCACCTGTTGAAGATCTCTGTTATAATGGAAAGAATCACCTTTTTGACGAGGATACGAGAAAAACACATATTCAAAAATCAGATATGAAACTTTAGGTCCTTTTTTTGCTTTTTTTGGTGTCAATTAAATCGAATTTCATTAGCGACGCCATCCAAGGCTCCTACATGGAAAAGGAGAAGACAAAACATCCTGAAACATCTTGTAAAGACGTCGGCGATACTGTGTGGAGAAATAAAACAAATAAACATTTCAAGATAACTGACAATAGTGCTAATTTCCCATATGGCTGCCAGTTTTATTCCTCCGTTCTCCACAAAATTGCGATTTAATTATATTTGCTCACACAATGTCACAGATGGAGGTGATCATTTCTATTCATTTTTTTCTATTCTCCTCTGTGCCGCTGGTAGTTTTTATATATATATATATATATATATATATATATATATATAAATACACACATATATACATATAACTATGTGTGTGTGTGTGTGTGCATGTTTGAGGCCTCACCAAGAAGACGGTGAAGTTGTCCCTTTCCTTGGTGAAGTATGACATCACTCCCACCACCGAGACGCTCTCCTCCACGCTGGCCACGTACGACTTCTCTCCCTTGGTGTCGCTGAAGTAGAGCCGCTGGTCCACGTTGCTCAGGTTCCTCAGCGAGCAGATCCCCCTGAAGACGCTGCCGCACACCACCAGCACGTCCTTGGCCTCCTGGACCAGCAGCAGCTTGTTGTGGTTGTCGGTGTCCACGGCCTCCTCGCAGGTGTCGGTGACGGGCGGCGTGCACTGCCGGTTGTCCCGCTTGGGGCCGGTCTCGGTGCGGGACTCCTCCACCAGGTCCTGGTTCAGCTGGTAGAGGTAGTTGACGGCGCCGACGTACAGCCGGCCCGAACGAGGATCGGCCACCACGTTGTTGATCAGAGTGTCGGAGGGGAACTCTGCGATTTTGCCGTGGGAGGGGATGAGGTACATGGTTGCCAGGGCAACGAGGACAAACTGCCACGCCCACCACCGCTCCATCGCGTCTGGTGGAAAAACAGAGAGAAAGAAGATTTTTAATGATTATCATTAGTATCAATTAATCTTCATCGTAAACAATGTCTGAAAGTAAAACAAGTAAAAAGTAATTAATTTCATAAATATTGTAAATGTATCATTGAGAAGATGGTAGAATTTAAAATAAGTCAAAAATAAAACAGTGTGTTTGTAGTAAAGACGCAACCATCCATCAGAGAGAAGAAGGTGTCTTTCATCTAAACTATACTTTGTTATTCTTTGTTATTCTATAATAAATATTTTGATAACAAAGACGAAACAAAACTGGGAAAAACAAGTCAAAAACTTCTCAAATCGAGAGTCAAAATATATCTGAAACTATAGTCTATCATTGTTGATTAAAATACATTTAAAAGGTCTGATTCCAGGTTAATCTCTGTAAATTGAGGGCCCGTAGTTAACTCAGGAAAACATCGATCTACAATCACTCCAGAATGGTAAACTAAGCTTAAACTGTTTCATCAGCAGCGTCTCAGTCTTGACGACAAAGACGGCGAGCGCTCGTCCTGGAAACAAAGAGGCGCTCATGACATCGTGCCGCTCAGCACCAGCAGCAACACGAGCTCAAGGACAAAGGAGAGAACGCTGAGAGCAAAGAGAGGCAGTAACGAGGAGCCGCTCATTAAAACAAGAACATCCTTTACTGGAGGAGAACGAGGAGGAGGAGGAGGTGGAGGTAACCGGCTAAAAAGTGAAGAGTTGCTGAGCCAGATTAGATTCACAAAGACAAAAGAAGAAAGCGTGTGTGTGTGTGAGAGAGAGAGAGACTAAGTGTAGTAATTAGTTTTCTGACATACTGAGTTCCTCCTTCCATTAGTCTGGATGGGTGTGTTTAATTAGAGCTGTGGCCTGTGGCTGTTCGCTCACATCTCTGCACAAACATCATGTAGTGATGCAACTATCCGGATATTTTTGGTCGATTCACATAAACTCCATTCACATTATCTCTCTCCCTGGAAATGCTCAATGAGTGCGTCATAAAACTGCTTTAATTACAGCAGCCTCGTCTCCGCCTTCTGTGCTGTAAATCAAAACGCTTTAAACTCGCATCATGTTCATTTAGTTGCCCGATGAGGCGTTTTTTTCCCCCGGCCAATCGTTTGCTCTACAGCGGCGGCTATCCGATGGCTCTGATTGGTGGTCGGTGCAGAGGATGTTGCCTTCCCTCTGTGCTCCTTCCAAATTGAATTCACTTCAGTTGCCTTCATTGCAAAAGGGATTTATTAGTGTGGAAAGACTTATCTCGGTGCCCACCTGCTCGCCCACATTACCCATCCACAGATATCACAGTCAGGTGGTCTAACGGCCGCAATGCAGACTTTTACACTGGATGACACATTTACACACATTTCAATGAGTCAGTGTTTCCCACAGGTTTATATACTTCTACTTCCTGTTTTACCTCTTTACATCACCACAGATATAGAGGATTTATTTTTTATGTGTTAGATTATATATATGAACTTTCTCATTTTGACTTGCATGCTTTTTTATGAATATTTAATCAGCATTATAGAATTGTAATTGTTGTGCATGTGACAGTAAATAAGGTCATATCAGCACCACGTACACCAAAACGTTCAAACTTTCAAACTGTGCCTAATCGTGGTAACGCCAGCCGCCGTCTCAATTACTCAAGTCATTGTTGTTCTGCTGAGGCCTCTGAGCACAGATTGGATATAATAAGTACTGTTAACTATGTTCACAGACTAATTGCCATGTTGGATCTTGGCTGTCACCATCTTGGAATTTTTGCAAGCAATCACAAGCAGCGTCCTTACTGGATCTGGATCCATGTGGATTCTGGTGTGAAGCTGCTAACAAAGTTAGCTTCATGATTCAACTTTACAGCTAAGTGTTGAAGTCATCTTAGTAGCTAACTGCATTGGTAGCGTGGAAGTGACCTGTCAATCACCAGGTAGCCCCGCCCCCTAAAGCATCCCCTGCTTTCTGGTCTGTTGGACTCTAAATGGACCATCATGTACTAAATGAACATCATGCTGGATTGAAGAAGACTTGAAACTAGAGATTGATGTTTACAATGTTTACTGAGATAAGACATAATAATAGAAGACATCTAGTGAGAAGTAGGGTCATTTTCTCATAGACTTCTACACAATTAAACTGCTTTTTAAAACCACGTTGATCAGTTTTTTCCTTGTAGTTTTAACATTTCTAACCCCCTTCTTTTGTTTTCATTATTTTCGTATGGCAACGACAAGAACAAGAAAATATTGTTTTATACTAATACCTTTGTCACTTTAATGTCAGTGAATATAGTTTTTCCTGGATTTTCTTTTTTTTTTACTACTTCCTCCCCCCACATTATATTGTTTATTCTTATCTTTAACCTACAATGACCAAAATAAATTGCCTTGTTGCCTAAAAGTTGACCCCGATCATCAATAAGCCTGGCGATGATAAGTCTGGGGACAGGGAGTTTTACTCCTGGGGTTCGCCAGCCGATGCTGTAGACTGTTTTGAGAAGCCAGACCGGAGTCGGAGCTGAGAGACCACGTCTACTACCAGTATGTTTGACGAGTGGCCAGTTCAGGAGCTGGTTTTAAACCAGTAAAAAGCTAAATCATCAACATTAGCAGACGGGTTTCCAAGACTGCATTTCAGCCAGTGGGTTCATAGAGGTGATGTTGACCCGGTCTGTGTCCTCTCTCTTCACATGTCATATCTGTCCTCCTCCCAGGAGTAGAGACAGCAGGTGTATTCACCCTCTGTCTCAGAAGGCCTGTTAGGGATGTCTGCCACATCAAACGAAGCCCATCTTTGGGATCTGCTTTCTTTTCTCTCTCTGCCTTATTTTATTTCTTTCATCCCACTGCTTTAAGCCCGACTGCTGTCAGCCTGGAATAAACCAGGTGTCAAAGGTGTGTGTTTTCCGTTATTCTTTCCAATCCTTGTGAGCAACAGTTTGACTTAATGATCTTCAGTTATGTAAGGTGACGACGTCAGACTCATGTTCAGGGGGAAAACGTCAGTGCTAATTTTATTTTGAGGCATTAGGCAAGGCAAGTTTAGTCATAAGGAACATTTCAGCAACGAGGCAATTTGTAGCGCTTTGCTAAAACATCAAAAGACAATTGATTATAAAGGACATTTGAATACAATTAAAAAGCCATTTTAGAGCCAAAATATAAACAAGCTAAAATAGAATAAAATACAAGAATAAAAAGTTACAGTGCAGCGAAGGAAGTGAATATTAATAGTTGATTAGAAGGTTTCATATTTCAACACGTTTGTCTATTAACCAACTGTTAAAGTGACAATATCATTCTCCCACTCACTTTTCTGAGGACCTCTGATTTACTGTGAGGTGGAAATAACAGCCCACTAGTAATTCATATTAATGAGCACAGATCAACACACAACACAGCCTGGGATCAGATTTTAGATCCGTACACATGGCTGCAGAAGGAATCGGGAAACTGAAGGATCAGAATCACATTCAGATGAAAACTCATTTTCACATTTGTTTTGTTTTGTTCTGTTTTTTTGTTGCAGATTTATAGAGTAAAGAAACTGAACACTGCGTATCCATGTTTAGGTTTGACTGTGTGGTTCATAATGTAGCAGAAGATCAGAAATAAACCTACCTAGACCTACAAAACTGGACGATGTGATCCCCTTTCTTTGTCTTTCTTGGACTCGAGCAGCAGTCTGAATCAGCTGCAGCTGTCTAATAGATTTTTTTGGGAGACCTGTGAAGGCACCGTTAAAGTAGCCGAGTCTAATGAAGATAAATGTCTGGACAAGTTCTTCCAACTCCTGCTGAGACATAAGTCCTCTAATCCTTGATATAGTCTTCAGGTGATCGTAGGTGACTTTGTAATTCTGGTAATGCGGCTGTTCCATGACTGAACCGAGATTTCTGGCTTGGTGAGTTATGTTAAGCAAACAAGACCATGACTGAGAAGATCAGCAGCCTTTAATGCATGTATGTGTGCCACCACGTCAGGCTGCTAAACGATGGAAAAGACAAATAAAGATGTCTGACTATTTGGGAGGATTTGTGTCGACCTTTGCGGAATGAGTTGTACGGATCGACGAGGCTACGCGGATTAGAGTGGAAACGTGTTCAATAATCTGCTGTTCAAATGTGTATTCTCATGTAAACCTGATGATTGACTGATCAGAACGTGGCCTGCAATGTCAACAGCCTCCTGCTGTCCTCAAACCTGCATGAACAGAATTATATAACGATGACTAGCTGGAAAGAAAAAACTGATATATTTCAAGAGAACGTGACCAATAAGATTACTAGTTAACATGATGATTCATGATGAATATAACAGCTATTTTCTCTTTTAGCTCCATTTTTGGCCTCTACCAACACCTGACGGAACTATCGGTCACGATTATCCCGGCCCAAGAAATTCCTGATATTATCCCGATTATTGTTTTGAATGTGTTTCTGTTGCGTCTGAATCTTGTGTCAGAATCTGTTGTTTTTGAATCTGTGTCTGTTTTATTGTCTACTTTTATGTGCTCAGTTTATTGTCTTCTCTTTGACTCCGTCTGGCTGCTTTCACATTTTTTTATTTCCCTCTGGGGATTAATGAAGTCATCCATTTAGCCATCCATAATCATAAAAAACATGCTTAAAATGGCACTTAAACATACTGCTATTACGTTACCATACAGTTTGTTAAGAAACAAACATTTTTTTATTGCATAGCAGATGATTATCCCAAGGTCAACTTATTGTGAGGTTTTTTTTTTAGCAATATAATTAATATACCATCAAAGTAACACAATCTTTCATTAGAAGCCTTATTATAGTTATTATTGTTATCATTTTTATTACTTAACTATTATTTTACCATTAATAAACTGTTATTATTATTATCACCACACAGTACACATTACCACCATGATACAGATACCAGCCTCCAACATACTCGGATCCCTACACACAGATGCTTCCACCCCCTCTCATCCCCCAAAACAAAACAATGAGCTGAAAGGAACTAAAACGCTGCATTACAGTTGGGATCGTCACTACGGGAGACTCCTTCCACATAGATGGAGTAATCTGATTCAATGTCAGTAAAGATACTGAGTAGAAGTCATTTCACAGGAAAAAAGAAAGGCATCTCCGGTTTCAGCTTCTTAAATGAGCTGCTTTAATTAGCCTTACATCACAGTAAACTTATAATATTATTTATCACAATTGTGTGATGATTCAGAGACCACATGATTCATTGGTCATCTGTGAAAACAACCAGCAGTGTTATGGATGATGCAAATCAATTTAATTTCAAATAATAAACAAACACAGGCCTTTGGTCCAGGAGACGGCCCTGCAAAAGAAAATGTTGTCACGTCAGTCGTTAGTCACGTTGTAAATTAGTGTTTCACAAACATGGAACACAGAGCATCTGGGAAATAAATGCATGTTACAATTCTAAAGCTACTGGGATGTCCGTCGTCTAACATAAACTGAACTACCGGTGAAGATGCAAGTATGTTTGGAAAAGACAGCATGTAACTAAAGTGATGCGTCTAAACCTGAGACCCTGGATGTCGAAGGTTTGGGGCACCGACCAAGCCGCCGTATTTGACATATCGTGGTGAGAATGTTTCCCACTCAGGTTTTCCAACCCGTCTGTATCTGTGTGGCAGGAGTTCAGGGTTTCTCACATTCTGGTTTGGGTTTACAGAATGTATAAAGTCTGAGTCTGGGAGATTACAATGACGTCCACTAAAAGGACATATTTAGTAGAAAACCGGAACAATCAACAACGGCGATAAAATGCAAATGTGCTGGCAAAGCGAGTCACACACGTAGTGATATCCACAGGAGAGAGAACAGCAATCTGTGAGTCATTAAAATCCAGAGTACTTTGTGAAAGTCTCCAGCGCTGACCCCTCTGCTAAAAAGTTTGGACTGAAACTAAATCCAGGAATGTCTGCTGAAGCTCCAGCCAGGGGAATAAAGCCTGACTGATTTTCTAACCTCTCTAAGCTTTTCTCTGTCTAACTTCCCTTTGTAATTCACATCGTCTCCCCCCTTTCTCTGTCTCTGACTTTACATCCTCACCCGCGGGAACCAGTTCAAACAAAACCCGTTTTCTGACACGCAACATCCCCCGGGACGAACCAGATCTGGAACTCCAGAACTCTGCTCATCTGTCTGTCTGTCTGTCTGTCTGTCTGTCTGTCTGTCTGTCTGTCTGTCTGTCTGTCCGTCCGTCCGTCCGTCCAGGTGTTGGTCTCACTCTTTCACCCAAAGAAGCATTTAAATAAACTAAGTATCACATTTCTTATCTTTTTGTCTCAAATAAAAATGTAAAATTATGCGATCCTTCCAAAACTGCATGACTAGTGGGAAAAGATCATCAAGGCTCATTTTGTTAGAAATCTTCATCAAAAAGTACCAAAATGGTTGAGTATGAAATTCCATTCTAAACGTTGAGGAAATAGTAAAGTGAATTAAAATGAGAACTTTGGTCTAGTTGATGTTCACTTCTATGTCCAGACATTCTGTTTTCTGCTGCAAGAAAACACGGAACCATATATGAAATAATAAAAACATTAAACACATTAAAGTCAAAACGAAGATATGAGACTAAACTACAGAGCAGTTAAGTTGATGATTCTAATTCCAATCCACGATCAGAAACATCATGTTTTAACTAATTTTAAAAAACACTGAGTGGGTACTACATTTCCCATAATGCTATGCAAAATGTCTACTAAGCCACTCTAGCACTGGACAAAAAAACCTGCAAACACCTGGGTTGGTCTTCCTTGAGAAACATTACAATGGGCTTTCTTTATCCTCCATGGCTTTGCTGTCATGCTACCATGCTACCATGCTACCATGCTACTAAGATGACTTAAGCACTTAGCTGTAAAGTTGACCTTGAATTATGAAGCTAACTCTGCTAACAGCTTCACACCAGAAGCTCTTGTTGAAAAAATCCAAGACGGCATCGGCCAAAATGCAGAAGTCGAGGCTTCAAAACTGTAATCCACAACCAAAGGGGGACATCAAAATCACTCCGATCATGTGGATTTGGTCTACGTGACACATTCTGCTGCAATACATATAAATGAAGTGAGATGAACCAGCTTATTTCGTAAGATGAAACGGATGTTGAAGAACTATGGTGATTTTATGATATGGTTGGGCATCCGGTGACTCCCAGCCCCCCTGCTGTGCCAGTGAATCAGGCAGTGTAACATTCAGACTGAATGATTGGATGTCCAATAACTTATCGTTTCTTCTCTCCAGTTCCATTATTTTCTTGTTCCAAACTTTGACTTTTATTTATAAGCAAAAGGTTCTCCGAGTTAGAAAAGCCCTGATGTGGTCTCATTTGCATTCATGCCAACCACCAGGCGTCATTAGCCATTCATGACACCGGGCCAGAGGAGCATTGCAGTGGATTGGTCGGGCCTGGAGGGGATATGAGTGCTATGATTGGCGGAGCCCTGGGGAAATCGAGTTCTTATTGGTGGTAATGAAGAGGCCTGAAGGAGAGCATGGCTGAGACAAAGTAAGCATAACGCTAAAAGACCGAAGAGGATAGGACACACACACACACACACACACACACACACACACACACACACACACACACACACACACACACACACACACACACACACACACACACGCTACACCTCTATCTATACCCAACACACCCTACTACCAGCCCGAGAGTCCACAAAGAGATGAACAAAGACAGAAGAACCAAATCCATGTGTGCTGGAATAAAAACTAACTTCTAAAAAAAACATCTTTGTTTGTTTCTTCAATCAATAGTCAAGTCTTTCAAATGTTTGACAGTAGTGTAAATGCCTATGACAATGATTAATTATGCTGTATTTAATATTTAATATGATTCTACACTGGAAGCTACTCAGGGACATTAAAGCAACATGATTTACTTTGAGTTCAACCAAGTCCACCTACAAGTCCAAGGTGGTTTACAGACCCAAACATGAGCGTCCACGTCTTTTACAGAGTAGACGTCATGGCCTGTATTCTGATGCATTTTAATGTGGTTTGATACATGTATCTGGCTATGACATGAGAACAAAATATGGGTACATTTTGTAAAGTGGTTGACTCCTGTCAGATCACATATTAGAAAATACTAAAAAGCTATACGTAGAGAAATTGATTCCATGACTAATTCAGAGGATCTATTCATGCTTGCATGCAATTGCAGATTAAATGAATTGCTGTTGATGTTATCAAATCAATGAGTTAAGAGGACGACTGTTGTCAGATGTACATTCTACGATAAACCGTCATGGATTATTCCCTTCATATTATATTCTTTCCCATTGAAGTCCTAACAACGTGAGCTGAGCTTCTATTTCGAGCTCATTTTCTCAAGTGACAGAAATCAACTCCCTGGTAATTAACTCAAATACATGTTGAGGACCTGTCACACTTACTAACTAACTAAAATAACTAATGATTATTAAATATCATTTATAACTGTATTTTTTTAAAATCTGAAATCAGATTAATTTCTTGATTAATCCATCTTTAGTTTTTTTTAATGTGATAAACATTTGAAGGCTGTTGATTAGTGGGCTTCTGGATGTTTGGAAGTTTTTGGAAATGTTTGGATCACACTAGTCAGAAACACATGTTGTGACATTTGGAAATTAACACATCCATCTTTTATTCAATGAAAGTTGATGGTTGGACTTTACTTTTGGAGATATTGGAAATGCTTGGATCACATGAGTCTGGAATCAAATACTAAATATAGTAGCCTATAATACTAATAGTATTATGCAGCGTTATATTTATCGGCAACTATGCAGACATAAAAGGGACATTACCCTAATTGATTATCAGAATTGTTAATTACTTTTTTTTATATTGATCCACACTCATTTAATTTTGGACTAAATCAACAGGATCATACCGTTTCTCTCATTTCAAATGGGTTTGACCTTTGAAGCTGCATGCAATCTACTTCAAAATTTAATTAAGAATCAATATAGAGCCATAAAAGAAAGAAAGACGTTTTATCAAAATCAGACAACTCTAATTTGGTGGAAGAAGCAAAAGGACAGCAGGCTGTATATTATTAAACTACTAACCCTGTTCTGTATTAATCTCAGAGTGCACATTATTACACTGTGACAAAAAATAAAAGAGCCTCTAATAAGAAGACCTTTGAGAAGAGGATTAGTGTGATGATAGAAGGTCTGAGCGGGCAGTTATTAAGCAGACTGAGTGCTTTACACACACGTCTCTGTCTGGTCTGCATGGTACCACTTGGTGACATCTCAGCAGGGCAGTGACAGCAGAAACAAACAGACGACGGACTGAAAGAGGCACAGAGGACTGAGTGTGTGGACAAAGATGCACTCAGCAGTAAATACAGGAACCTATTAACCAGTTCACCACACGATATTCACACTGGTATTGTTGGAAAGAAGGAATAGCTCATGTGGAACCATTTACATGCAGACAAATGCAAGTATATTTGTTTGTTTCTCTCATTAGTCTACTTTATAAAAGCCTTTAGGCCTTCAGGGAAAAGCCTTCATTCAAAGAGGTGCCAGTGAAGCTAGCAGAGAAGCTAGCAGCGAAGCTAGCAGTGAAGCTTCAATCTACCCAAATTCTTTTCAATCTACCCAAATTCTCCCATGTGACCCCCCTCCTCCGTGACCTCCACTGGCTCCCTGTTGCAGCACGCATCCAATTTAAGACGATGGCACTGTCCTTCAAGGCCATCAATGGAACAGCACCCATCTACCTTCAAACACTGGTCAAACCTCATGCCCCAAAGCGAGCACTTCGCTCCTCTACTTCAGCTGGCCGGCTGGTACCACCATCGCTGAAATCAAACAAATGTCGCTCAGCAAAGTCCAGACTCTTCTCTGTTCTGGTCCTCAGTGGTGGAACGAACTCCCGACCAATGTCAGGACATTTGTCAGCCATTTGCCATCTTCCGAAAAAGGCTCAAGACTCTTACTTTATCGGCAATGATATGTTGTGGTTTCTTTCTTTTGATAAATGTACTTATTGTAAGTCGCTTTGGACAAAAGCGTCTGCTAAATGAATTGTAAGCTAGCAGAGAAGCTAGGGTTGGCTATGGGTCGCCAGGCTAAAGTCTGGCGACCCAACTCTTTCAAACCCACCATTTCTCCACCGCTGGGGCCAGATAAACAAGATTTGCTGAAGCCAATTTAATCAAGTCCAAGACCAGGTCCAGTCCGAGTCAGGACCAAGTCCAGAGCAAATCTCCTGTTTGAGACCATAACAGGCAATAGCATCTTTCCCAAACAAATAGAATAGGAATAGAAAAGACATTGTGTTTTACAAGTGTTTTACATGGTTTTGACTATTAAAATTATGTCAAAAAGTTCCATTGAAACACACATCAACTTGCTGGGAGGAGAGCGGATGCCGGAGACAGATGGCGGGCAAGTTAGCTAGCTAGCTTGTCTTTTTCTAGAGGGGCGGGGATCGAGGCAGGGAAACCGTTAGACCCAGTGCTTCTTCTAAACACTGCTATCCTGTTCAATTTCTGTAACCGTTAGCATTCGGGCATGGGGGTATAACTTGCCAAGTAGCCAGCTTTTCACTAGCCAGCTAGTCAGCGAGCTAATTCCACCCTGCTTTAATGCTGCACTGGTTGCAGAAAATGAGCCAAACAAAGTTTTCCCTCATCTGACGATAGCAATGTGCTTTCCTAAACTGTAACAAGATCGTGTGGATGAATCATTGAGTTGATACATTTCACTAATTGACTCTCTTTGCATCATAACATTACTTGCAATGTTGCCAGATTGGCCGTTTCCAGCCCAATCACAACTTAAAACTAATAAAAACCAGCCCAAATCATATTCTTGCCAGAAACGAGTGTTAAACAGTAAAACCATTACAAACGCATTAGAAAGCACATCATAAGCATTCTGGGAAATGTGGGATGTTGTGGGGTTCTTGAATGCACCGTCACAAAAATCTGCATTATCACATATCATTGTTATAGTTAAAGGGACTTAGGGCAGGATCAAGAAATAAGACTCAACAGTGACACGACGGCCGTTAGGGTAACTGCAGCCATCTGCCAAGCCGGCGCGGTAGCGCGCACGAACTCTTCAGTGCAGCTGATGCTGTGACACGGTTATTTATTTACTCGCTGTTCACGTGACTGTTTACTACAAGCCCTCCGCACATGCCTCCGCGGAACTACGTTGGTAGCATACATCTGCGAACCGCATCATGTCAAGCCACGAAGTAAGTAAACAAGTGTTTATTTTAGTGTAACTTTAGGATGACGAATTGCCGCTGATAAAACCTTCGTTTTCTTCTTGGTATTACTTTTTAGTGGACTTTGTGTGGTGGTGGGTCGTTTTCCGGCCGAAGCAGAGTCCATTACTACACATACAGTACTTGAGTCCACCGCGCTTGTCTTCTTCTGGTCTCCAAGCCGTCGAGTACGCGCATTCAGCGTCATTTGACGTCACGTCCGCCGGACTGCGCGGGAAATTCGGACCACGAATTGCAGTACATCATGCAGCACACAGCCTGTTCAAGGCAATGGGGAGATATGTGTGTGGTCTCATTCTTTTTGGTTTTGAACGCTTCATCACCCATTAGCATTAAAAGACTTAAAGTGAATGTTTATTTTTTCACAAATCCTGCCCTAAGTCCCTTTAACAAGCAAAAATAAAACGTATCAGATGTTTTCTGTTATCTCAAACACATTTCATGTCTATGGCATTTTTTGATCAATCAATTACTCGTTTGATCTGGAAGCTGCTGGCTTGACTTCCTGAAAACAATCCCAAAACCCAAGGATATTTGGTTTCATAACAGTTCATTTTGGGCATTTATGCTTGACTTCAAGTATTGGTGATTATCAGAGTCGCCAATTCATCTTCTGTCATCCGACTAATTTGATTCATCGGCTCATTTCAACTGTAAATTAATGGAAACCACCGGCCACATGGGAAATTGGTTACAAAGCTAAAACGCTGGAGAGATAAGATGGTTGGCAGTAATGTGAAATATACTGTAGCCAGTTTGTAACAGACGTGCGTAAACAATCATTATGGTCCCTGACGATCCTAATCACCCTAAAATGAAAAACCTTGCTAATGCTTCATATCACAATCAAATAACCAAAGATCAAACAATATCAAGCCTATCATAACCAAGAGTGCAGCCAGTCAGACAAACAAATACCCGTAATGCACTTCCGGCATCGTAGCATAACCACAACAAAGAGATCAAATACGGCCATGAAATGTTAGACACAAAAATACACCTAAATCCAACCTGTGTCTGTCTTCTGGGATTCAATTTGATTGTTATGTGGTTGCTCTTTGAACAAATCGGGTCTTTGAATGCACCATTGTGCCCACAACTGTGAAAAACCACAAACACATACGTTTGACAAAAACTAATGCAAGGAAATGTTCCGTGTGATGGATTACCAATCTAAAGCAAGTGCAAATTTATTTTCACAGCACTCTGAAATAAAGTGAAATCCGCCGACTGCCTTAGAGGAGGGAAATCAATCTTCTTAAATAAATATGACTTCATCGACGCATGGAAACTTTCCCAGCGAAGGTAAAGAGGGAAGTAAAGAGGAGCAGACATGATCCTCTTTCCTGGCGGTAAACGTGCGTGTAGATTAATTCTGTGTTATGCAAATGTAATTTAGTGGCTGTGTCCTGCTTCGGAGTGAGCGATTAACAACCACTTCCTATCCTGGTACACCGCTCATTAACCTGACAATGACACACAGTGATGAGGCCGTGTGTGTGTGTGTGTGTGTTTGCATCATCCTGCATACCAACAGAAACCGGCTCCTGCCTTAATTATCTCTCATACCTAAGTGACTTTAAAAACCCAAACGCCGCCGCACCTTGTCAGTTTCTGCTGAAGCAATTAAAGGATGTCGGCGTTGAACGATGCCGAGGACTGGTTCAGTCGGCACACCGCTTCCTGTTTGCCGCGTTCGGCTCACGGGGGGATAACTGTCGGAGCATCCTGACAGCTCACAGCGACTCATTTGGAAGTCCTTCACATGTCATGATTGACGTTTTTTTGTAGACTCTACCGGCTCCAGATCCTGTTGATGTTGTTTTAACGGCGAACTGAACATAAAAAAATATCAGCAACGGATCAAAAATCTGGCAGGTGTTCTGTCACTGCATTTAAAGGGTTATGGATCAAAAAAAGTGCTTGTTGGTTTGGGTTGAAATGAAAACAACTCCAAGATACAGGTACTGTTATGTAACCTATATATATATATGTCCCCATTTCTACAAAACATGGACTCGGAGAATGTGGAACGGTTTGAAAGCTACTAGATGAGCACCCCTGCTGAGAGGGGGCATCTGGAGAGGATGTGGGACCAATGGGTGTTCTGAAACCCAACATCTAAGCTAACTAACAACTACTAGTTCAGTGCTACCATAACTTAGACCATATATATATATATATATATATATATATATAGAGAGAGAGAGAGAGAGAGATGCATTCACATAGAGACACTTTCAAACAGGAGGAAATAGTGCAATTGGGGACTATTTTCTGCAGCGGATTAATCCAGCTCTGTGGCTCAGAGGAAGAAGAGATCAGGCTTTGAGACGCACAATTAGGCCTGTCATGATAATAACGTTATCAAATTACTGTAAGACATATGGACATGACCTTATATCATATTTTTATGTTATAAATTCTTTGTATGATACAGACATGACCTCAAACATTTTTGCCTTATCAACTAATCATACAATACATGGACTTTTTTCCGTGTGTGAATGAGTTAGACTTGATCCTGATGGGCTGCTCTGCCGAATGTGTTGGACTGTAGACTGAATGTAGTGTAAAGCACCTTGAGTGGTCGGAAAGACTAGATAAGTGCTATAGAAATGCAGGTCCATCTACCATCTACAGGCTCTCAATAATAATATTCACTATGGTCCACTCACTTATGCTGCATATCAAGCAACTTCAAAATGATTCTCCATTAAAGCTGCCAATGGCAGATGCAGATGCAGATACCACATTATGAGGTAATTCAAAGAACACGCTGCTAATGTGAGGAAATTATCTTCTTGATAGTCTAAAAAAATCACTTGATACCATCTTTTGGAAGAAAACCAGGAGGTATTTTGGAGTGTATAAATCAGTCTGGAGGGCAGATTATGCATCGAGAAATAAAAAAAAAATGATATAAAGTTAAGTGAAAAAGTGCCATGTGTTGGTTGGGAGGGCTTTCTATTTATAGATCCATGCAATGTGATATGTTTCGAGGAAAAAGGTGCTTGACGCCGTACTCTGCTGCTGTTTCGGTGGCTTAACACAGGCGGGCACGCAGCCTCCATATCTGGACTCAATCCATCAGATTCACAGCTTCTCCTCTCGCACTCTTTTATTATTATTATTATTAAACCTCCGTCTCGTTCATAGAGGGGGAAATCGAATGAGAACTCAATGTGAAAGCGCTTTATTAAAAAAAGATGCCTCTCTACAGTCGTATCCAAAAATAATTAGCGGTGACACGCTGTGCACGAGGAGCTCTGATAAAATAACCCTCAGAGTAAGTGCACTTCCACTCATGCGTGTGAGTCCTGTCCAAATGTTTGAACCTGACATGTACTATTAAAAAGTTTCCAAACTTTTTCAGTCCTTTGAACTTCACTGGGAGGCTGCTGCTAACCTTTACGCACATACATATACATAAACAGAAGGAAAGAGCAGAGGAGAGGCAACTCTCCCAGCTCTCAATTAACAACAAGGCAGGCTGTGTTTCAGCACCGCGTGTGTGAAAATGTGTGTGTGAAGGAAAAAAAGACGATAAGAAAGAAGGAGAAATTGTTCTTTGCAGCAAGAAGACAGAGATATAGCCTTCATTCCTGCTCAGATTAAAGGATTTAGAGCAAGAAGCCTTATTAAAGAGCCAGAGAAAGAGAAAGAGGGGGAGTCTCCCCCCCCCCTCTGTTCAGGGCTGATTAAAGCACAGATAACTCTCCCTCCCAGGCTGAAAGCTGCTGGAAGCCAACACACACACACACACACACACACACACACACACACACACACACACACACACACACACACACACACACACACACACACACACACACACACACACACACACACACACACACACACAGACTCATTAAAATCCAGACATAACAATGGTTTCTCTGAGTTTGGAGGATTCTGACCTGTTGGCGACCAGCCTTCTCATGCACAACACTCCATCTCACTCTGTTCACAGTGTTTGAAGAAAAAAAAAATGTCAGCACGCAAGTCACTATGAGGCGATGTAGGATTTTATCGCGGCAACCTCCAGCTCTGAAAAGTGAAGCCCAGCTTTGCATTCTGTCTGCCATCAGGGGGCGACTCTTCTGGTTGTCAAATAAGTCTGATTGCATGGAAGTCTATGAGAGAATGGTCCTACTTCTCTCTTGATGTAGTATCTCAGTAAACATTGTAAACATGAGTTTATGTCTCAATCTCGAGTTTCAAGTCTTCTTCAATCCAGCATGATGTTCATTTAGTACATTATGGTCCATTTAGAGTCCACCAGACCAGAAAGCAGGGGATGCTTTAGGGGCTGAAAGGATCAGTCATTTCCAAAAACAGCTGGTCATTGTACTTTTTAACAAACAAACAGGAGAA
This sequence comes from Eutrigla gurnardus, assembly GCF_963514095.1. Lineage (NCBI taxonomy): Eukaryota > Metazoa > Chordata > Actinopteri > Perciformes > Triglidae > Eutrigla > Eutrigla gurnardus. The sequence continues at coordinate 4,987,901 of NC_139932.1, forward strand.
AACAGTGTATTTGTGGGCATTTTCAGCAGCGGATGAATCCACATTTGGTGAGTAGAGTGTGTGTGTGTGTGTTATATATGTAATAAAATAGTCATGTTGTCTGCACACACTCTTACAGACGTTGTTCTATATAAGACACTGCTGTCAGCATGTTCTCCATCAGGTATCAGAGCTGCGTTCCACCAGTTGTTCAACATCTTCCCAAGCGTTGCTTGTAAAAATGTGTGAGACTTTCAAAGCAGCTTTCCCAACACACTGCAGCCTTTATACTCCTGCCCAAACAGCTGATCACATCCGCTTTTTTTCTCTATTTTAGGCTGCAATCCATATCCAACACCTACATGAGCCGAGAAGGGACGCCCTGCCGAGTTACAAGACGAGACGTCACATTTACATTCGTGTTTGCAGCTCACTCTGGTTACAGTTTGTACTTGTGGAAGTCGTGGCATCTCTCCAGATTTAAATTCCCTTTCTCTAGCTCCGTTTTAAAAAGTGACAACGGTGGAGAGGATCGTGCCACGCAAATTTCCAGTGACATCTCTTTCCCTGCCATGAAAAGTTGTCGAACAGAAAGTCACGCTGACTACCGTTGTCTGCTGCTGTCGGTTAGGAGGCCACGCTTTGGCTTCTCCCGCTCCACGCTATTTTTAACGGCAGAGTGAAATTGGAGAGGAGGCGCCGTAGACAGACCCAACAACAACGCAGGCATGAATAATGGAGCAGGAAGCCTGGTGCGGAGCAGAGGGGAGGTGGTGGAGCTCCACGGCAGCTCGGGCCAGAACGCCGCTCGTTCTCCTCTCATCCATGCAAACGGCCTTATCGACACACACACAACACACGGCCTGCTGGGAAACGCAGCGCTGCTGCTGGGTAACCTCTTTAACCAAACTAAGCTCACTCAAGTCAGAGTCTCTGGCTCCAACTGAACTACTGGAAGTGTCTCCAACAATGTCAGCCTGACGTCCCACGAGGGTTCACAGCCCAGGTTTTACTCCACGACCAGCAGGGCTGCCGTCACATGCATCACTTATTGGCATGATGGTGGCGCGGGGAGCAACAGGGTTCCCATCAGGGCTTCTAGTGCTGATCTAGCTGGTATGACTAATACCGACTTGTTCCTCTCTGTGGAAGTCCGATTTAAACGATGTGCAGATAGACGGCTGTAATCTATAGTACAATACAATAACACCCAGCGAGGACAGATACATAAATTCATCTTTATTCAACCTGCACGTGCTTCCATGTGGCGTACCCGAGAGCAAACCCTCTTAATATAGCACCATTTGAACGCTAGCGATCCTGAACGTAACTCCATCAGATGGCAGTGGGAACTCTGACAGATAGATGAAAGTTCACTGGAATGGAGGAGAATGTGGAAACAATTTCCCAGGACTTTTTCAGGACGCCGCAGTGAGAAAACAAGCCTTCAACATGTGCTCTTTGGTGGATTATGTGTTTGCCCAGATGTCTGGACAGATTCAGAAAAGATGGTGAATCTATGAATGTGTTACGTTTGGTCCTGAATATAGCCGCATTGTTATTTTACTCATCTTTTTGAGAGGAGTTTACCTGATAGAGACATCGGCTACAGACGCTCATGAATGAGTCAGGAGATGAGTCAGCATTTTCACTTCCCTCGCCAATAAATCAACTTGTTTTTGTTTAGTAGATGCCTTGAAATAAAGTGGAGAACACAAGCTGAAGCGATTTTAACGTTTTGTTCGACGTTATAAAATATGTTGTAAAAAAGGTGGTTGCTAACAAGTAGCTAAATGAGACATGAAAAGTATCATAAATGTTTGACACAAAAATTATTGTCTGCAATAATCCAAAATCTGCTGCTCGGCTCATTTTCTGTAACCAGTGTTGCGTTCAAGAATGACAGAACTAGCCAGCTGTCTGCTAGTGAGCTAGCGAGCTAGCTTGCTAATTCCACTGCTTTAATGCTGCACTTGTTTCAGAAAATGAGCCGGACAAAGTATAATTTAATGTATATATATATATATATATATATATATATATATATATATATACATGTAATGTATGTTAATATCAGATTTTCTTTTCTGGATTGAGGATTGAATATCAACTGATAGAAACTCGACTGTGTTGACAGAAGAGACGAAGAAGAGTGTGTGGATGAGGCATTTCATCTCTCTATGCGTCATAATGATACTACTCCACTGATATAAGTCGGTTTACTTTATACAGCGGTCGCCATGGCAACGGTGCACATGAAAATGACTCTGACCGTCCTACGCTGATATGGATGGGAATGTCCGCTCTACGCTTGTATTTCTATGTGTGATATCTTTCTAGTAACGGCCTACTGTGCAACACTAATTACACTGTGTCGACTTATTACATAACGTGTTAGAGCGCCGCAACCCAGGCTTTTTTCTTTCTTTGAAGTTTTGTTTTCCCAGCAGAGAAAAAAAATGGTGATTTCTCACACGCTGTGTTCTTCAACAACAAATGATTAATTTAACAGTGGAGTCCATGTCGCTGAGCTCAAGCCGAGATGAAAAGTGCAGAGACGCTCCGCTGACGATACAACGGCAGACTTCGCAAACCCTCCTGTGTTTCATCTCACAAACTGTGCAGAGTAAACTGCAGCGTGGAGCTCAAGGCCGACACACACCTTGATTCAGCGTGTGTGTGTGTGTGTGTGTGTGCGTGTGTGTGATGCACGGAGAGTGAGGAGAGACACCGACAAAGAGGTAAAGAACAGCTTGCATATCAATGTGTATTTATGAGCCAGTGGGAGATAAAAGGGGAAGAAATGAAGAATCAATGTGATAGGCAGATTCAAGAGGGGTGCATTCTGGGACACGCCAGAGGAAACTGAGCCCTAATGAAAAAGAGCCTGAAAAGACATCCTTTATACTTTCCAACATTACAGAGCTTAGGAGCAGACAGACCCTCATTAGACTCCTGTGAGACCTCTCCCAGAGGATTTGTCCATTTAATGCTGCTTTGAGTCTTCGTTTTGATATTTACATGGATTAAAATGTGATGTGAAAAGCTTGATATTATTGCCACTGAACGTCTCTGTTCTAATTTGCTTCCCAGCAGCTCCAAATTGATTTCACTTAAAAGAGTGGTTACAAAAAGCTTCAGCTTCCATCAACATTTGTTTGTTTCGTTGTCTTTCCATTTAAGTTCAGTATTGATTATTTATTACATGCATTCCTTTGGGGAAAAATAACTATTACATTTCACCGTCATTTTTGTTCACAATTTCATATTAACCACCTACAATATATTTTCAGTTTTTCTCTTCTTTGTGGCAGGACTTGGTCCAGAGCTCTTGCTTCATGCTACAACATTACAAAGTTACTGTGAGGAACATTTCACTGGTTTAATACTGAAGCCTCTATTTGAGAGGATTGGCCTCTTCTATGTATTTCTCCATAACACGCGTCAGCGGATCAGATTCTGGCGAATCAGATGAAATCATGTGGGATCGCCAGAAACTCCGTCAGCTCCGGATCCAGCAGCGACCAGTCCACCAGGGACAGACCCGGATCTGGCTCGCTGGAGGGGAGGCCCAGGAGAACCAGAACCAGGATTTAGCGGGACAGACTGTCAGACCCTGCTGCAGCAAAATGAGAAGTTTTCTAAAGGGAATCTGGTGCTGCGAAACACTACCACATTTGTCCACAGGGGTCGCCAAAAGCAACACAAGTAAAGTTTCTCACCGTATTTAGTCTTTAACACAAGACAGATAAAGAATTACATATTTTCACATAGACTTTCTATTCTCATATCCTATACATTTATTTAAAGTGTTTTATAGCATTTTTATTCATTTTGGAGCTTTGTGAACTTTTGATGTTTAATGGAGAAAAACATTTCAGCTGTTTTCCATCTTTTCAAAATGTATTCTCGCCGACTTTCTGGTAACAATCAAATTGGAAATGATTGCAGTTTGAGGGTACTACAACAGAAATAAACCCAGGTATGAACACACACACACACACACACACACACACACACACAGTTGCACAAGCATGCCTTTGTACTGAGGGAAACCAGCAACGCTTTGATATCTATATAATAGGATGAGTGTGTTGTTTGTTCAAACTATTGGGGTCAATGGGGAGTTGGCTGAGGAATACTGTGGGAAGTGAAGGTAAGAACCCGCACACACACACACACACACACACACACACACACACACACACACACACACACACACACACACACACACACACACACACACAGTAGAAGTATGACCCTGGTTTCAAGCCGAGGAAATTTAGAGGATTACTGAGTATTAAAAGTTTCACACTTTCACAATCTCTCTCTCTCACTCACACTCACACACCCGTACCTGTAACATATCGACAGACAGACACACACACACACACAATGAGCGTGACCCAGTTCATTATATCAGGCTGTTAGCAGGGAAATCCACATTATTAATATGCAGTGTGAATTTAGTGGGTATTACCAGCTAAATGGTACCCGGCCACGCTCTGTATTTGTGTGTGTGTGTGTGTGTGTGTGTGTGTGTGTGTATGTGTGTGTGTGTGGGGGGGGGTTGTTGCTATAACAGCAGAGAGAAACTGTGTGCAAGTGTTTTACATTTTTACAAAATGTCCATCAGCCTCTTAGCAACAAACAAGCAAGCAAACAAAAAGCTGAGGCAGCCTGGAGGTTGTCTGAGAGAGAGAGAGAGAGAGAGAGAGAGAGAGAGAGAGAGAGAGAGAGAGAGAGAGAGAGGGAGAGTGTGTGTAGTTTCTGTGTGTAACGCAGCAGTAGAAGTTGTTGTGGTATCAGTAAGTGACAGCCAGCTGCTGCAGAGCGATAGAGACACCTTTAGTTAGTCTCTCTCTCTCTCTCTCTCTCTCTCTCTCTCAGCCCTGAGGATGTCTGTATGTGTGTGTGTGTGTGTGTGTGTGTGTGTGTGTGTGTGTGTGTGTTTGTTAATTGTGAAAGTGTGCGTTGTACAAACAGCTAGGAGGAAACAAACAGCGATGCAGAACAGTCAGCTCATTGACTGCAGGCAAACACACAAACACAAAGGCACTCCAGCCTGTCTGTCTGTCTGTCTGTCTGTCTGTCTGTCTGTCTGTCTGTCTGTCGGTGCACCACCAAAACTGTGTCACTTTATGTTGTCCAGGAAACAAATCAGCGACATGTTGGTGTTGTACATCTTCAAAAGCAATCAAAGAATTAAGAGGAAACATGTCAGACACCATGCAGCCTCCTGACAGCTGATTGGACTAAATGGACTGCTGGTGAAGCTGCTAACAACGTTAGCTTCCATAATTCGAGGCAAACTTCACAGCTGAGTGGGGAAGTCATCTTAACTGCATTGGTAGCGTGGTAGCGACCTGTCAATCACAAGGTAGCCCCGCCCTAAATCACCCCCTACTTAATGGTCTGTTTGACGCTAAATTGACTTGCATTCTCTCTGCTGGCCATCAGGGGGCGACTCCTCTGGTTGCAGTAAGAGGTCTGATTGTATTGAATCTGTGAGAAAATGGTCCTACTTCTCTCTTGATGTATTGTCTCAGTAAACATTGTAAACATGAGTTTATGGTCATTGCAATTTTACAAACTCAGCGTAAAGTTGACCTTGAATTATGAAGCTAACTTAGTTAACAGCTTCACACCAGAATCTAGATGGATCCAGATCCAGTAAGGGTGCTGCTCTGCTTGTTCATCAGATCCACCCGTCGCTCCTCTACAGCCCAAACATGGGCACTCCCTTCACTGGTTGCAAAAATCCAAGATGGTGAACTTGTGGCTTTAAAACCGTAGTCCACAGACCTTGGGTGACGACACCATGACTACGCCCCCTTCTGATATACAGTCTGTGTCTCCAGCAGAGCCAAACATGTGTTAAGCCATGAGTTTAGCATAAGACACAAGGTCACAGGTCAGCGCAGTCATCCCCTGCTGCGAGGCCAACGCGGCTAGTGTCAGGCTTTTCCCGGCTCGAGGCAAAAACAGCTGAGAGGCCGTCTGGACTCAGTTTCAGGTCAACATGAGATCAGCTGAGGGAGGTTGGACATGAATGAAGCCCTGCTGTTATTAAAGCGTGATTAGGATGAGCTGCTAAGTCTGATGGTACAAGGGAAGACACCAATTATGGAGACGTCTGACGCCGGCACTGCAGGTAGCACTTTTCTGTATTATAGCCATAAGTCTGTGTGCATGTGTGTGTGTGTGTGTGTGTGTTTCATCCCGCCTGTGCTATCTGACAGGGCAGATTGTGATTTTTAGCTGAGCAGCGCTAATCTCTTGTTACAATATGAAGCGCTGATTACACTACTGCACTACTGAACACTGTGGGAACGACAGAGGGAGAGACTGTGTGTGTGTGTGTGTGTGTGTGTGTGTGTGTGTGTGTGTGTGTGTGTGTGGAGTATATGAGGGCAGATAAGATGAGGACAGGAGACAGAATTAAGTGCAGAAGAAGAGAGGAGAGTATGTGTTACAGAGGTGAGGTGAGGTTATCCTCAGTTTCTAAGTATTGTACATTTACTCATCTAACTTAAGTACGATGTTTGAGTAATTTTATGCTACTTTGACACCACTACATTTTGGAGGACATTACAGTACAGGGGTCAAGAGTCTTTGGGGTTGCCAGTTAGTGTGGAAAAAAGGGAAAAATGTATGAGGTAAGCGGGCGGCATTTCGGTACCAGTCCCAAGAGATAAGTGACAAAAGGAGGAGCGAGACCAGAGTGAACGTTGGTTTCATTGTTTGATCATCGGAGTCAGCTGAAGGAGTTTCAAGGACTGAAAAGCCGGGGAGGCTACTTTTCTTCCTCACCGGTAAGATATCGTTAAAGCTAGCTTTTAGCTAACACGAACACTGGCAACCCATTGAGGGCGAATGCGCTTCGAGCAACAACTGTGTTGTTACGTGAATAAAATGGAAGGGGGAGTGCGAGAGCGACATCTACTGGCTGGATGTTATCAATGTTGGCAATAGCACCTTTAAGCTTCCAGCAGTAGATACATTAAATTGAGCTTTCTACTGCCGTTTCCAGGCTACTGAATGTTTGATATGTTTAATGTTTGGACTGACATTTAAAAAAATCCATAAAACAAACAATCACTTAATCTGCTGATTATTCTCTCAATGTTATGAAAATAAATGTCGGCCACTGTCGACTGTTTTCTGTCCCGATACTTGTGAGATCTAATCTGTTATTTTTCTCTGCCAGCACTTCAGTGCAAAAAGAGACTTGCTCCTTCCACTCGATCTTTCCTGTGTGTAAATATAGACACGAGCACACAAACTCCCGGGGTTTGATGATCTTCAGGCGGCTAGAGAGAAGAGGGAGGCCAGTGAAGACCTTCCACTTGGCGAGTAAAGAGGAGAGAGGAGCTGTGAGCAAAGGACAACAGAGGAGGAGAGTCTCAGTGGCGCTTTGTCTTTGAAGACGTCGCCCCCCGGGGGAGCAAACAGAAGAGGGGGTCCCAGACGTGAGGCGAGGAAGGTGACGAGAGGCCGGGAGGAGACGGAAAGCGGAGCAGTGACCGCTGTCGGAGCTGCAGACCCCCGAGAGGCTCAGGCAGAAAAATATGCATCATAAAATATGAATTAAATATGAACCAACGTGGGATTTTTTTTTAAGGTTAGAGAGGGCTGTAATAAACAACAACAACAAAAGAAAAACAGTCTATGTGGCCGTATTGTGGGTGGAAACACTCAGCACAACATCAATGGAGAAGAAGAACTGCAGGAAGTCTGGTGGATTTCAATATTTCAGATACAGAAAGTATTTCTACACTGAGCTCTTTGTGGAGATATTAGTTACGAGTTGATTTAACCTTTGAAAGTTCAATGAATCCTTTGTTTAACCAGGTAGCCTCACTTATTTCCCCTTGTCCACGTCTGCAGAGTTTTGTTATTTAAATCTGCATTAACTGGGTTTTTTTCTGGCCAGGAGGGGGCAGCAGAAACGAGCTGTGAACTTGTTAGCTTATTTCCTCCAGCAGGTACAGAGCTAGGCATGGGGGGGATATGATATATACCATGACACAGCTATCGGGCCAAATAATGATGATCCACAATGTTATCCCGATTATCATAAAACATAACGCTTAAAACCCTTAAAATGGCACTATACTTTCCTGATGTTTTTGTTAAGAGACAAAATATCTATGTATTGCAACACAGATAGGACTTTCTTCAATATTTTTTTTAGATTATTTTTTAAATCAGGCTTTGTTATCCCGATAATGGAAATTCCCTACGATCAACTTATTGTAAGTGGTTTTCTGTAGCGATCACTGATCACAGGGTTTGTTCTGAGGACTTTTCCTCGTCCACTAAAGGGTCCCGGGACAGAGGATAGCGATGCTGTACTTGTTGTACTGGCCTGTATGAATAAAATTCCAGAGCAAGATTATCGTTCATTAGGAGGCTTGTTTGTGTCAGCTCATGAATGTAAGTCGTATACTCTCTCCCTTTTAGCTCCTGTTTTGGTCTCCACCACCTCCAGGGCTCAAGCTCCACTGTTCTCACCAATTCGTCTCTTGACTGTGTCTGTGTGATGTTTGCTGCTGAGCAGGTAGTGTTAATTGGCTCTAATAGGCTTTTCTCTGAAAACAGCTGCCTGCTGGAAATAACATTAACATTAAAGTTGCAGCCAGAAAACCCAAACCAGGCTTTAAAGCTGTCGGGCTGCAGCTGGATTATATTCATCTGTATGTGTGTAACTTTGAGACAGCCACTTTATGTTACTCATTCAATCCATCCATCCATCAATCCATTGTCTACCGCTTATCCTGTATTTAGGGTCGCGGGGGGGCTGGAGCCAATCCCAGCCATCATTGGGCGAAGGAAGGGTACACCCTGGACAGGACGCCAGTCTATCACAGGGCCGACATGTAGAGACAGACAACCATTCACACTCACATTCACACCTACGGGCAATTTAGAGTTACCAATTAACCTAGCCCCATCCTGCATGTCTTTGGACTGTGGGAGGAAGCGGGAGAACCTGGAGAGAACCCACGCTTACACAGGGAGAACATGCAAAGTCCACACAGAAGGAACCCGGGGACCCAGGACCCTCTCGCTGTGAGGCGACAGTGCTACCCACTACACCACCGTGCAGCCCTCATTCAATCCATAGTTAATATTAAAAATACTGATTAACAAAATCCCAACAACAAACACTCAGTGGCCTACCAAAACAAATATCAAAAGGTTCGTTTTTTTCCAGTATAGAAATAGCAATGTGATGAAAAGCTTGCCACTTTTAAGGATATTTCCTGTATTAGTCTACAAATTTTAAGCTTTTTGTGTGTCATTAATCCTCCATTCTCATTCCTGTTGCGGCAGAAACACAGTCACAGGTTTAAACATGTGGATAACGTTGCAACGTCATAGTTCTAAAAACATGGTTAACGTTGCAGTTTCAAACCCGTGGTGAACGTTGCAGGTAACGATGCAACGGTGAATTCAAACAAAGTTAGATTTAAACAACTCTACTTGGTAATGTTGAGGAAAAGATGATGATTTGAAGAATATGTTTGTTACATAATTTAGTTGTTCCCATAAATAAACAGTTTCACACAGGACACAAACAGCAGTCTCCTGGGTGAAAGTCATGTGTTTGTCCTCCTGACTTGGACTTTCTCACTCTTTATACCTTCTTTATACTCTCAGGGCCCTAGTTTCGTCCCTAGTTTCGACCCGCGCAGCCTTGCGCACGGTCAGTTTGGCAGTTTGGTGGATCGCCTGCGCCAAGATGGGTGTGGCGGCGCAGCAGGGGGAGGCGTCACAGATTCAGCTTGGCGTAGCGGAAGTTTCGTGGCAAAAAGCCTCGCCGAGACTGCGCTGAAAGCTCACCAGCTCCTACCTGGTCTACTTTCGGCGCAAGGCGCAAGGCGTAAATAAAGTCCATTCATTCAAGGCAAATCACAGCTTGGCGTAGCGGAAGTTTCGTGGCAAAAAGCCTCGCCGAGACTGCGCCGAAAGCCCGCCAGCTCCAACCTGGTCTACTCTCGGCGCCAGGCGTAAATAAAGTCCATTCATTCAAGGCGAATCACAGCTGGCGGAGTGGAAGTTTGGCTGACGGAGGGCAGTGCGCACACGTCACCGATACCTCACAGGCAGGTTTCCACAGTTCCAGGCACATTTAAATGCAATAAATAATCACAACAAACACTATTTAATGCAACTAATAGAATCAACACATGAATTTATATCTATATAGATTGTCCCGTCACATCTGACGTCAGATCAAAGGCGGATGGCACGCGTAACGGAAACTCAGCCTCTCGGACCAAAACATCTCCCTCTCTCTCTCCTGTTTTTTATAATATGGGCATTGTTATTATTATGATACGCGCGCACAGCGCGTGGTGGGAGCGGCGGCGCTGCTTCTGTCATCGGGTTGTCAAGTGACGGAACTTGCACTGAACCTCCCCTAACGCATTAAAGGTGAGGAGAGGAGCTCATTTGATTGGTGAAGATCTGAATCGGCTGTATTAATCCCAGTCCACGCCTCGTCTCCTCCTCGTCTCCCACTCACGCCTTCTTCTCCTCCCTCTTTCCCACTTGCGCGGGTGGGAGTGACGGGAGGTGTGCCTGCGCGAGCCTGCGCGGTGCACGAAACTTGCAAAGTCCAGGCGGACACACCCCGTCGGCGTGGCGCACGTGCGCTGCGCGCTGACTACGCCTGGTCTACGAAACTAGGGCCCTCAGTGTCTCATATTGCTGCAGCATCAAATGGAAAAAAGCAATACATGTGTAGAAATAACACACAAAATGACTTGAGTAAAGGGAGTGTATTCATATTAAACATATGAGAGTGAGGTTAAACAGAAGGTTTACGTTTACTGATCATTTGCTTTTCTTTCCAAACATCCGACCTTTGTTTTTGTGCCTTTCAACACATTTACTTTACTGGCAACAAGTCCTGAGTTTATCTCAACACATTCAAATCAGTTTTTTAGTGTGTTGCCACAGCAACAAAAGATAGGAAGCAGAGAGAAGCATCTCTTTAATAAGCAGAAGTCAAAAGTTGCATTATTGAGAAGATTTCCGCTGGAATAGAGATAGACACAAAGCACTGCGGGGTCTTTTAATATAAAGTTTCTCCTTCATTTCTCCTCTACAACTTGGCAGGCGATAACAGCTGGATATTAGTTTCCAGCTGAGGATTTCATATATATCATATTATTACTGCACTTATCTGTTATCTGACTATTATCTTCAATATGGACCATTATATAATGTCTCACACAGGAACAAACTCATTTCTCTCTTCACCCCCCTCTCTGCCACCGCTCAACACTGTCTGAATATGACGCTTTTTAAACGCCAAGATTTAGTTTCAGCCATAATATCCCAGACATCCCAATTATGGATCAGGTATCGTCTAGTATTGGTGGGAAAAGTGGGATGTATGCATGTCTGCGGCTGAGACGCCTCAGTACTAGTCTTTAAGTCCAGGCATCAGGGGTAGGAGGTATGTAACAGTATGTTAGTATGAAACTTTGACTTTTACATGGTTGTTCTAAACCTCAGCTGCAGGTCTGAAAGGTCAAATGTCTTGAATGGGATGAATGGAACTATAATTTAATTTGATAAAAACTCTTTCTCCCGAAGCTTTTATTAAATATCAGGCTGTTAATAAATGATGGTGGGAGTCGGTGACAGAACTGCAGGTCCCTTTATGTTTTTATGTCAAACTACTAAAACTGTTACAGCTATGGTGATGAACTGGACTAACCCAAGAAAACATGGGAAAACAGAAACAAAGTGGACTCAAACTTCACCAACGTTCCTGATGCTAATGATGTTTTTGCAACAGTTCACAGATTTTAAAACATTTCCCAAAAGAAACAACCCAAAGATGACATCATTACTCTTAATTTTGTTTTTTTAATGACACAAAATGCTGAAATGAGATGACCTACTTTGCCAAATATCCACAGACTCAGACTTGAATATCATTCTACCAGATATTTAGATATTTGTCACATTTTCAATCGACTGGTCAAGTAACGGAAATGTTCAACCTCTTTTCAAGTGTGCCATCTGCTGTTTTCTCTGCTGCCATCGCCTCCATTCTCTACTTTCTGACAACAAACCTGAATATACAGTATATATATATATATATATATATATATATATATATATATATATATATATATATATATATTTATGTCTGTGTTATTCCTACACTCCAGCGGTCGAAGGCTGCAGCCCCTTTAACTTCACCGTTATCGGTTGCTTTGCTTGTTTTTGCTCCGCTCTGCTCTTCTCTTATCTCCCTGACAAACTGAACTTTCCATCCAAGTGGTGAACAAACCTCAGAAACTAAGTAGAGAAACTCAATGTCACTGGAGTCGACAGTAAAAACCCAGCATACACTCCTCCTCAGGTTGGATGTGAATCATAGTGATGAGACAAAGTCTTGGGTTGGATCTCGGCGTTCGTGTTGTCTTTTTATCGGCTGTTGGTTTCATTTAATTTCCTCCTCGTTTCATATTTGTTGTACAACATGATATTTTATTACCTTTTATGTCGTTAATTTAGCATATCTGTATTCTGCCTCTCCTGGAAAGCACATTGGGTCAACTCCAGTAGTTGATTTTTTGTTTTGCTGGTTTTAAATGCGACATTAAAGTGAAATGAAGTCACATTCTGAACTCAGACTGTTCTATTGTTGTTCTGTTCTCAGATATTATATCCAAATGTTGATGATTCTTTATCAAAATGTTCATTGTATCAATCATTTGTGAAAGCCTACGATAGGGTCACAATATTGAGGCATTAGGGGGAAATATAATTTGAAAATGATATTATCTGACTTTATAAACTCAATAAACAATGAAACAATATTGGTGAAAATAACTCAGTGTGATCGGCCCCTTTGTGTGTAATATCCACGAGGACTGCCCCTCCTTTGTTTCTTTAGTGGATTATTTCTTATTTGTTGGTTATTTCCAAGTAACTTATGAGCACATCTCTGGTTATCACCAGATTTAAACTGGTGCCTTTTTAACCTATGTGGAGGAACTCAGTTATTCAAATCTGTCCACTAAATCAACCAGTTCTTTTATTTGTCCTTATCAACATGAGTGAAACATGAGCATGGATGAACCAGCCAGTGAAGGAGGCTGATGCACGAGTCTGCATCATGTTCTCTTTCCTTCCTAACACAATACTGTAAAACCGAAGCACGAACACAAAGTTCACAGAAAACAGCAAACTCACTGCCAGGGTTTGATTCATTCTGCCGCACAGAGCGATAAATATATAAATGTATAAAATCCATATCATGTAGCCGCTGTAATTATAAAAACACCCGGGCTATAAATAATAAGGCAGTGTGAGTCGACTGTGTGGGAGTTTTTTTAAACTTTCCAACTGCGTCTCAGCGTGTGTGCTGACTAATCCTCTGGGGGGGAGTTGGTCATTTTCTTGGGCTCCTATCTGATCATGTGGAGTCATTCCTCTCACACACACACACACACACACACACACACACACACACACACACACACACACACACACACACACACACACACACACACACACACACACACACACACACACACACACACACACACACACTGCAGAAAGTCAAAATCCAATTATGGAAGCAGCTGCAGGAAAAGGTTACACCTCTCTCTCTCTAATTGGTTACAATTCCCCCTTTCCTCTCCAGCAAATAAGGAAAGAGGAGACGAGCAGCACGTCAACACAGAGGAAAACTGAAAATTATGTTTTCATTCATATGTTTTGTCACACATAATATTTAAATCAATGAAGGCAAAACACGCCACACAAAATCCTTATTTCCTTCGACACAGAAAGAGGAGCCATTGCAGAGCAGACGAACACATTCATGCAGGTTTCTACCAAATCATAAACCAATCTCCATCCCAAACACTTTTTTTTTTTTTTTTTGCTCCAAGGTACACTAACTTTAACAGTCGGTGTTCTGTTGAAAAAAAAAACCCTGATCCCCCATCATTTCAGAGCTGGACCACGTATGATTTTTAATAAAAGTACAACCTGTATATTGGTTTCATCTCCTCTAGGTGACCTAATTTAATTTACTTTTCACCTCTCTCTCCTTCACCCTCCACTTACCCTCTGTCACCCTGCCTCCCCCCCTCCCCCTCATGTACTCACCATTTTCTCTCCCTTCCTTTTCAACCCGTCCAACTTTCATACTTGTTCACTCCGGGTTTAATCCCGGCTCGTCTGCTGTCCTTGCCCTTTCTTTCCCTCTTGCCCTTTCACTATCTCTCAGCATCTTTCCTGCACACTTTCTGGATCTCATTCCACCTCCGCCAACCCCTCCTCCTCCCCCTTTCATTGCTCTCAGCTTACCTTGGTAGGAAACAGAGCGAGGCTGGGAGATGGGAATGTGGGATAAGAAGGTGATGGACAAGTCAGATGGAAAGATACAGAAGAGAGAGAGGGGAGGGTGGGTTTTTTCGGTTTTTCTAGCAGGAGAGCAGCTTTGATGAGCTTCCCACTTCCTATGAGGTGTCACATGGGACACAATTCAAACTGAACTGGCCTCATATAGATTTTCATCTCCAACAGGTCAGAATATGCCATCTCAGAGGCTTTCACATTCAAATTAAAGTCTTTGAAACTGTCTCATATACATATAATTAAAGCTGTGATGAATTCCAATGCTTGGGGGGAAGTTTCTTCGCTTCCCAGGGGAAGCAGAAAGTTTCATATTGGAGCTTTTTTATCTGAACCGTGGCTGGATTTGAACTATTCTCAACATCTTTTTGAGAAATACGCATTTATCGTCTGAAACAATAACCTTGATTTTTTTTATTTGTTCCTTTCAGAAAAATACACATTACAATATAAAGTTGACACACAAGTCCACATCACATATGTCAAATTAATGCATTTCATGATTGGAAAGGAGCAGAAAGAAGAATATAATTCTTTTTTTTTTTTGTCTGCCCCTTACTTGAACAAAAAAAATAAAAATAAAATAACCTGCAAAATAGAAATGTTCAAGTTCAAAACATTCAAAAAATGTCATATGCATATTGTGTAATTTGTCTTTCTTTATACATTTCTTTAAACTGATAAATATCTGTACCTTTAAATCCTTCTGTTGAGAATTCCAAAGTTTGACGCCGCTAACAGAAACACACATTTGTTTTAAAGTGGTCCTAAACCGTAACCTCGTAGACAAGTCCTAGACAGAGTGCACTTTTGTTTTCTATCAGTGTAAACTGATGTGACAACCCTGTCTCCCAGAAGCCACTAATTTGTTTTCACAATTACATCTGGATGGGAAACATAATCACCGTCAAAGGAAAGGATTGTGTGCTCGCTTTGAGTGAGGGAAGCTTCATGTTTGTGACACAGCGACAAAGTGCAGGACTCACAATGCACTGGGCTTTTGGTTACATTACATTACGTTAATACATTAAAGTGTGACTTGGCAGATTATTTGATGTTTCCTCATGGTTTTGAAAAAACACATAAACCAAAATGTTTTGCACATCAGCAGCATATAAATGTCATTTTGAGAAGACATGATTGAAAAGATGATGTTCAAATAGTTCCTTTACAGCCGTTCTCAGTGCCAATGTCAGTGACCAAGGCTACAGGAAGCTAGTTTCAGTTTGAATGCAAAGCCGTAGCAGAAAACGCTAAATAAGCAGGTAATGAATGGTTATCAACAATGAAGGTTTGTGAGCTTTGATTTCTGTTTTTTATCAAGAGGTCGTTTCTTGACCAAATCACATCCAAAGATAATTAATGTTTCTCTGCTGCACACTCCTATTGAGTCTGAGTGAATAAGAATCAAGATTTGTTACCAACAGAAATGTGTCTCCAGCACTGAGCTGAAACTCTGCAACTATTTGACTTAAATGGAAGGTTCCTGATTTAAACTACTAATCTGTTCACAAACAGCTGCTTTATGTAACCACACGTAGGAGAGGTTTGGCTTATTCTGAAAAGATTTGTGGAGAAAGGTGTTCATGTAATTCTGTGGTATTAGCGCCAAAACGCAGGTAATACCACAATAATCCAAATGGTAAAAAAAACAGTATCCACCAATACAGCACAGACATGTCTCAGTGTAGTGATTACTTATCGAACGCTTGTGTAACAAATCCACGACGACGGGGTCAAGTTCAGCCCAGCATTAAATTAGTCTCCATTAACTCCCAGAGAAGCGTGGAGGCGCTCATTTCCTGCCGCATCGACTGCCAACAACTTCCTCCTCTCCTTCCTCTTCCTCCGCTGAAGCGAGGGATCTTTCTCCGGAGGTCACAACCTCGAAGCCGGCGTCTCCTAACAACACTGCT
The DNA here is from genome assembly GCF_963514095.1 of Eutrigla gurnardus. Taxonomy (NCBI): domain Eukaryota; kingdom Metazoa; phylum Chordata; class Actinopteri; order Perciformes; family Triglidae; genus Eutrigla; species Eutrigla gurnardus. The sequence continues at coordinate 5,004,196 of NC_139932.1, forward strand.
TTCAGGGTGATAACGGGGTCTGAAATGTGCGTACCACGGTCTTAATAGATCATTCTCACTTCAACCGAACCTCAACAGTCGTGCAGACTTTTAAATCACTAATTACTACAGAGGATCCAAAGAGTTGTTACATCTGATGTGGCTGCAGTTACATGAAGTCTATTATCCCGCTAATAATCTCAATCTGAAATGAATCGTATTCCAAAAGAAATTCCATTCAAACCATTCAGAGGATGAATGTGATGTCAGACGAGGAGGGAAGATCCCAGATAACGATCTTAGATGCTGCAGGTAAACGACGCTTTCCTTGTGTTGCCAAACCACACCGTGACTGGGAAGGTGAGGACACTCCAACGGTCTCCTAATTCATTATATCTACATAGACTAACGAGACTGCACACTCCATAGTGTTTCGGGACCAAACGGTGGTGGTTTGAAACACGGGGTTAACTCACAAAACAAACACAAAACGCTACAAGACTAATACTTCAATTTCGCCAACAAAATCTTTGGTTTTTGTTTCGGCATCAAAAGTTCTTGGTTCCAACGGGACTCTAATGCAGTCTCCTGGTGAAAGGATTTGCACCCCTCCACTACCCAGACCTTCTCCCTACATTTGAAATTAATTTGTGATACGCCGAAAAGCAAATGTAATCCACAATAAAATACTTTCCCCTCAAAATGTAAAAAACCCTAACACCGATCAATATCTACTTTTGTAAATCACACCACCCACTGGAAGGGGGCATCAGAAACCTCCAACATTGGATCCCAAATGTACCCACAAGTACAGAGGCCGAGCAGAAACATATGGGAAACTCTTAAAAACTATGCATCCTCTAACTTTCATCAACAGAACAAACACGGAGAGAAGAAAACAACATCGCCATTCCATACATGCGGCTGTCTCTGAGAGACTCAGGAGGGTATTTCACAAACACCACATCCCTGTGCACAGCAAAGTCCTGAGGCTTGTCCACAGCAAGGACAAAATACCCAGAAAGCATGTGGACAATGTGGTGTATGCAGTCCAATGCAGTGCAGAATACAGAGGCCGGTATGTTGGGGAGGAATAGGCAAAACACAGAAGAGCCAGTTCTTCTTTTTAGAAACTGTGAGAAAAGGTCAAGTGTCTCAAATACATCCGGCATATAAATTTAAACATGCCAACACGCAAATTAATTTTTCTTTAAAAAAACAAAACCCAACTTCATATTTAAAGGTAAAACTCAATGAGGCAGGAAGGTGAGGATGGGGTGTATTAACTACAGCAGATGACACAAACAATCTCCCTGCCAATCTCCAACAAACAGAAGAGTGTGATAACCTTTCCATCCATGTGTAACAGAAGACGCTGATGCTCTGAATGATGATTTACAAAAATGTGTTTACAAATTTCAAAGAAAATCAGATAATCAAGGAAACAAATCTGCATATAAATAGCGGGCGACACTCTTAGGCCTTCTTAATGACAAAAAAACAAACCGGTTTTGTTGACAGTAGGGAAACGTTGGTGTTTTGATGTAACGATGTAGATTACATCTTTGCTTTCTCCGACTTCCATTAAACTTACTCTGTAGGGATCCATCACACTCAATTGATTTGATGTGATGGGTGAGCTTTTTGAATTAAAAACAATAATCCTCCCCCTCTGACTTCTCCTCCTCCCCCAAAATATGCATAACTGTGCACTGTTAAACTTCCACATATCTTAAGAAGGAGTTGGTATTCATTTCCCGTCTGATGCCAGAGAGATCGAGGCGGCGGCCTCTCGAGGAGATGTTTGTGTGTGAAGTCTGTTGAAGTGTTTATCAAGGTTCAAAGGTTACCGCTTGTTTGAAAGAGCCCGTCTCAGGCCCGCCAGTCATCTTTTCTCTTCACTAAAACCCCCGTTTGACGCGCTTGACACCAAGAGTGTCTCCGCTGTGAGCGTTTTGTCTCTCTGTCTGTATTTCCTTTCTCCCCGTCCATCAGTCGGCGGCGGCCGACGATGGAGCGATGTGCCACGGAGCTCTGCGGGGGGATTCACGGAGACGCGTCTGAAAATCATAGTGACAATATGATAGCTGGAGCTGACAGCCCAGCCAACACACACTCCGACACACACGCAGTCTGTTCTACTGATACGGCTGACATTTCTTATCACTTAAGTCGCCCGACAGGCGGGGAGGAAGACAGATGGAAAGAGAGACAAATAGCTCTAAATTCCATAGAGGAAGAAGTAACTGACGAGATTGATAGAAGTCTGATAGACGGACAAACGTTTGGAGAAAAGGGAGGGAAACCCACGCAAGCGTCTTCATCTGGGATGTTTGACGGGTGGAAGCTACACGTACAAACATGGAGCCGGAGAGTTTTAATCTCCCAATATTTCATCTTGAATAATATTCAAAAGCAATTTTTCACCCTCATGAGCCATCCACGTCTCCTACAAAACTATGTCCCCACACAATTAAACTGCACTCAGTTACTTTTCTAGGGAAAGACTGAAACATCCAACTACACAAAACACACAACATAGTTGGATTCAGGAAATAAAAGTACTTTGTTTGGGTTAGTAAAAGAAAGTTTTGGGCTCAAAATAACGAAATGAAAAATGCAGCATTTGAAACTAATTTGCGTTACCTCAAAAGCAAACGTAATCCACAACAAAACAGGTTTCCCTCAAAACGTATTTCACAACAAATACACCTGGGAATGTAATTTTTGTAGGAGATCAGGCAGAGACAGACAAGGTGCATAAGGACAGAAACTAAAGGATTTATAATATGATATGTCTCGCTTATATCTCGCTTCAGCTAATGTCTGTACAGGACAATGACTGCAAAAATAGTCCATAGTCGATAGATTTTCCATAACCTTCAATTTCTATTGTGAAGTTTGAAGTAGAGCTTTGCTAAAGCAACACGTTTCTATTAATTCCAGCTTCTACTAGGCTGCTTTATTGTGAAACACTGAAACAGGAACATTTCCAACGTTACGATGCTGAACTTGCAGTTTCTTTTACCAAAGACTGGGCATTTACTCTGTTGTTGTTCAACTGGTTGTTCCCCATGAGGACGTTCTACAAGCTAAAAGCATGACATTACCATACAAACACAGAGCAGTCCTCTCAGACTCTGACTGGAGAGCCCACGTTATTGGCCAGGTTGCAGTGGGTTGAATCACTAATCCTTGGGAAATGTTGTGGTGAGAATTAGAAGATAACAATCCTGATAGAGACTTTTACTTTGTGGTGGTTTGAGCCTTGTTGTGCAGACCTTTGTGGATCCGGTCTGATTTTTAACAGGACATCACGTTTTAAAAAAGACTTCCTTAAGCTTGTTTTTGTGTGTGGACAAATTAGCTCAGTGAACACAGTTGGAGAAGCATTGGGAAGTAATTTGCCCCCTGCTGATTCCAGCGCCAAAACTCTGTCTTGATGAATGGATCTGTCAGTGATCAGTGCAGGACTGCACTCCCTCTCTCTCTACAGTCACCTAGCCAACGTAATGCACAGACAGGAAAGTGAAAGAGTAAAAGCTCTTCCTGTTGTGAGATCTTTAGCTTTGCCAATGAACCTCAATCAAATGGGCTTTTTAATGTCTATTAAAGTAGTTTTGTCCCAGTAAAAGTGCAGACTGATGCTGCATCGAGACAGAGCCACTGAGCACCAACCTTCCCTATCTGCTTCATCTTAGCTCTGGACCCACATGTATTAGGCTGCGTTCAGCCTGGGCTCAGATATACCAGGTAATACCAGGGTATATAGAAATCCCCAAGGTATGATTCTCAGAATGGTCATAAATACAGATGCTGCTCTTTCTGCAATGTTGTATTGATGTGATGTGTGGTAGACGCCACCAGAGGTCGTCTCTATAGTATAACAGGAAGCTGAGCTCAGTGTTTCCATCTTGTGTCGCCCTAAAAAGTGTGTAGTTTATAATACATATGGCAGGTTTAATTCATTTTGCTTTTGAAAACAAATGAAAATTGACATGACAAACAGAGGCACTTTCCTTTTACTGCAGTGCTCAATTGACTCAATGAGCTTTGCCACCACATCTCAGAGGACTACATCCATCATTTTAATCCTTTCTGTTGGCTTTGCTGAAGTTCTAAATAGATTGGTCAGTGGCCTCTCTAAAGGCTCATCAGACGTTGAAAGGCGTAGAATAATCTAGGCTAAAACTAGACGTCTAGTAAACATTACATTTAAATACATGAATATTTCAAATTTATTTTTTAATTTATTTCTGATCACAGGGCTGACATGTAGAGACAACCATTCACACTCACATTCACAATTACGGGAAATTTAGAGTCATCAATGAACCTATCCCCATCCTGCATGTCTTTGGACTGTGGGAGGAAGCTGGAGAACCCGGAGAGAACCCACGCTTACACGGGGAGAACATGCAAACTCCACACAGAAGGAACCCGAACCCGACCCGGGAATCAAACCCTCTCGCTGTGAGGCGACTGTGCTACCCACTACACCACCGTGCAGCCCGGGTTCTGATACATTCGTCAAGTAACTACCATAGAGTCTAGAGATGTATGGAACGTTCTCACCAGGTGGAACGTTCAGAAAGTGTCTTCGGTCAAATTCTTCAGATAAAAATACATGAGAAAAGTTTCTAAAGTACTTTTTCCAACACCAAAGTGGCATCTTGGCAATACAACTAGTGACTTTTTTTCTAGCCTTCATTTTCTATTTTCAAAATATGAAAAAAACTCAACATATTGTTGGCATCTTCTGTGGTTATGAGCTCCATATTCCAATTAAAGACAGGAGAAAAAGTGGAGGAGACGACATGGCCGATTCTGTCCTCGGCAACAAAGCCCAGCTCTCACACCAGGCTATTGTTTATAATGATGATTCAAGTGAATTTGGTGGCAGATGGAAACTTTTTAAATTCATTTGCCAGATTTCAGTCCAACTTCCACACCGGCACCTTTCTGATGACATGCTTTGCTCAGAGGTTCCAAGGAAATGTTTGCCTTATTCCATTGCCCTACTTTTCTTCCTGTTCTACTTAGAGTGTGTGCGTGTGCGTGTGTGTGTGTGTGTGTGGGCAGTTTCATCCTGGCCCCCATAAGGGTTTCTAATGACCAATTTACATAATTAACACACTGAGGCATGGCAGGCTGCCTCCTCTGTGACACACACACACACACACACACACACACACGGAAATTCAGCGGTAGTGAAGTTGACTCAAAGCCAAAAAGTCTCTATTTTACTCTGATTTCATTTTTCTTTCTTTCTCTTGTTGTCAATATTCTCATTAAACACTGCCTTCTGTCTTTATGTCTGACTATTATTAATATTCATTTTAAGTATTATGAGGTGTTTGTAACCTTAAAATACTTAACTGTAGTGGTTTAAAGGCCACAGTTCAGTCCGCATGTGAACTAAGGATTAAGAACAGTTTAACCACCATAGTGCAAATAAAGTTTTACTGCCCATTGTTACCAGCCGATATTCAGAAGAAAAATATGCGAGTGGGAGATCGGCATTAATGCTTTCTAGTCGCCAATCCCTGCTGATGCTATACAGTGAACAACAAATCTGTTCAAATCTGCTGCTAGGTAACGTTAGCAGTGCCGGAGCTAACAGCTATCGGTAACCGAGGTTCCAATCAGTTTCAATAGGATACCTTCAAGCCCTACTCAGTAAAAAAGTATTATCATGATGTGTTCAATGTTAACTTGTAAAACGTAGATTTTGCTGAGAAACCTAAATAAATAGGAAATGAGTAGCTATTTAACTTCCTAACACAAATGATCATTACAACTACTAATGCCAAAACACTTTAGATAAAAAAAAAAGTGTATCAGCTGCTATAACAAAACTATAAAACTATGTGTATCGGCTAATAAGGCTCATTGATGATCAGCAGTCAGTATCTCTGGTAAAGAAACGTGATCAGGGCATCTCTGAAATGTATCCAGTAGAATAAAATGTTATTTACCTCAGAATGACAAACACAGGAACACAAAATCAACAACAACAACAACAATATTCTCACATGTTTACTCCACAAAACACAAAGAGCAAAGTGCCACTTCGGTTCCAAAACACAACAAGCAATTATAAGTGCATAATAAATGTACTTCAAGGTTTCCAGCTGTGCTTTATAGCGGGGATGAAAAAAGACCACCTCTACAAATATAAACATTTAAACCATGTTATGGAAGAGAACATTTTCAATTAGGTGGAAAACCAAAGGCCATGAATTAATGGATGTGTCTGTTTAGGCAACTGTCCACATAAATAAATTAAACGCATGACGAGTCTTGGTGGCTTACCACGTCAAGTCATTTTCCTGGAGGAAACCAAATAACGTGCCAGAAAAATAATAGAAAATACAGCTTCTGTTAGGTTTAAAGGTTTAAATTTGTAATTTCTTTTATTTTCCTAACCTTTCTAAATTGAGGAGTGTGTGGATTGAGGTTCTGCACTTCACCTTCTGCAGCCCATTTGTGAACCAGGCAAGGTTAAATAATAATGAAAGGGTTGAGCATGACCTGTTCAAAGACCATTTATATTGTAAATACAAATTAATTATTTGGGTTTATGATGGTTTTTCAGTCCACTTGATGGTGCTGTTTTCTGGCGCGGTCATAAGTAAAGCCAGGTTTTTGGCAGGAAGTTAAAAATGATAGTGGGAAGTGAGATGAACCGGGTTAAAACGTAATGTTATTGGGTTGAACGGATGTTAACAAACCCCTAGAATTTGCGGCAGAGAAAGTGAAACAAAACGCAATATGTTATTGCAACACTCAGCATATTGCAGAATGTTTAAAATCATAATTACATCGTATCATGTCCTACCCAGATCACCTATGAGAAAGTGGGTTCATACAAAGTGTCCCTTCAATATAAACGTCCGTCTTCACAGGAAGTGAGGTTTAGGTAATGGATTTAGAGCATGGCTGATGTTAACGTCAATCACTAACAACCCTTGTGACTAGCGATTGACAATCTTGTTGCGTGACTATCGACAACAAAGCGATTCACCTTACTAACAACTGACGTGAGAAAATCTCAGCGTTTACTTTAGTTTTGCATGGGACATGAACAGCAGTCTTGTGTTTATTTGGATCGATCGGTGTTAGCTACGCTGCTCCATCCATCAATATACAGAATTACATCATCTAAATATGTCTGCAACGTTATTCTACATAGACCTTCATAGACAGATCGTCTGGTGTCCGTACAAATATGTTTTACTATCGTAGCGCTAGGTGACAACAGCCCACTAAGTCTTGAATCGTTTGCATCACCTGGCGAGAATACACATCTATTCTTGACTTTGTATTGACAGTGTATGCTCATCACACCTTGTGAAACATTTGCATTGCGTTTGCAGGATTTTGACATTTAAAGGAATTTGTTGCTAAGGGGGCTTCTGTTATGTTGGCAGGGAGAAACATGTTTTTAAGATTCCCAGTTGGTTATTGTGTTGTAAATAAACTCTACAAATGTATAACACCTGGACAGTTCTGCACTATGCTACAGACACTGTAGGAGGAACAGTAAGTGGGAGAATAAATCTACATCTCTTTGTTCAACTCACTGGTGTTTCACTGGGAGCTGCAAGGTGCAAGTGTAGACGCGGTGTACAGTCTCACACGACCTCCTCAACTCTGCTCTGTGCAGTTTAGGGTGCCACGAAGACTAAATCTAACAGGATTAGATCGACATATTACATTTATTATACACAAATGAACATATTTACTTTATGTTACAAGAAGGAACCATCATTTTTTATTTCCCAGCACCAGAATCTCTTTAGAAAATCTCATGTTACTGCAGCAGGGTCTGATATTGCCCTGCTCAGTGCTGTGTTGTCTAAAGCTAACGTTGGTTTTGTGGTCTAAAGCTAACGTTGGTTTTGTGGTCTAAAGCTAACGTTGGTTTTGTGGTCTAAACCTAACGTTGGTTTGTTGTCTAAACCTAACGTTGGTTTGTTGTCTAAACCTAACGTTGGTTTGTTGTCTAAACCTAACGTTGGTTTTGTTGTCTAAACCTAACGTTGGTTTTGTGGTCTAAACCTAACGTTGGTTTGTTGTCTAAACCTAACGTTGGTTTGTTGTCTAAACCTAACGTTGGTTTTGTTGTCTAAAGCTAACGTTGGTTTTGTGGTCTAAAGCTAACGTTGGTTTGTTGTCTAAACCTAACGTTGGTTTTGTTGTCTAAACCTAACGTTGGTTTGTTGTCTAAACCTAACGTTGGTTTGTTGTCTAAACCTAACGTTGGTTTGTTGTCTAAACCTAACGTTGGTTTTGTTGTCTAAACCTAACGTTGGTTTTGTGGTCTAAACCTAACGTTGGTTTTGTTGTCTAAACCTAACGTTGGTTTGTTGTCTAAACCTAACATTGGTTTGTTGTCTAAACCTAACATTGGTTTTGTTGTCTAAACCTAACGTTGGTTTGTTGTCTAAACCTAACATTGGTTTTGTTGTCTAAACCTAACATTGGTTTTGTTGTCTAAACCTAACATTGGTTTTGTTGTCTAAACCTAACATTGGTTTGTTGTCTAAACCTAACATTGGTTTGTTGTCTAAACCTAACGTTGGTTTTGTGGTCTAAACCTAATGTTGGTTTTGTTGTCTAAACCTAACATTGGTTTTGTTGTCTAAAACTAACGTTGTTGTTTTTTTTTACCTAAAGCTATCTGTACGTAGTAATTTTAAAAGTTTTGACAATTGTTAGTCTTGCTGAGCGACACAAAAAAGGGAAATTTGTTTCCATGTACAATAATCAATACATTTGAATGTTCTGACTGCTGTGATGTGTTGATATTTCATCACAGAAGACATCTTCGACTTGTTTTCCTCCTCTGTCACTATCAGGCTGTCAGTATAACGGCTATACTCAGATCAGCCCTCCATCGTCATCTTCTCAGACTGGTAGTTTATAAGAAGCGAATGGAGGCTTCACCAATGCAAACACAATTTCATGAGAAGGAAAGCGAGGAATGCTAATTCACCTGGGAAGGCTGTGCTCTAACAATGCGGGGTGTGTCTGGTGTTGGATTTCCAATCTGCAGTCTGAATAGTCCGAGAACACACTTGACTGCCGTAATGAGGTACTCTCAGTACTGTGTGTGTCTGTATAAACAGGCTGAACCCAGAGCATTATGGGTACCGAGAGAGGGAGTGAAAGAGAGAGTGAAGAAAAGGGGATAAAAGTAAGAAAAACTCCAGAGTGCTTGAAGAGGAACAAGAATCCCTGGAGTTCGCCCCCCTCCTACTCTTCCTCCCCTTTTATTCCTCCTCTCTCGCCTGTACAAACATGTCCCCGCCCTCCTCCTCTTCATCCAACCCACCCCCTCTTTCAACTGCCCTCTTTATCTCTCTCCTTCCTCCTCATCTTTCTCGCCGCTGAAACACAAAACCCCTGTAATCCTCATGATCCAGGCCTGTCCGGAGGGGAAGGGAAGAGACACAGAGAGAGAGAGAGAGAGAGAGAGAAAGTGAATGAGAGAGAGAGAGAGAGAGAGAGAAAGTGAATGAGAGAAAGTGAAAAGGAGAAACAGAAAACGAAGTAAAGATATGCTGTATATTATGATTATGAGCAGAAGGCTGGTTTAGGTTTCCTCTGGGAGGCAAATAACAAACAAGACGACTACTTTCTCCATTATTTCTAAATTTTGCTAATCTGGTGCTTCTTATTGTCCATGTTTAGGGAAAGACTAGGGTTTAGGTTAAAATTGCACAGATAACGGCATCAGATATGAGTCTGACACTGACTCAAATAGCTGGATCGTACAATATCATTTTAAGAAATAACAATTCAGTACATTAATATCTATGCATTTACATTTTGTTCTTAAAATCAATAGGAAATCAATGTTTAAGACAAGCCTGATGTTGCCTTTCACTATGATGGGAAGATTAAATCGTTTATCACAGATCGGGATTAAAAAAAACAATCAGTAAGTTGATCGTGGTGAATATCTTCACTAGTGACTTGAAAAAGCTGTCTAGCTCACTATCGTGGAAGAAAAGTAAAAATTACCGCTTGACTTAGTATGAGAAAACATAGAAATGTTCCCTTTTTTAAAAATCCTTCATATATACAGGGAGATTTATGATTACCTTATTTAATGGGTTGATTATTTGTTTTTCACTAAAATGGGGAAAGAATAGTCTTCTCTCTGCAAGAAAAATATCTATTCTATGCTACCTTTCAGCAGGCCATCATTTCAGATTCAGAGAAATGTGTAGAAGGTCGAGGTGACGGAAACTTTAGAACAGTGACATTTTTAATATGTTGCAGCAGAGCAGTTGGATGAATTGATGAATACGACCAGGATCAACGACAGCCAGAAGGACATTTTTTTTTTTAAAGTTCGCTGTGACCTCGACAACCAAAGCCAAGGTTTTAAAAGCAGCTCGGGCCGCTTATGCAACCGGTGACACACTGTTCATCTTCAATGGAGGTCGAGCCCACAAAGAGCAAACCGCTGATGAGCTGAGATTCAGACACGAGTGCTGTGACGAGAACAAAGGCTCCTCTTCGGGTCGGTTGACATCAGGAGAGCCTTTGAGCATGGAGGAGACGGCGAATGAGGTCCACCTACTTTACTCTGCAATTTATTTTCGGTGGTGGTGGTGGTGGGGGGGGGGGGGGGGGGTCTGGTGTTTGGTGGCAGACAAAAACCCATCAGAGCGTAGCTATCAGGTGGCTTCAGGACACACAGTCATCTACTTGGTTCCTGATAATAAGAGTCTGTTAGCGCTCCTCTTCTCAATCCAATCACAACGTGATTTAAAGGCAGCAAAGCGTCTCGGGCGACTCAAGCTATTTACATCACATTTTCTCCTGATTTCGCGTTCACAGCGGCGTCGCCGTGTTTTCTACACGGCCGAACAGTCACCTCCCGGCTCTGCTGGGAAACTGCTATTTCCACACAATGAGAATGCGTCGTGTCCCGGTCGAGAAGAGCAAGCCACACTTTTGGCAGTTCACTTGTTTTTAATAAGTCATAAAGATTCTAGACTAATAAACACGAGGGATGGGACGATAGAGGATTTTATCATGGCAATAAAAAACACAGTTTGAAAAAAGTTGTTAGTGGTTCATTTCCATTATGGGGATAATTGTGAATGTCATCACAATGGACTTGAAAAAGCTGTCTAGCTCGCGATCACAGTAGAGGCATTATAATAAAATGAGGCCTATTTCTAAAAAGAAAAGATACAAAAATATTGTTTTTTTATGAATTTTCCTTATTTAAGATTGTTTAATTGTCTCATCTGTGGTGCAATTAAAATATTTGAAGAGATTCCAGGAAGTTTTAGGGCCATTAAGAGTTCAAAGCATATTTTGGTTGGGAATTATTATTATAATTCCAACATAAAATCGTGAATTGCAATCATTTATTTATTTACTTATGGTTCCATACCATATTTCAGATACGATTGGTTGTTTTACAAACTGCTGCTGAAAGACGGATTGTGCGTCCTCTAAAATACCATACAGCTAATAGCCAGTTGATTTAGACTGGGATGAATTCCTCGCCGTCTCAAAAATCTGTTGCAACAGGAGTTGCGTCCCATAAAGGAAGTAATGACGGCATTTAATGGGAACTTTCACAGCAAAACAGCATCCCAAGACTGATAAACCTGAATGTAAGAGCCAAAACGCCATCATTTAACGGGGTCGGAGACTTTTAACAGCTTTCAGTTAACGGTTTAAGGTGTTTGAAGACTTTCTCAGGACCTACAAAATCTAGAAGCAAAAGAGAAAGGTTGGGGGCGACAAAGACATGTTTGCTTGAAAAAATAATTGCTTCTACCTGAACAAAGCTGGAAAATAAAAGAAGGGGTGAGGAGCCAAACCCTGACAAGAGTGCTGTCACAGCAGAGGAGCAGCGAAATGGTTTAATTCAAAAACGATGACAGTGAGTGATTCAGGAGTTCAAAATGATCCAGGAGATTAAAAATCCAGCCTGGAGCCAATATGGGGGTGAGGAGGAGATAGTCCCCCAAAAATCTCTAGAAAATTTTGATTATCTTACTCGATCCTTCCTGGAGCTTTTAGAAAATGTTTGAATAGTTGAAAAGAAGAAGTACACTGGCTGTTCACACACACACACACACACACACACACACACACACACAGATAGTAATGTAGCTCTAAGGGAAGATAATCTTTAGAGAATAATTTTATTCTCCCATTAAATCCTCCCAGACGCTTCCGAAGAATATCTGAATGAGGGTGAAAAGAAAGAAGAAAAAAAAAAACGCATCACACGCTGGCGGCATTCATGCTTCCTCACGAAAAAAGAAACACTCATTTGTCACGGGCCACAGCCTTGTCTAACACACACACACACACACACACACACACACACACACACACACACACACACACACACACACACACACACACACACACACACACACACACACACACACACACACACACACACACACACACACACACACCCTACATGAATTGAAATCATGAACACACACGCGGCAGGAGTGAGGAAGTATTCTGAAAGGACGAGCGCGGCGCTGACAGACAGATGTGTGTGTTTGTAATTATGCCGATGCTTTTCATGTCACTTTGCTTGATTCGACTGTGCTCTTTCATTACATGGCTGCATGTGTGTGTGTGTGTGTGTGTGTGTGTGTACACACTCCCATTCTCTTTGTGCTTTGACATTCTAGTTCATTAATTCTGATGCCGGCGTACAAACTTTAAACTTGTTGCGTCTCCCGCGAGGCCTAACACGCCTCCATGGTGATCAAACCAAGTGCTCCTCCTGCAGTGTGTGTGTGTGTGTGTGTGTGTGTGTCGTAGGGTGACAACCAACTATTACCTTCATGAGTAATTAGTCAGTCTCTTCCTTGTCCAAAATAGCAAACAGAAGAAAATGAGCGTGAGACGTTTGTGTGCGAGCAGCTCACAGAAACACAAGAAACAACAAATCCTCATGTTTCAGAAGCTGAAGAGAGCAAATGTTTTGTATTGTTGTTAGCTAGCATCCAATGCAAATTTCACTCAAAGCCTCAAATTCCGACCCCATGATGGTGCTAGAGGAAAAGTCACAGGAGCACCAGTCATTAGGATGCATCATCTGGAGAACATGAATGCCTGTACAAAACCTCATGGCAATTCATTGGCTGGTTGAGATTCCCCAGTGTGGACCTCAGTGGTGGAGCGACTCCAAAATAATCTAAAAAGGTTCAGTTGATGACAATGAAATAAAAATAAAGGAAAGCAAAACACACTCACATTTGAGATGCAGCAGTTGATTATTTCATTATAAGACATGCCGAGGATTAGTAGTGTCAGACGTGAAATAATGAACGGCTTAAAGTGCTTGAAACCAGATCAACCCGACCTCTCTGACTCACACCAAACGGACGTCACCTGGAATATATCCTCACAGCCGCCCGATGGACAAAGGTCAGTCAATCTCTGAAGCCTAACACGCTAATTAAACGAGCTGTCAATCAAAGGCGATGCCCAGCAGAGAGAGGAAGTCCATATTTGGGAACGACTTTCTATAATGTAACGGTTGGATTCATAAATAATGACAGTAAGCATAAACACAAGAATCAACACTTTTCATATGAACTGTTGTAATCAGTGACAGTCACCTCACTGTCACCTCTATTATTAAGGATGTGTGGTGTTTTTTCAGCACGACTCCCACGTCTGTTGAACTTTTGGGGCAAAAAGTGTTTTCTCATTAACAATTGAATAATTAACGTATACCGATGCGAAACGATCACCACGCCTTTTTACCATAATGTGTTTGGAAGATGAAAAACACTCCTCGTAACCCCCGGAGACCAACGCCACTCCTGCTACGTCCTCTCATGCAGACTCAGAAAGACACAAAGGTGTTCATGTGACGCACAAACCGAGTTGTGGTTGAAAAATGCCACCATGAGGACGTTCGTGCTGGAAATAAGTCATCAAACCGATATTTCCAAGGTCAACAACGAAGCGTCCCAACACAGATGTAGCGTTTAAAGTCTGTTAAACCATTACATTCTATTTTAAGACACTTTCTGAAATGTGGACGTTATGTAACAAGTGTGTTATGATTCAGTTCCATGAAGGCTAAAGACACAAACACTGGAGGACAGAGTGCACTCCTCATTGACTGTATCACTATGACTCAGCCAGCAGAGATTTCCACCACATGAGGAAGGCATTAACCCTCTACCTGTTGCTCCGGAGCACACACACAGAGGGTTTTTTTTAGAAGTAAGAAATGAGGAGAATAATAGAGAAAGAGGCTGTGGAGAGCAGTGAGGTAAGCTGCTAAAGCCATCAGAGGCAGGGAGGGTTCCCGCTGTTGTCCATAAAAGCTTAAATGTAGCAGACAGCTTCGAGAGTCTGCTTCAGTACTTTCCCTCCTCCTCCTCCTCCTCCTCCTCCTCCTCCTCCTCCTCCTCCTCACTTTTCACTCTGCAGCATTTCAAAGTTCATGTATCATAAAATTGAGCTGCAGGTATCCCTGATTCAGCCCCTTCTGGGATCAAAACATGAATCAAAGGAATGAAACAAGCCGGCTATTGGCTGGTTAACAACAAAGTGCCGCCATGGATCATGTGCACGAGCCGACAGGAAATACATTCAATGACATCGGAACAATCGACACCTCGCGGGCGAACTGGCCAACCACGGGCCAACTGTGGGTCATCTTCAGGCCGCCTACAGGTCAACTACTGGGCAACCACGGGCTAAATACAGGCTTATTATGGGCCGACCACAGGCCTGATACAGGCCAACTACCTGAAGAGGGGGGGCAGATGGTTGGTTGACCACGAGCCAAAACTACAGGCTACAGCCTAAATATGGGCCCCAGAACAGGCCTATATATGGGTCGGTTACAGGCCACATACAGACCAACTATGGGCCAACCGCGGGTCGTCAAGCTACAAAAATACAACATTTTTTATGTAACTTGCATACGTGGCAAATTACAACCAAAGCACGGTTAAATAAACCAACACTGACTTCACACAGTACGGCAACAGCTGCTTCCTGGGTGCAACTCCTCTGTACAGAGCATGACAGTAAATGATGCTTCCTTGAAAAAAAACCTGAGCAGGTGTTGGAATTTTTGTGAAGGAAACTTTGCAGCGCAGTATCACTCAGAAGAATGACAGACCTTGAACCAAGTATTCCCCAGACAAAGTCTGTAAAGTGAAGAAGAGATACAGAAAAAGACCTGATCGCAACCACAAAGAGCAGAGGAGGAAAAGGAAAAGTTCACCACAGAAAAACATAAAACAATGAACATTTAGAAGCAAAAGAAATGGAGGCAAAACCAAGAGCGGAGCAACTTTTTGTTCGTCTTTGGCACAACCCTGGAGCTGCTCGAAAATAAACGAGGAGAAAGCTTTCCACCACGGCGGAGAGACAGAAGCCACACTCGGCTGGCTAACACAGAAAAGAAAATACGAAGAAAAAAAACCAAACACATGAGCATCCATTCACCCACGCCCTACACACACACACACACACACACACACACACACACACACACACACACACACACACACACACACACACACACACACACACACACACACACACACACACACACACACACTAAAATACTGGCAACCGTCCTGACACTATTCAATCTCTCACACACATAAACACACCACAGTCACAGTTGGCAGCTGATAAAAGTCTGCTCCGAGTCATCAACTTTGGCTTCCAAGTCTCTTTCTCCCTCTCACTAACTTTTCTTCTTTTCTTCATTGGCTTTCTTCCATCGATTTCAAACTGTTTTCTTTTTTCCATTTATTTCTTCTCTTTCTTCTTGCAGCACTCCTCTTTGGTCCATTTATCATGAGTCAGAGTCCAAGACTCTTTTCTTCCCGCTTTCCTTCAATTCCTTCCATCCTTCCACCCTCCTTTCATCTTCCCTTCTTTACATTAGTGCTTCAATCCCTCCTCCCTTCTACCCTTCCTTACTCCCATCATTCATTTCTCCTCTCCATCATACCTTCAATACTTCCTCCCTCATTTCACCCCTTCCACCATTCTTTCTGCCTCTCTTCTTTCCTTCCTCACGTCCGTCCATCATTCTTCCCTCACTTCCATTATTTCTACAATCCATCTTTCCCTGCCATCATTCCCTAATTCTGTCATTCCTTCCATCCTCCATCATTTCCTTCCATCACTCTGTCCTTCCTTCATTCCTTTCATCTTTCCTTCCGTCCATTCCTTGATCACTCTGCATCAGTAAGGCTGTGGATTAATGAGCTGATTAAGAAGACTGAAAAAGATGGACACACTTTGTCACGTCTGAGGAGACGCTTACCATCTGTGTGTGTGTGTGTGTGTGTGTGTGTGTGTGTGTGTGTGTGTGTGTGTGTGTGTGTGTGTGTGTGTGTGTGTGTGTGTAGACAAAAATGGAGTCCAGTCAAACCCACACACGTCACATTTCATGATAGATTTCTGGGACTTAATCCAAACACAACAGTCAGTCAGACAGCGACACACACACAAACACACGCACACGCACGCACACGCACACACACACACACACACACACACAAACACGCACACACACACACACACAGTGAGAGAGAGAGAACCTTCAGCAGCAGCAGAGATGGCAAGCTGAGCAAGTGATGAAATGACGAAGACGATTAATAGAGAAATGAAAGAGAAGGTTCTGTCTTATTGTTTTGTTTACTGAAGCCGTGGTGAAACCAATCCCTCACTACGGTTTGCTGATGTGGCTTTGAGACGGTCAGTATCGATGTGTTCTGGACTCAATCTGCTGAGAACTCGTGTTCTCTCCTGATGTTGAAGATTTACAGAGTAAACCGTGTTGTTCACGCAGTTTCTACAGTTTGTCCTCAAATGTATTCAACTGAACCTGAGAGAGCGGCGGCTACCTTGTGAAAAGTCCCAAGTCAGTTCTTGTCAAAGCGATCTCAATGCATATAAAGACGAGTTCAAGTCTTGGCCTGAACAAGTCTCTCAAGTCAAATCTTTTCCAAAGTCAATCAAATTAGTTCATACGTTAATAGTCCAACGCCAAATATTTAATTTGTCAAATCACGTCTCAAGCCAATCGAGGCATGTCCAGGTTGAGTTTCATGTTTTAGCTTCACAATTCTGAATTCAAGTCTCAGGTCATTAAAGACAAGGATCAAGTCAAGCCCCAAGTTAGTTAAGGGAAGTCCCAAATACAACTATTTCCAAAGTAAATTAAGATAAGTCCAAAGTCTTGTCCAAACCAATCCTGTCTTAACACAAGTCCCAAGTCAGTTCAGACAAGTCAATTATTGTCAAAGCAAGGCTCAAGCAAATCAACTTGTCCAGTGTTTCCCCTACCATTGTACAGGCCTGGCGGCCTGCCAGGCCAAGGAGACCTGCCGCCAGGCCAAAAAAAAAAATCAATATACCAAAAATAAGCCACCTATCAATTCATTCATAAATCAATAATCATTTACATTAGGAGCGCCTCCGCACAGCACAGTAGACTTGCTCCGCAAGACGCGCGGCCGCAACAATCCTCGCCGCACGCTCCCGCTACTTTTTTCTTCGTGTACTTTACGCGCTTGATGTTGTTCTGATGCCGCTCCGCCTCGTCAAACCACCACGATGTCGCTTTCTACTTTGAAAACACGGAACGTTGACAAGCTGTTGCACTCTTCAGACTCGTGGTGTGAGCGGAACCGGTCCATAGGGTCCATAATATTTATTTTATTACATTACATTATTATTTATTTTTACATAATAAAAATGCCGCTGTGTGTCTCCGTCCAAAACCCGCTGCGCTCGCGCTGTCTGCTCGCACAGATCCGCTCGTGCGCACATGCGCTGATGCAGGTCGAGTGTTGTCGAGAAATATAAGCAGAGACGGCGCTCCTTAAAAACAACATCACGCCATGTGTGTGTAGTATTAGGACGTGATGACGTATGTACAACCGGCCAAAGCCCGTTTGCCCCCCCTCCCCGGGGGGGAGGATTGTTTTTGATAAGATGTGGAACTTTGAGTTAACTGCTGTTGAGTAAACCTATAACTTATATTGTACTTGATAAAATAAGACAATATATGCACTCATATGTCGTTGTAGTGTTTTACAGTATCTGTAGCTATTAATGTGATGCTCATCATTTTCCAGCCATATTTTTCTGGACCCTGATCATTTCCATCAACCAGCACCTTAATAAGTCACTCTCTCCTTGTGATCTTGAATACACTCTGGTTGAACAAAAATGTTGAATGCAAATATAATAATTGCAGAATTGCAGACTGCTTGCTGTGCCACCTGACTTAATCCAACTGCACCAATACACCATCCCACACGTCTCGTCTGTTTAGGGTTTTTTCGGTGGGTACCACCGGGCCTGAAAAAAATTCTAGGGGAAACACTGTTGTCCATGCCAAGTCTTGTCAAATCATATCACACATCAAGTTCCACAATCATGAGAGTTAGTAAGAGTCAAGTCACAAGTCTTCACAAGCAAAATGCAAGTCAGTTGTAAGCCTTATACCCAAAACCAAGTCCTTTCAAGGCCTAAATTAAATACTAAGGTGTGTGGCTTTGTAATGTCAAAACTTAAGTGTCAAGTCAAGCCTTTATGGGTTCAAATCACAGAGAAGTTAGATCCCAATCGGGTGTCAAGTCCTCATTTTGGTTACTTAAGTCTGACTCGTGTCCAAACCTCAAATCTCAACTCTACAGGCTTGTGAGTTTATATGAAGGTTTCTGGGTTTGGTTTGAGGATTAGATTCCAGATTGCTAGCCAAGAATTATAATTGCAGTTGAGGTTGGGGGGATGAACATAGACAAAGGAACATATTTAATCTCATATGACTGCAGGGTTGCAATATTTGTTCAGGAGGAAATACATACAAAAGCTGCTGACAATAAATTCAAGGCAACCAGGGAAAAAATAAAACATTGAGTTGAGCAGGAGTTCTCAGCCTAAATCGGTACACTTCAAATAGAGCGATGAATGATTTGACCCCGAGAAACCAATATTTTAAAACACCCACACACACATTCCGAGCCTTTGCTTTTGTAAGATTTGAGAGTGACAAGGTACAAGCTCCCATGGAAGGCTGAGAAAATGAAGGCGTTTAAGGGAACAAGAACTATTAAAACACACACTGGATAACACAAGTGAGGGGAATGAGATATTGCGAACATGGGGATGAGGGGGAAACAGTGATGGATGGAAGACAGAAGGGCATGTGGAGGAAATGCACACTCACTATAGCGGCATGCATTAATGTGAGCCGGCAGACAGAAACAAATCATTCAGATTGAACAATCACTCACATCAACAGCTCACACTTGGAGATTTCTGAAGGGCCACAGCAGCATAGCTGGACTCATATTTAATGGTTAAACTTGTCAACTTTAATTTATACTGTTTTCATAATATTCAAGGCTTTTTCCCCACATACAAAATTAAATGATTCTCTACAGCATGGAAAAGCCTCTTGTATCATAAAGTATGTTTTACTGAGAAACAAAATGTCTTAAATAGCCAAGATTATTATCTTGCATGCAGCAAGAGACACTGAGGTATTGTTACCAACGTGATAGTCAGAATGCGTCATTCACCGATATAGCAGTTTAATGTCTCGGCACATCAAGAGTACATGATTGAGAGAAGGGCGTAAGTGGACTGATGAAAATGCGTGCAAAATAACTCTCTGGGTTGAGGCTGCCTGGAATTTAAACTTGAGTACTAAAATAAAAAAGGGGAAAGGAAGCAACAACAGATTTGAAAAATGAAGCAAAGTGATGGAGGTTCTCAAGCCAAAACCGAGTCCCACGTCAGTCAAGTCAAATATTAAGCCTTTTCAAAGCAATCCCCACCTCAGTAAAGACTTACTCACGTCTCGCCAGAACAGGCCTCTCAAGTCAAGTGCCAACTCTTGTCTAAAGAAGTCCCAAATTAGTCAAGGCAGGAGAAAGTCTTCTCTAAATAAGTCCTAAGACAATCCATACAAATCAATATCCTGGCTGTCAAAACAAGTCTCAAGCAAATAGAGACATGTCCCATGCGGTCATTGTGTCTTGTCAAAACAAGTCTACTCAATTTCTACGACCTTGTAGCTAAATGAGAGTCAAGTCACAAGTTTTTAAAAGCCAAATACAAGTCAGTTCCAAGTCTTTCGTGTTACAGGGTTTGCAGAAATTCAGTAGCCAACACCACTGACTTCAAATCAGTAAGCTCTTTAAGATTTCAACTAAACTGAGTAGCAATAGTCAGACAGTCCAAACTAATATAATACAACCAAACGTCCTTCAAACCAAAAGATCTTTAGTTTAAATTCTAAAGGAAAACTCAAAGTTTCCAAAGACATTAGACGGTCACATTACATTTTGCATGAATTATGCAGAAAGGACACATCAGTGATGTACTGTGGCAGCACCAAGCTAGATCAAAGCTGGGTGAGGTCACAAACCCAACAGACCAAAACCCGACCACACCCAGCTTTCTACCCACAGAGGACAATGAACCATGTTTTCTTCTCTTCAAAGGCTTGTGTAGGAAAGTAGTGAGAAAACTTTATGATAAAGGGGTAAAAGTCTCATATATGGAAAGAAAAACTCAGAATATACTAATAACAGCATACAACAGCAAAGTTTCTTTTACTCCTAACAAAAGATCAATATAACCATCCAAAATTCATAATGGGAAATTTACAACAAATTAATTTACATAGGTCGTTGCAGTTAATCAGGGGAGTTGATGCTTCTGTCCCCGAGGGAGGAACCGGACTCCCGATTGGTTGGTGCAGACTGTCCAGAGTGGGAGGGGTCTGAACCCACCGGAGCCTTCTAGAAACACGGAGCCCATCTCATTACCCGTGCTTTGTGGATTTTACCTTTTTGCTTTCATAGTTTATAAATACACTTATACTCTGAAAGTACTAACCTTATTTACCTTTTAATTTAGGGTGAACATTCCTGTATTTATCATAATACATATATATATATATATATATATATATATATATATATATACTGTATATGTGCGTATTTTGCAGGGGAAAAATATTGCAATGTCAGTTTTGTTCCGATATCATGCAGCCCTGGTACATGTTCATACGGTTAGCCTGAGGTTTTTTTATTTTTATAGTTCAATATATAGAAGCACCTAACCAACTGTATCATCACCTTGTTCCCAGGTCCTGGGAGGGTCGACATTATAAATAAGAGACCCAGAATAATGCTGGAGGCCCCCCAGAATGGAGGTGAAGGAGAAAATGTGGACACAATATTGGACATGTTGTTGAGGATCTGGCCTGAAGACAAGTATGTGTGTTTGTGTATAAACAAAGGTCGTATTGTAATCCCTGATGCACTCGAGGTTGACATCTAAATTACTTTAAGCTTCCTAACTCCATCCTTCATGAATTATAGTCCCTGAGTGTGTGTGTGTGTGTGTGTGTGTATGCTCTCATATCTTTATGAGGACCAGTTTCAGTTTTAGACCACGAAGTGAAAACAAGTTTTCAAACCAGGCTTTTAGGGTTAAAGCGGTTAAGTCTGGTTAATTGTACTCATTCCTCCGTTTCTTTGTGTTGAAACAGGTATTTGTGCCAGCCGTTATCATCTTGCCACAGTAATAGAAGGATATAATGTCGGTTGTGTTTGTGCATTAAAGCTTCAACAACAACATCAGAGAGTTCAACTCGAAGGCAAATAGTAACATAAAAAGAGAGAGAGGGGTGTGTAGTGTCAGTAATTGGCTGATATGTGAGAAAGTGTTTGTGTGAGGGGCAGCCGGGTCTCAGCAATAATTCATTTCTAAAAAACGGCCTGAAGCCTCCAATTAACCCCTTCACCCAGACCCCCAACCCCCCCACACACATATGCACCAAAAACCACACAAGCAGGCGAAGCCGCCAAAATAAGCAGCAAATGGAATTCATGGGAAACCACAATGCCTTCTAATGACAGCAGACGCAGCCTGACACAGTTAGAATACTGTGTGAAAAGGGTGAGAGAGAAAGTAGTCTGACAAGAAAAATGAGGAAGAAAAGTACAATTTTTGGTGGCGAAAATATGCTTTCATAACTAATAAAAGGGAGATAAAGTTGAAAAATCACCCTTACTTGTTCAGTGTTCAGTCCTGTTGATCTCCGATGACATCAACCACCTCAACTCCTGAAAGACACACAGGAAAGAAGTGTGGATGAAGCCTTCAGATCATTTACTCAATACCACAACAGTGTAGAAACAGTGTAAATAAAAGTAAAAGCAAAATTGATGAAACGAGTAAAAACTTTATCTCGTTAGATAAAACAGATTTTGACAAACACAGATTTTGCAGCTGAAAAAAGGTAATATATTATATCGCTATAACAGTGTATCGTGACTTAATTATCACGATAATATTGTATCGTTGGACCTCTAGTGATTCCCATTCTATAACAATATATTATCATTCTTTTAATTTATGTTTTGTATTGATAATCCGAGCCTTCATATGCTGTCAGACAATGTTATATTGGCTTCCATAACATAGTTGAGTAGAAGTATAAAGTAGCTCACATAAAATAAAAGTATAGGGAAATTGTACTGAAGTGCTTTAGCAACATTCCACCACTGTTTTGGGTAAATTTGGGATTTATAAGTTTGACCATTTGGTCATCTGATATCTAAAAACACAGCATGAAGGATTGATGACCGACCTGAGGGTAGAACTCTGATTACAGGTCACGTAAAGGTCACATGTTTGTTAGTGATTAGTGACGGCATCATGTTTCGTGGAGGCGCTTGTTGCACAACTTGTTGGTCGCTGATTCTTCTCTTGTAAGCTCCATGTTTTGCTGAAGTTATTTGAGTTTCATGTGATGCTATTAATACAGAGTAATCTTGTTGATAGAGTCACTAAAAAGTAATAAAGTTATAAAAAGACATTTCTTAGCTCTATGCGAGTGGGTGTGCCTCTCAAATACAACAGCATCAAATAGGAGTCTGGCTGTAAAAACACATGATGATGATGAGAGTCTATAAAAACGTTTACTGCTTTGACCTCAGTTTCAAATTGTTGAGGCCATTTAGAATGAATACAGAAAGTATTTAAAGAATGCAATTAAAAATGAAATCTCATTTTTAATTGCATATTCTGTCAAGAATAAATGAGCTGATGCTAAACACAGCTGCTGTTAATTGACATGAGCTCAAACACCTACGAAAGAGAAATGGTGACATGCTTATCTGTGTGGAAGGTATTACTTACACACAATACACCGGAGGTAATGATGGGAATATAAGTCCGAACTCTGTTTCACCAAAACCCAATCTGCTACAGAACCTGCTGTGGATCAAAGGGAACTCCAGGCTTGTAGTCACAGAACACTGATGGCGATGTTTATTAAATGGAATTAATTCACCAAAACGCCAGAAACCTTGTATTATCCATCAGAGAGAAAAGCATATTACCGCCTGGAATAATAACAAATACTGGAGCTCTGCCCAGGTTTAAATAGACCCCTTCAGCAGGGCATGAATTAAACTAAAGGCATTTCATTTGTGATAATACGGGTAGAGGGCCTGGCTTTTTCTCTCATAATGATAACATTAATGCCTATGGGCTCCAAAATAAAGAGACTTTTTAACCGAGGAGATAAAGGAGAAATCAATTTGCGGAGTAATCTTCGTAATGAGACAACCAAACACACAAAAGCTCCGGACACTGCAAGTGTATAATGAGCCGAGAGCAGAGAGTTGACCACACTGTGGAAGTCCTCCACTAAGTGAGAGTCCTGCATTTAAAACACAACTCACAAGTTTGTATCAGAAACATTCACAAAATATACAACAGGTAGGTAGGTAGGTAGGTAGGTGAAAAGTAAAGAGTTGTACTATTACAACACTGCTGCTGCATTAATGTGGATGTCGGCTATTTCTGATAGTAAGATTGTGATTCAGAAAACTTTATTGTGCATCATTCATGTGTCAAAAGCATCCGTTTATACGGGTGGGCCAAGGCGAGGATGGAGAGACTCAACGTTAGGAAACGTGTTTCTAAAAATAGAATAGTACTGATTTTTTTACTATTGTAATTATATTTGATTCCCGAAGTTCTCCTCTCCTGCAGAAACACAAATGAATGTCGGCTTTTATTTTGCATTGACACAAGCAGCAAAGTAGCTCGTGAGGCGAGATTGCGTGTGTGTGTGTGTGTGTGTGTGTGTGTGTGTGTGTGTTTGTGTGCGTGTGTGTGTGTGTGTGGTGAAGTTTGTTTGGCAGCACTTCTTACAATGTTGAGGCCCTCGGTGCTCTCCAACAGAATGGCCCAGTCTGTCTCCACTCTATCTCAAAGAACCATATGCTTCTGGATAGCAGAGCCGGCTCGTTCTTGTTCGTTCATTCACGCACACGTGCGTGTGTGCATGTGTGCATGTGTGCATGTGTGTGTGTTCATTTGTTTTTCACGCGAGTGTGCATCCATATGTTCTAGCATCTAACATCCAGCATCTAAACATCCAGATGGCGAAGCATCAGTCGACACAATGTTTCCTTCCATCATCAGGAAGTGGCTTGAAAACCGTAAAGAGACAATGAATATTCATCATGTGGGATTTGGGGAGCGACCACACCGCTCTCTCGACGATTAGTAGTGCAGAGTGTTATCTTATTTGAATATATATATATAAAAAAAAAGCTTTTAATTTTAAACCCCAAAGAAGGCTGAAGAAATCAGAAAAACGGGTTTAAATAAGCAAAAGGGTTGGATTCAATTTGAGAGGAGAGAAACTTGTTGAAGGTTTTATCAGATGGATTTATGCGGTTTTCAGATCGGTTACATCCGTTAAAGTCCTTCATTTAAATTTTACTGAAGTAAAAGTATGTAGTATAATCTGGAAAATGTATTAAACGTGTAGAAAAAAACCCTCTGTATTATACTATACTATATATTATATCTTTGGATTATGATTATTCATGCATTCATCTACAAGCAGGATTGTACTGATTAAGGTGGTCAACATGTTCTCTCGAAGGCTTTGGACGTCTTAATTACATACTTTCTTTTCAAAATATACTTCCGTGTGCACAGGAAACTACTTTCTTAGATTAAGGCAACAAAACTATTTGGTGGGAAAAGATCATATTTTGTGTTAAAATAAGTATGTTTGTCCCGCAGTTAGGTAGGCCCCGTTAAATTAAAACTGCGATTTTGGTGTCACACAGGACACGGGCATTGATCTCCTGGGTGAAAGTCCTGTGTCTTATTAACTTGTGAACATAGAGGTTTATTTTGAAAAGACAGTGTATGCATGTGACGGGCATTAATCAACACTAGACTGATGCTAGAGCGGTACGTAGACGGGCCAATGATCAAGTTCACCAACTATGCCAGTAAATGTTACATTCATGAGTAATATTAATCTAATATTAATAGAAAATGTAACTGTATTACAACGGTCATAGACATAAAGGTACATACATGAAATTTGACCCCACCTTAAGCATTTAGGAGCAGTGGGCTGCAATCTATTATTAATATTATAGTTGACTAGAAGATATGAAGTAGAAGAAGGACATTTTATTTCCATTTCTGGCAGAATTCATGGAAAAAAATCAGACAAGACAGAGGACAGACACTCAGCAGGTCCAGATTGGAGACGAGGACGCCCTCTGCTCCTCGTCTGACCTCCACGCCAGGAAAAAACTAAACACACACACACCGTCTGTCTGGCACACACACACACACACACACACACACACACACACACACACACACACACACACACACACACACACACACACACACACACACACACACACACACACACACACACACAGATGAGTCATGTGTCATGTGCCAAGTGAGACCGTGCAACAACAGCAGCATCCAGAGACAAAGACCCAAATCTCCACTTTGTGCATTTAAATGCCGAGAGGGAGAAACGCTTTTGTGCTTAAATACTAAAAGGTTGGGTTTTTATTTGGGGTGTTGGTCGTTGGCTCGGCGACGTTTAATATCTTTTTAAAGAGATGGTGTGTTTTTAGGGATTGTTCACCACAGCCTCCGTGGGAAATCCAAAGCCAGAAAGCAGAAAACAGTGGTCGGTCTGTCCGTCTGGGGAACTCGACTACAACAAAAACTGTTTTCTGTTTGCACGCTCCGGTCAATTTAGCTTCCATGTGATGTGTTCTTCCAGACGAGTGGAGAGAAAACGTCCAAAACACATGTTTGTTCATTCAACTACTCTGTCTGCGTATCTGTATGAACAACAGACTCACAGCGGTGGGGAAGTTCATCTGTTGGCGTCGTGTGCAGGGACATGAAGGTCTCTCAGCACGGGAGCAAAGTGAATGAGGATCGGCCAGAGCCAGTGACAGTGTTAAACGAGGCGGTGGTGCTGCCTGAACATACTAATATTCATTTTGTTAGTTTTGTGCTGAGCGACAGGACAAAATAAAGTTAGTGTTCATGTTGACGGAACAGTAGATTTCAATTTCAGGACTATTTCACAAACTGCAATGAGTCTGTATTGAGATTTATCCAGAATTCACCAAGAGAAACCATTAGATAATGCTTCATTTGCATGTTTAAACATTTCATTTCAGAAAACCTCGAAGACAAGATATAATTGTCTCCATGTCAGTAAACAACTGGGAAAGTTTCACGGAGATATATTAGTTCATTTTCGCTGAGCCAGAAATTTGCACTTCAGTTGCACTTAAATCCACCAAACTTTCATTCCTCTGTGTTGTGAAGGTTTGCACTGAGGGGTTTGTTCATATATCATTCATAGCCTCATTTATTCTACTCCTAAAAATATGCAGACAATGTTGGTCTTTATGTGGCTGTTGCTGGTATTTTCTGATTTATGGAGTGATAAAAAGAGATATCCACCATTCCCTCAGTAAAAACCTTTGACTCCAACATGTCAACCCGACTTGATCCCGTGTTGAGATTTCTGTTCTGGAAATGTATGAAAATTTGAATATATTTATAAGAAAAAGATACATACAAACCTTGTGATAAAAAAATAATTGTAGGTTTCACGGTGAGATCTATGAGTTCAATCTTTTTTCCTGCTCACTAGTATCTTTACTTTTTTACTGTGCAGACAGTACATTATAAACCATTTATTATATGCTTATATACTGCTTATACATTCAAAATAGGGGTTTAAAGAATATTATTACTTCATTGTTAATCCCCCAACTACTTTCTTGATTAATTGAATGACTGTTTAATCTATAAATGATCAGAAAACAGTGACAAACGTCCATCACAATGCCCTACAGCTCAGTGACGCCTTCAAACATCTTGTTTCATCTTAACATCCTAAACCCATAAACAGAGAAAAGAGACTTTTAAATGACCAACAACACACTTTGTTGCCACATATGACCAAATTAAAACTAAATATGAAATGTCTTTGACTTGCACTCTGGTGTTTCAACCACAAACGTCACTGTGCACTTGAAGCGAGACGAGTTTGTTTCCTTGCGATTTTAAATGAGCTCCTCTGTTTACAGACGATGGCATTCTTGTGATGTTCATGCAAACCTTAACGTTAGCTCATGAGTTCTGCTTAACGATGGAATCAGATTTTGCCACAGAAGACCTACTTTCACAGAACTCGTGTATTGAAACATGCAACAGCCACTTCTCGACACATCTACTGGTTCTCACGCTCCGTGGCCAAATGCCTTCGCTACACAGGTGTGGCGACTGTGTGGCAGCTGATTTTGACGTGTCAAGACTCTGAAAAGCACAGGTGTAAATAATAACATTAATGATGGCTGAGGTTTGTTTCTTGACTGTCTGGGACACTTCAGCAGAAAATAAAGCCCATTCTGTGACGTGAAAAGGTTTCTCATAGGGGAAAAACCCACTGAGAATTCTAAAATAATTCATATCAGATGCTGCGCAGTGCAACATTGATTGACGTTATTGACGACAAATCACACAACATTTTGTTGGTCACGTGGTTTTAAAATATCAAGACCCACCACATATGTATTTGAACCAATGATAGTGCATTATATGCTGCATGCATCATGAAAATGATGACGAATCAACAATGTTGCGCTGCGCAGCATCCGGTATAAATGGGTTAAACTCACAGTTTTGCTTCTCTTGCTGCACGAAGACGTCACTCACCAACCAATAAGTTGCAAAAAATCTATTTATAGTCGGACGGACGTAGTCATGGTGACGTCAACACACTGGTTTGTTGACTTTGAAGCCTCAAGTTTGGCATTTTGGCAGTCTTTAATGCAATCAGTGAAGGAAGTGACCATATTTGGACTGTAGAGGAGCGACAGGTGGATCTGATGAACACAAGCAGTAGAGCGGCACCCTTACTGGATCTGGATCCATCTGGATTCTGGTGTGACGCTGCTAACAAAGTTTGCTTCATAATTCAAGGTCAACTTTACGGCTAAGTGTTAAAGTCGTCTTAGTAACTGTATTGGTAGCTTCCTGTCAATCACAAGCTAGCCCTCTATTTGACTCTAAACAGACCATAATTCACTAAATGAACATCATGCTGGATTGAAGAAGACTTAATAATAATAAGTCAAGTGAGAAGTAGGGTCATTTTCTCATAGACTATATAATCAGACTTATTTTTACAACCAGAGGTGACGCCCCCTGATGGCCAGCAGAGAGAATGCAAGTTTAAGGCACTTCAGTATTGGCTTCACTTTTCAGAACTAAAGGTCGTTGCCCGGTCACGACAGTGCCGTAAACTGTGACATGAATCGTTACACTGGATGTATCCTGCTCCGGTTTACGGCACTACTGTGACTCCAGGTGGCTTGCTGGCTGGTTCTGTATTTAGTGTTCAAATCTGACCAGAACAGACTCTGCAACCTGATCTGTGCTCTCGGTGTGCGTTTCCAAGCATCATCTGGTTAGATGAGGAGGAGCCATGAGAGTTGATGGATCAGTGTGTAGAGTTGTCCAGTCTGACTCTACTAGACTGGAGCTAACGCTAACCAGCAGCTGCCTGCAGATGTTTTAGCTCAAAATAAAAATAGCAGGAGATGAATGTGCTGACTGTATTTTTTGAACATGCATAATGAAAATGGCCTTGCAGGTAGAGTGCACGTTTTGGATTATTAATGCTTAGAACTAGGGCTGCAACTAACGATTATTTTCATTGTTGATTAATCTGCAGAGCAGTTTCTCGATTAGTCAATTAATCACCTTGTCTACAACATGCCAAGAAATTGTGAAAAATTATATTTTGTCAGACTTTTTTTTATGTGTGTGTCAGACCATTTGACATATTAAAATGCCTTTGTTCAAACACTCACGGAATTCTTGCAGAAGCTGCAACCACTGAAAAAATGACTTTTTATTAATAGAATTAATAGATCATCCAAAACAGTTGATGGTTAACGTCAAATGAAGGACCAAACATTGGCCCTCTTCACTTGATTATTTTGCATGTCAAGTCCTGAAAAATATATTTCAATCATGTTTTTGGGTCATTTCCCGATGATGTTTTCTGGCTCTTTCATCCAGCTCTGGTTTAACCACAGTGATGAATCCCCAAAGGAAAAGAAGGTTGAGGTGAAAAAGAAAGGAAGAGGAGAAAAAATGGAGATTTATTTTTTCTAAAAAACACCACATAAATGACAAACATGAATTAGCTATTCTGTCCAAGTAGATAATGAATGTTACAACAATGCCACAGCTAAAACTATCTGCATAAGTCCTTTTTAAACAGGATTTGAGAATGTGTAAATGGCCGTGTAGACGTGTGCATTTGTGTGTGTTTGTGGAGGCTTATTTGTGGAGGATTTTAAGCAATTAGGACAGGAAACAGAGGCGCTGTTGCTTTGGCTTCCCTGTGGAATTAAGTTATGCACCGTCAACACACGCACACACACAATGAGCAAATTCCCACACTAACCGACAACACGGTCTCAGCTGTCAAACATCACATGCACACACAAATACACACACTTAAAAACGCACCCTCAACTTCCTCTTGACCCATTTCCCAAACACAACACACCACCGCTCTGTTTCCATCCCTCCATCCCTCTCTCCTCTTTCTCCTCGTCTGCTGGAAGCAAAGCAGACCAGAACGCTTCTACTTTGTGTCACCAGATCACTCTCTCTCACACACACACACACACACACACACACACACACACACACACACACACACACACACACACACACACACACACACACACACACACACACACACACACACACACACACACACACACACACACACACACACACACACACACACACACACACACACACGGTTAATCAGTTTGTTTATGAGGCCAAAGGCATGCAGGGTAAAAATCCTTCTGCATCTTAATGTAACTCCCTGAGAGTTCAAACGCACTGCAAATTAAGAAAAGGCGTGTAAATGAGACACGGCAGCAAATGAAGGAACACCTTCACTGTTTCCACGACACCTGTGCAGCATTTAGAACAAGAGCTGCAAAACAGTTCCTGGGGACTCTGAAAAGTGATGCACAGGGCAGAGACACACTGGGGTGGGGTCCTCACTCATTCACTACTCACTATATACAGGGTCTTCTATGTAGAGGACCGTGTAGAGGACTATGTAGAGGACTAGATAAAGGACTATGTAGAGGACTAGATAGAGGACTATGTAGAGGACTAGATAGAGGACCGTGTAGAGGACTAGATAGAGGAATAGATAGAGGACTATGTAGAGGACTAGATAGAAACTATATAGGAGGACTATGTAGAGGACTAGATAGAGGACTATGTAGAGGACTAGATAAAGGACTATGTAGAGGACTAGATAGAGGACTATGTAGAGGACTAGATAAAGGACTATGTAGAGGACTAGATAGAGGACGATGTAGAGGACTAGATAAAGGACTATGTAGAGGACTAGATAAAGGACTATGTAGAGGACTGGATAAAGGACTATGTAGAGGACTAGATAGAGGACTATGTAGAGGACTATGTAGAGGACTAGATAAAGGACTATGTAGAGGACTTTGTAGAGGACTATGTAGAGGACTAGATAGAGGACTATGTAGCGGACTAAATAGAGTACTGGACTATATAGAGGACTATGTATAGGACTAGATAGAGGACTATGTAGAAACTATATAGGAGGACTATGTAGAGGACTAGATAGAGGACTATGTAGAGGACTAGATAGAAACTATATAGGAGGACTATGTAGAGGACTAGATAGAAACTATATAGGAGGACTATGTAGAGGACTAGATAGAAACTATATAGGAGGACTATGTAGAGGACTAGATAGAGGACTATGTAGAGGACTAGATAGAAACTATATAGGAGGACTATGTAGAGGACTATGTAGAGAACTAGATAGAAACTATATAGGAGGACTAGGACTAGATAGAAACTATATAGGAGGACTATGTAGAGGACTAGATAGAAACTATATAGGAGGACTATGTAGAGGACTAGATAGAAACTATATAGGAGGACTATGTAGAGGACTAGATAGAGGACTATATAGGAGGACTATGTAGAGGACTAGATAGAGGACTATGTAGAAACTATATAGGAGGACTATGTAGAGGACTAGATAGAGGACTATGTAGAGGACTAGATAGAAACTATATAGGAGGACTATGTAGAGGACTAGATAGAAACTATATAGGAGGACTATGTAGAGGACTAGATAGAAACTATATAGGAGGACTATGTAGAGGACTAGATAGAGGACTATGTAGAGGACTAGATAGAAACTATATAGGAGGACTATGTAGAGGACTAGATAGAGGACTATGTAGAGGACTAGATAGAAACTATATAGGAGGACTAGGACTAGATAGAAACTATATAGGAGGACTATGTAGAGGACTAGATAGAAACTATATAGGAGGACTATGTAGAGGACTAGATAGAAACTATATAGGAGGACTATGTAGAGGACTAGATAGAGGACTATGTAGAGGACTAGATAGAAACTATATAGGAGGACTATGTAGAGGACTATGTAGAGAACTAGATAGAAACTATATAGGAGGACTAGGACTAGATAGAAACTATACAGGAGGACTATGTAGAGGAGTGACTGATGCAAGCTTAAATTAATGTTTTTTTATGTTTTGTTCTACTATATGTAATAATGCATTTTATTTAGAGGTGCTATTTGCATAGTACTCAGTCAATATACTGTTAAAATAGAAACAAATAGACAATCAACAAAAAAACAATATTGGCAACACGTTGAAACCAGATCTAAAAGGTGAGTAAGTAGTGTTTTAAATGTGGCTAGATCGAGTCTCTGATGTGTTGTGGTAGAGAGTTCCAGAGGGAGGGGTTGGCGATGGAGGAGGCCCCCCAGGTTCAATGCTTGGTGCTGATGAGAGGGGGGAGGAGGTTACCATCAGAGGACAGTGGGTACGGGGTGATACGAGTGAGGAGGAGGAGTTGATAGTGGAAGCATTGTGGGACAGGGAGCCAGTGGAGGTTCTGGATGGCGGGGGTGCTCATAGGAGCAGTTTCTCTGCTGTGACCGGAAACCTGATTGAAATGGCTCAAAAAGGTTGTTGGAGGTAAGGTGGGCGGTAACGATTCACTCATATTCACTAGTATTTTAGACAGAAAGGGACAGTTGGAGATGGACCTGAAGTTTGCTACGAGGAGAAAGAGCGGGAGCAGAAGAAGGAGTTGATGATAGTTATGAGCGGGAAGATGGCAAGAAGACAGTTCTTTATGAGATTAGATTGGATCCAGAAGAGAGTTGGAGGTTTTCATCCCAACCATGCAGTTGGCCAGCTCCAAGGAGAAAGGAGAGATTGGAGAAAACTGAGAGAGATGCTGAGGTCAAGAGGTGATCCGGTTGCTGGAGAATATCCTGAGAATTTGATTGGACCGCTGAAAAGCGGGCGGGCTTGGAATGTCGGAGGAGGACTGAGGCTGCACACACACCTTCTTTGTGGCTAAATGTTGCAGTTTGGTGGATGGACGAAAGGTGTGTTGTTATTGGTTGATTTGGTTTGTTAGTAGTTTAAAGACGCATTATATTTCCAATTTCGCTGTATTCGTATAGTGATAATAAAGTTATACCATTTTGTTTAAGAGGAAGATTTTGATGAAAATGAAATAGAATTAGATAGAATAGAGTAAATTATTTGTGTTATTTTTTTACAAAAAGATATAAAACCAATCAAGCCTTTGCCTTCTCTGTGCAGCAGTCTGATCGCTGTTTTATTCTTTTTTAATTACAGTTTGAGTTAAAACTCATAGTGGTGGAAATGAGCAGATTAACTATCAAGTCAAATCAAACAAAAAGTGAACAAATGCATGAACCTGATCAGATAATCAAGGCTAACTTTCAGTACGATAAACACATTGCAGGTCAGGATGTATTACGGTTTGATACCCGGCCGTATTCACTGGTGTGCCCTTAAATTATGTGGTGCATTGAAAACTTTTGGTGAAAAGTGCCATTAATGTGCTTTACTGAATAACAGCAGTAGCAGTCATTTGTCAGCATTATTAAGAAAATAGTCCTTGGTGAAGGTTTAAGGAGTGAAAAGGAGATCAAATGAGGGAGGAGGTGAAAGGGAGATAAAATGGAGGGCGTTGAACTGTTGAACTGGGCTGCTGCAGTTTATTTAACAATCTGACAGGATGTTGAATCTGGCTCTATCAGTTTGCTCTGATCAAGGCCGTGAAGACGGAGCGGCTCCCAAATGAAGTGGAAGCTAAATGGACCCATGTTGGAGGAAGAATTTCTTTGTTTAGAGAGAGAAGGCAGACAAATCCAAAAAATAAATACGTAGGAACATTAAAGAGAAAAACTTGTACAACTTGTACTTCACCTTCCTGAACTCCCATGTCTCTCTCCATGAAAACTCATTTTAAGGATTTATGATGCAGCATTATCTGGCAACAAGTGCAGTGCTATTCCTTTATTTCCCCAGAGAAAGCCGACTGGACATAAACCTGTCTCAACATTCACTTTATTCTACACATTTAGAACCCGGAGACACCAAATACCACCACTGTTCTCAGTCCTGCTGTCCAATCAGACAACTCCGTGTCAAGTTTTTGACACAGATCAAAGAGGTCTTCCTCAATTGCCTGGCTGTGTATTCCAGTCATACCATGGATTCAAATGAAGCTGCTAGAAATGAGTCTTTTCATTTTCTACAGATCTGTGGATTCACATTTCAATGAATAGCTTTAATGTAAAAAAAGAAATGGCCTTGGTTGTCCAACAAGCACAAGTTCTCTCAAATTGCTTACATTTAAATATATATATATATATATATATATATATATATATATTCTAACCAGTAGTAAAATGAAAATATAAAATAAAATATTTCATTTGTGATCATTTAATACCAAAAAAGCATCAATTTCACGGTTGACAAGCTGGATATTGGTTCATATTTTGGATTTCTGCTTGATAAATAAATTAGTTCTAACTTTTTCAAATACCTTCTTTAGGTTCCTCTCATTCCACTGCAGAGAAAAAAACGTAATGTTGAACATTTTTTTGAACAAAACCAGGACTGTGGAGTTGGTCCCCCACCGCTTACATCCCAGGCTGTCAGAAAAGCATGCTTTAATGAATGTTATGAATGACTACACCAATCAACGCGGCACAGTGAACTGTCAGCTGATTTAAGACCGACGTCAAAGGCAGCGATCCTATCCTGTAAGACCCCGTCACACCAGCATTTTAAATGGCTACATGTCGCAGCAAAATCCATTCTTTACAACAGATTAGCCACCATCAGTGGACTTCCTTGCAGGGAGTTGCAAGTAAATCTTTCCACTTTGGTGAACTCAGACACTTCAAATCGTTCTGTTTTTCCACTTTAACGTCGCTGACCTTGAAGCCCACAATGCAGTATGTTACCATATCTTACAATCCCTGTTGAATCCAGCTTTATTTATCTTCATTTTGTCTCTCTATCACTTCCATAAAAGAGCAATAGTGAGAAATAATAAACAGTGTGTTAGCTTATTATCCTGATAGTAAGCGAGTTAACATGCTAGCTAGTAAGTTAGCAGTAGTAAGTTAGCATGCTAAATAATGCCGAGTGTTTTTCTCACTTCCATAACTCTTTATTAAAGGAAATAATTAACGACCTTGAAAACATAAGCCCCTTTTAGACTGTCGATTCCGCTGTAATGGCAGAAAGGCAAGTCATATGCTGCAAACCTTTGCGTTTAGACAGGACTTTGTTTGCGGCGTTACGCCGCAACGGTGTCTGCGTTTAGATCGCACCCAGGCTTTGCGGAACCAGTGACACGTCACACAGTCTCGTCTATGGACTCGTCGGCCGTGTGACGTATTCAATGAACGCCGGAAATCTGATTAGCTCGATGCATCAAAACAACTACAAAAGGTGAACTTTAGCTTGTCTCGCATATTTACACGACTCTTCAACCGCAAGCGAAGTTGCTGCATCATAAACATGCCGATGCGTATAACGGCAACTAACCATGTATAAGCAACTAAAAAAAGGTAGTCTAAAAGGGGCTAAAGTGTCAGTAGTGAGCCCAGTAAGGTACAAAATAGAAACTGGGAGAAACTTTGTCACTGAGTACTAGATTGTTCCCCACTTGTTAACATGGTAGCAGTTAGCTCTACAGCTACAGTTGTTTATTAACTAGCCCTGGAAAAGAGTCTTTAGCGCTCCCTTTAGCACGAAATGTTCTCAATTGTATCACTTGTTTAAAACCCATGGAATATTAAAACCTCACTTATGCCCAGTGTGATCTACTAATGGTAGAATGTCATCTAAGTGTACTTTTGGCTGCATTCCCACCAATGGAAGAATAATATTTTAATATACTATTACTAAAAACTTGCAAATGTAAAATAACAAAACATCTCTACCAGCCTTTAAAAACCAAAAGGTATCAGACAGAAGTGTTGCAGAGCAGCGTTTGATGGCAAACAAATCCGGTTGTGCTCAGCATGACTGAGGGAGTCAGAGAGGATCAGGATGAGGCTGGACGGGAACGAAGCACTCAGTCTACCAAAGGGCATCACAACACGTCTCAAGTACGAGGTGTTTACCACGTAAAACACAATCCCAT
The DNA here is from genome assembly GCF_963514095.1 of Eutrigla gurnardus. Classification (NCBI taxonomy): domain Eukaryota; kingdom Metazoa; phylum Chordata; class Actinopteri; order Perciformes; family Triglidae; genus Eutrigla; species Eutrigla gurnardus. The sequence goes on from NC_139932.1 coordinate 5,040,190, forward strand.
GACTTCCAATCTTATGGGACCAGAGGCTGTGAGATTATCCAGGGCTGTCCATGACATAGCTTCGATGACTTCAGTTAATCAAAATGTTCTTTCCATGTTGGAAAATATTTCACGTATGACTTCAGAGAATTTTCCAAATTTCCTCATAGAGCTGAACATGACAAATTCTTCCGACATTCCCAGAATTTCTTGACAAAAGCACAGTGGAGAGGCTTAACGTGCTTGATTCCTCCTCTTAGCATAAAAAAAACATATCAGTTTTCCTCGGGGATCAATGATTCGGTTTCCTATCCTCAGTGGCTCTAAATGGACAAATGGATTTCTGCCTTCAAAATAAACAGCATGAAAATGCAAAATATTATGTGCTTTATGTGGCTAGCATTGCAATAGCAAACAAGGTGGGGCAGCTCTAAGGACATTCATTATTCCATGTGAAGAACACATTTGTTAAAACTGATTGAATATAGTAGAATATCTATCGATTATGTTCTCGATTACTGAATTAATCATTTGGGCTTTTTCAATGTCATAAGTTGGAGCCAGAATCCTCAACTTCAATCATTTGTCAAAACAGTTGCTAATTCATTTGATCAATCAACTAATTAATTATTCATATATTAGTTTGAGTGTTTAGGTCACTGTTTATGGAAGCTAACTGACATGGCTAAAAACCATCATGCATCTCCTTTAAATCTCTTTTGAAAAGTCTTCTCTCTTCTCTCTGTCGGCTAACGACTTAATAACCACCATTTGATGGAGACGTGGCTGTGAAATCATGTTCGATTGCAGCCACATCAATGACATCAAATCTAAAACACCACATGTCTTACAGCCTAAGTTTGATTGTTCTTAATCGCAGACGTCTATTTTTAGAGAAAAAAACAATCCGTCATGCCCAGACAGCCTCTCCGTCTCGCCACATGGCTTAATCGAGCAGAACTGCCATACACTAAAAAAGGAATATATATATACAGTATATATATAAAGATGCAATAGAACTCCAGTCAGAAGACGTTGGCACGCGCCCAAAGCCGTCGTGAGAATCACAAGTCTGCAACAGAAAATGAAATGCCAAGCCCGGCTAAGGACATAATGAAAAAGCCATTATCAGCATGAGCTTTCATCAGCACAGCATTCAACCATGTTCAATACAAACCGATTCTCTCATCTCATGCTGTACCCAACTGAATGCTGGGATATAATAAAGGAGGCGAGATAAGAGACAGAGATCACATTCTTCTTACTCGTTATGTCCTTCCCCCGTTAAAGAAATGCATCAGCACATTTACAGATGAGGCCAAGTTTTCATGAACGTGGTCACATTCGCTAATGCTAAGGCCACCATCATATATACTGTATATAAAAAATACACACACACACACTCTCTCTCTCTCTCTCTCTTTACCTCCTCTGTCTGTGCCCATTCATATCTCTGCTTTCCCGTTCTCCTGCTTTGTCATGTCTAATTCTCGATGCATTTATTCTCCATCCATCCATCATCTCCAGCGTTACTGTCTGAATTCAAATAGAGACACTTCATACAATATTCAATGACATATTGAATTATATATATGATACAATTGAAATTCAAGCTATATTCAGTATGTATTGAGGTATAATGAGGTCTGCCCAGCATGCACAATGCATCAAATTGCGATGGATTTGAGGATAAATTATTTGAGTCTCAGTAGTTAAACATTTAAATTCTTCTCAGGTAATTAAAACAAATTGAGGTTGCCATTAAATGTACAGTTCTGGAAGCAACAATTTGTATAATATATAATTCAACAATTTCTGCACAGATATTATAAATTATTCAAAAGGATCATTTCAGTACAATTTTCGGTACGGCTTGGGCATAAAGTTTGTACAGTTATGACATGATCATCACCAAATTATAAGAATATAAGACTTTTTTTGGTATATTGACCAATTCACTGACGTGAAGGAAAAAGTAAAGTGCTCAAACAAAAACCTGCATCTGAAGCTCCTTATGAGATGGTGATGGACTTTATCTGTGTGACAGGAAGCATTTCTGTCTGATGTGTTCTTCTGCAACAAAAGTGAAAATCAGTCGAATGAGGCATCTTTTATCTACAACATCTTTTGTAACATCTTTTAATGCAGGAATTGTACCATCTGTCATCATCGTCCATCAAGCAGCCAAGAACTGCTCTTATTCAACAAGTCGTGATTCAGTACAAACATGCTGAAAAGTCTGTAAAAGCTACATGCAAGATTCGTGTTGTAATGGAAGTGTTTTATAGTTCAAGCGTGTTTCAAGTGTTGTTCTCGTTTTCAAAAAGGCTGGTTGGATTGATGAAATCTGGGAACCTCCTTCAAACTTTGTCGTTGAAGTGTTCACAGACTTCTGTAATTGGTTTGGTGAGTGCGGTGTAATCATAGTAGAGTACTCACTTCCCTAGTGTAAGTGAAGCCAAAGGTGATGTGCCTTTAACTTGCATTCTCTCTACTGACCATCAGGGAGCGACTCCTCTGGTTTGTCGAATAAAAACTCCACTAAGAATGTCATGTGATAATATTAGCTCCAAACAAATTAGCATCTCTGTGCTTTTCTCGAAATTTACAGAGGCTACATTTAGAATTATAAATACACATTTTTAAATAATTTTGTGTGAAATTTCAGGAAACTTATCTGTTATCTCATTACACAGCTAAGGAGACCCATCTTTGTCAGCATTACATAAACATAAATAGGCCTATATGTACATATTAGTATAGATATTATGTAAGTCGATGTGAAGCTTCATCTTGTTATATCCGGGGGAAAAGTGAATGAATCCAGACGACTCTTTGCATTTCCTCAACCTCTGTCTGACCAACCAAGACTCTCTTTTATCCATCTCTGCTCGATGCAACATTTTCACCGCGCTGAAATGTAGCCGTCCAATCTCTGTACCACCACGCAATCACTCCTGCAGGGGAAATTTGGAGCGCATAGGAAATTGGAAATGCTTTTCGCTAATTGAAGCCTGTGCGAACATGAAAGCTCTGCGGTGGAATAAAGGGATATTGGAGGTTATACAACGCTGTATGTGCACATGTAGATAATTGTGCTGGATTTCAGTGACAGGAACACGTTTGATTTGAATTTGAGGATTGGTCTTTATTATTTTAATAATTTGTATTTCTTTCAGAAGCAAATTCATTCTCTACAAATCAGAACCAATGTGTGACGAGATAGATCCAGGGGGAAGAAAGTAAATGTACAGCGGATGATTTGGTGAAGCTCTTGAATCGTGAGCCGTCTTCTCCTCAATGTGCAATAATTCCGTTTGAGTGTCCTCCATGTGCTGGACCAAGTAATCCATCTACAGGATGCACACTGCATGTTCGCAAAGTGACGACTTAAAGCGGTTATGCTTAATCTGCATTTGAGCCTTTCGGAGCGAGACTTTTCTGGAGCAGGAAAAGAAGTGCTACGAGTGTTGACAGTAACACTGACAGCCTCTGTCTTCTCCAGTGTGCAAGTGTGTGAGTGGAGTTCACATTTTTCGAGCCGGTCTTCACAGCTGCAACTCCCCTCTGAGACATGCAAACGCCCACACTGATATAAAGATGCAAACACGCTGAACTTCCTTCGACTAAATAAACCAGAGTTTTCCTGCCCACCTCCCACAGGAAGGTGGGAGGAGGTGTGCACTTAGAAGACATTTTTTTCTTAAAACTCGTTTGTCAGTTAAATAAAAAAACCTACATATTGAGATATAAACAGCAGGAGTGGGTTGGATGGAAAATAATAAGCTTCAATTTACGTTTACTAATAATGGGCTTCGTCATATTAGAAGTTATTGTTTAGTCTGAATGGAATGTCACAAATATACAAATATTAACAAATGTCCATTAAAACGGACCACAGTTCAATATTTTATCTTCATTTAACCCCCCAAAAATATAACCTGTATGGCTTGGCTAAAACCAGGCCGAAAACTCCAGGTCTTTAAACTTGTATTCTCTCTACTGACCATCAGGGGGCGACTCCTCTGGTTGAAAAAGGAAGTCTGTCCTTATAGAAGTCTATGAGAAAATGAGCCTACTTCTCTCTTGATGTATTATCTCAGTAAACATTTTGAACAGGAGTTTATGGTCTCAATCTCTAGTTTCAAGTCTTCTTCAATCCAGCATGATGTTCATTTAGTAAATTATGGTCCATTTAGAGTCAAATAGACCAGAAAGCAGGGGATGCTTTAGGGCGGGGGCTTACAACAGCAGCCTCTTCAGGTCAAAGTGAACCAGCTGAGTGGAGACTTTCCAACGGTTCAGATACAATAATGTTATTAAATAAAAGCTGTTAAATATTAACATCCAGTGTGTGGTTTTACTAAAAACATCAGCACAGGTCAATAAATGTTACATTATTACAGTATTATACTTCCTGTATGCTCTATCAACCTGTCAGCCTCCTGTGTGTTTACACACATCACAAAGCTTCACACTAGAGAAATAAAGTGTGTTTGTGTGTGTTCTAAAAGGCCAAATAATTAGGTAACAGCCCTGCAATGCTATGTGATGACACAGCATCTCCAGTTTAATGAACTGGTTTTATGGGAATTTTTATATGACTATAGAAAGAAAAGCAGGAGGCCTTTGTCTGAGTGAAAGAATTTAGCAATAAAACAGGACACCATGCTAACTGCCCCGTGAGGCTAGAATACTCATTACAGGACCGAACACTTTTACTTCATCAAAATCAAATATGCAACGTTTGAACCGAGTTTGGTGGTAGAACAGCGGCCATGATGTTCCCCAAGTCAAAGGTTCTTCTCTGTACAGCAGTGATCAGAGAAGAGGCAAAAACAGTAGAGTATATTCATATCCCAGTAGAGTAGAGTAGATTATTTTACAGTAGAGTAGAGCAGCGTAGATTAGGTTACAGTAGAGTAGATTAGAGTAGAGCAGCAGACAATAGATTAGATTACAGTAGAGTAGATCAGAGTAGAGTCGATTAGAAGAGAGATGGCAAGGATTAGATTAGAGTACAGTAGAGTAGATTTGAGGAGGGTAGATTAGATTAAAGTAGAGTATTCCTTGTTTACCTGGATATCAGATTACAGTTGAGGAAATCAGATTTGATTACATGAGAGTAGAGTAGATTACAGTACAGCAGAGTAGATTAGAGTAGATTACAGTAGAGGATTACAACAAAGTAGATTAGAGTAGATTATATTACAGTAGAGTAGATCAGATTACAACAAAGTAGATTTGATTAGAGTAGATTATATTACAATAAATTAGAGTAGATTGAGTACAGTAGATTACAATAAAGTAGATTAGAGTAGATTATATGACAGTAGAGTAGATCAGATTACAATAAAGTAGATTTGATTAGAGTAGATTGAGTAGAGTAGATTACAATAAAGTAGATTTGATTAGAGTAGATTGAGTAGAGTAGATTACAATATATTAGAGTAGATTGAGTAAGAGTAGATTACAATAAAGTAGAGTAGATTGGATTACATAGAGTAGAGAGGATTGAATAGTGTAGATGACAGTAGAGTAGATTAGATCACATAGAGTTGAGAGGATTGAGTAGAGTGGATAACAGTAGAGTAGATGAGATCACGTACAGTAGAGTAGATTGAGTAGAGTGGATGACAGTAGAGTAGATGAGATCACATACAGTAGAGTAGATTGAATAGAGTGGATGACAGTAGAGTAGATGAGATCACATACAGTAGAGTAGACCGAGTAGAGTAGATTAGATTACATAGAGTAGAGTAGATTGAGTAGAGTAGATTAGATTACATACAGTAGAGTAGAGTAGATTGAGTAAAGTAGATTAGATTACATAGAGTAGAGTAGATTGAGTAGAGTAGATTAGATTACATAGAGTAGAGTAGATTGAGTAGAGTAGATTAGATTACATACAGTAGAGTAGAGTAGATTGAGTAGAGTAGATTAGATTACATAGAGTAGAGTAGATTGAGTAGAGTAGATTAGATTACATACAGTAGAGTAGAGTAGATTGAGTAGAGTAGATTAGATTACATACAGTAGAGTAGATTGAGTAGAGTAGATTAGATTACATACAGTAGAGTAGAGTAGATGACAGTAGAGTAGATGAGATCACATACAGTAGAGTAGATTGAGTAGAGTAGATGACAGTAGAGTAGATGAGATCACATAGAGTAGAGTAGACTGAGACGGGCAGCATAGATTAATGACTCCTCTCTCACCTGTTCGGTGCTCAGGCCTTTGAACTCTGATTACATGAACCAGCTCCCTCTCTTTTCCTACCAAACACACAAGAAGAACATTTGTTATTTAGCCGTTGTGTTCCATTTGGATTCATTCTGATGTCATGCAAATAAAGAAATCCATTCCACGTTATTAAAACGTCCTCTTAACAGCGGACCTTCTGTAATTTGCCAAAGATTTACATCTTCAAACTGCACAAAGAACTTTTTTTAACAGCGTTGCAAAACAAACACATGCAGCGCCGCCAAGCAGTTTTAACATTAAAAACATCGTGGGGGCTGCTTCCGGCTGAAGTCCGCCTCCGTACATTAGTTTAAGCTTAAATCGGAGAAACCTCCCATGGGCGTTTTTAAGTGTTTCATCAGCAGGAGCAGTCAATTAGAGTGAAAACATGGGAAAGAACAAAAAGGGTGAAGCCGTGAGGTACAAACTACTGTTTGAAGGAAGGTTAATTATGCAGAGAAACAGCTCAAATATGAGGAGACAGGAAGTGAACTTTAGAGGAGACAACGCCTACGCACAATCTCTGCTCGAATGTAGGACACACACACACACACACACACACACCTTCTAATTATACTTAATGGAGGAGACACTCGGCTTTCAACTTTTTTCTATGACTCAGCCTAATCAGACTTTAGTGGTCCATGTGATCTGGACCAAACCAATCAAGCGCCTACGCTGCCAATCACACCGAGTCAGAACACTTAACTCCACGGTCTGACAGGACGATCATCAATGGTAAATGGTCCTCATTTATATATCCAATCATCATTAGTTCAAAAACAAACTGTACAAAATGTTTAGGAACAACAGACTTTGGCAAAACGCATCCGATCAAAGATTTAATACCACACATAGGTTCCTGCTTTATTTTGGACAACAGGATTTGGAAATAACTTATTTCCAAGAAAAATTACAGATCTAACAATTCAATCAAGTCATTGATAAGTCGGCATCCGAATGTGTTGTCCTTAAAGAGACACAGCGGTGTGCTAGACGTGTTATTTCATTTGGCCCAATAGTATTAATAATAGTAGTAGAGTATTTGGCAAATACTCTCGCCCAGGCTGCATATAGTTGAGACTTTATTACATTACATCTCCTTCAGGTAATATTTAAAGGTCCGTGTGTAGACTGGCTGGACACCTGGGTTGATTCACGTTAAGTCTATATGTGAACCTTCCTGCTCACGTTTCACCCAAATTACAAAATATTTTCCGAAACATAAAGTTGTTTTGTTTCAAACCACAAACCTACAACGTGTTAGGTCATAACGCTCATTAAATCGGTTGATAACATTCAAAATGACTGCTAGTAAAAAGAAAAACAACAAATAAATCATCCTTTCGGATGTAATGAGGTTTTCCTCTGTGTAAGCGGTCGGGGAGGCGGTTCTGCTGAGCCGGTGATCATTAAGCTCCACCATTACCCCCGTAGAGCAGTTTGACCTGCAGACCCAGCGGCAATTGTACTTCCTCTCACATCGCAAACCTGATTGAGCCGTTCGTTGCGCCGCTCTGATGAATAACCACAAATCAAGAGTATGACCCGGCCGATCAATCATCTCATCTACCAAGCTGAAATCAGACAGATGCCGACTCGCCTCGTCCTCTGGCGAGTCAGTTAAGCGACGGTTAAAACAACCGACCGGTTGAATGAGCGGTGCCGCTCTATGAAGCGGAGTTTAAACACAGTTGTCTTCTCTCAGTTGGTTGTTGACCTGTCCTCTCTGTGCGCCTCCACACCTATCACCGGTTCCCTTCCCAGAACACTTTGTTCCTCACACACACTCCAGTTAGCGAAGGGGCCGTTTGAAGGATCTTAACGCATTCCCTCTTTAATTAACTGGGTATTATGCATCCCTCCAACCATCTGCCGATCGATGCTGCTGCATGTATCCAGCGGTGAATACAACCTTCTGTATGGCAGCAGACTGTCCTTGGGATTTAATAAACTCCAGCATTCAACATCGGTGACTGTTCCTGTATCACATAAGTGCATCTCTTCATTTTAATTAGAAAGGTAACAAGATGTGTTTGTTTTTCACACATGTTCCCCAAAGAGGCCAAGAGACCCATATGGGAAATATATTTATTTAGAAATGAATCAGACCAAATCAGTCACTGTGACAGTAATGTTTCTCCCTTCTTAATACGCCTACATTGTAGGCCAGGACCATGACAGCATTGCTCTATGATTAGAGCAATGCTGTCATGATTTCCTGTATTAGACCATGAACTTTGTCTCCACTTCTCAAATTCTCTTTTAGAAATTGTGTCAAAGGTTGTTAGCACAAAGAGCTTGAAGAGTCTGCACTTTACTTTCAGTTTAGATTCACTGATCTTATGATACTTTGTATGTCTGCATGATGCGCTGAAAGATCCCAACAACTTTGAGGGGAGAAAAAAGTCCATCAATCCAAATGTCATTTTGACATCGACAAAAACATTAAAAAGCTGACAAAATCTTTGAAATAAGACCACAAAAAGTACCAAAATAACGAGTGTTAGCATGTTGCTAGTGCTTTTCAGATTTCATTTGAAGCTTTAGAAAACTATATAAAAACTGCGGCTCGTTCAGTTAGACTAAATATTCCCAAAAGGGCACAACAGTCATATTTTCTTGCAGAGTTGAGTCAAAGTCGGTCAGGTACATTAAGAATGAGTAAAAACCAAAAGTAAAACAGTCAAACTTGATAAAAGCCAATATAGGAGTATTTCCCAAAAGTGCATTGCCTAGGAAATGTGATTTGGATATTGGCAAAACAGAAAATGCAGAAATAAAAACATTTGAACCCAGGTATGAATCATTCAGTAGCAGGGCTGTAAACTAACTTTTTGGCTCACCTGCCAAGGGGACCGGTAGATGAAAGAATCTACCGGCCAAGTACATTTTTTACCAGCCAAATAATAAATTGCCTCTTTTTGTTGCATATACATGCATATATCTGTTTCAGTACTTTTCATACTGCAAAACATGACACCCGTCGAGTCGTCGTACTGAAGCCATTCCCTGTCAGTCTTCCACTTTCCCAGTGCACAACAAATATGATCGCATTTGTCAATCGCGGTATTTTATTTTGAAAATTACTTTTATTTTGAAAATTGACCGGATTGTCTCGTGTTTCTTTGTGTGATTTACTGCCAGAATTGACGTGTTCGCTCGCGGCACGCGCAAAAAATAGAGCAGACGCCGAAACGATCGCTTCACGGCGCTGGACGGCCGCGCCTATTCGCGGCGCTCCCCGTGTGGTGTGAACTACACTATCGCTCCGCTATGCTCCTATTCGCGGCGCTTCTGCGGCCGGTGTGAACCGGGCGTCACTCACTGCGCCAAACTTTTAAAGAGCGGTGACGCGCACGCTACGTTGCTTCGGGGGAACTATTTTCTACAGCGGTGACGGGGGAGCTACTTCAGTGTGACACACAACAAATCACCGGTTTAGCTTGACGTTTGCTACCGTCATAATTTATCAGTTTACAGCTACTACAATGTTTTGTTATATCATGCATAATTTATTGCAAGAGCACGACCATCGGGACAAACATTTACCCGCCCCAGTGGCATGTATCCCTCCAAAATTAAGTCGCCAGGGGAATATTTTAGTCGCATTTGGCGAGTGGCGACCGCTAGTTTACAGCCCTGTTCAGTAGTAGACCATATAGATAAACTGCAGCATGTCGTCAGTAAAGAGGGAAGCAGCTCCAACAGACGTACACGTGAAATGATTGAGATGACAAACTGTGATTCCTGTGATTCCAGGCTAGCAGGCTGCAATGTTAGTGTTTCAGAGATGAAGAGACAACACCTCTAATAGTTCATCTTACCCCTTCATTAACCTCAGCCGTCAGGCTAAACTACTAGAGAGATGGAGTGAAAATGTTGCTTTAAAAAAACAACAACAACATGCTAGCACATGCTAACCAGCATCAGCTAACATGTTGAGAGAACTATTCGGCCTCCACCGACGCTCGCTCACAGAAATACATGATGTTTACGGACAGACAAGTTCTCCGTAAAGCTGCAGCGTTCCTAAAGAAAGATGAATTAGGACTTCTTTAAAAGAGCCCCTCCGGTGGTTGAACTCACATCGCTGCGGTGATGGAGAAGGGGTGTGGCCAGTGGGCTGTGATGTCACTATATGGTTCGATTGGGAGTTTCGAGTGAAAATGAACCCTCTCCAGCTCGCTGTTATGACTCGGTACCCAGAGAAGCCCCAGTGGATGGAAATCTAATAACAGAAGGAGTTAACGCCGGCATTCTTGGAATTCCCCTCGCCTGTAATATTGATAGCTGGATCAAATGGCTTTTGCTGAGAAGTACGAGTGTGTCAAGAAATGGGAGTGAAGTAAACATGTACGGCTCAAGGAACACCAGAGAAGAAACATAATATGCACCCTTGAGGGAGGAAGAGGGAAAAAAGCAGGAGGATGGAAGGGAAAAGATTTAGGTTCAACAAGTGCAAACTGAAACCTACACACACACACACACACACACACACACACACACACACACACACACACACACACACACACACACACACACACACACACACACACACACACACACACACACACACACACACACACACACACACACACACACACACACACCTCTGCTGTATGACAGATGGAGAACGGGCGCTGAATGCTGTGATGTGATTTGCAGGTTGATGTGTTTTTGCCGGCGGAGTATTTCATGATAGTTTATTACACTTTGAGTCCTTTAAAACACACACACACACACAGACAGAGAAACACACACACACACACACTGAGGGAGAGGGAGGAGAGCAGCCTTGTAAATCAGTTTTGCTGGCTGCTTCTTATCTGAGAAATGCCAGCTATGAGAGCAGGGCGGTACAGTGAGCCGAGAGCTCAGCTTCCTTCTCACTTTAATGACTCGCGTGGAGTCGCTGCCTCATTGAGCAGCAGGGAGGAGGCGAGCGGCTGCCAGGTTGAGGTAAGAGCCGCATCGGCGTGTGCAATAAATGATGAAACATTATGAAACAAGGCTGTATGTTGGGCTAGTGTTGGATCACGCCGTTACATAACCCGCTGTGTTAACGGTGAACTGGTAAGACTGGACATCTACCGACAAGTCATTCAAAATGAGCTTCACCGTTTTTAATCCAACATTCACCAAGGATGCAGGAGTTAGCTTCCAATGTCAGGCCACACATTTCACGTTCCTTTCCACGGAGGTTTGGCGAGACTGGCTAGACATTCAGCAGACGACAGATGTCCTTTATAAGTATGCTGTGCTGTGGATGATGGACAGTCTCTTTTTTCACCCAAATGTGAATCTGAACTACTTTGGCACAAACTTGGATGAACATCTTCCTTCGTGAGCCGTCACTGCTCTTTGCTTCGGAATTTTTAAGTGGAAACCGTGGCAGCTGTTCAAGCGTCAACTTTCTCCATCAGAAACAACACATTTGATGCAAGAACTAAAGTATATCATGTAGTTATTTCACATGTAAAACCAGGGTTAGGTCCCCCGCACTGAAATGACATTTCTTTGCTGAGACTAAAGGTGTTATAGTTTTTCATATCAAAGAAAGAAAGAGCTCTAGTGCTGCACCCTCCTGATCCATTAGACAACCTTTTTTCCTTTTTTTAAATGCTTGTTTTTTGATGCTGAATGAAACTTTCCAAGCAACTTATGAGCACTTATCTCTGGTAAACACAGGAATTCAAGTGGTGCTTTGGTGTCATTTCTTGTGGAGGATCTCAGTTTTACAGATCAGTGATGAAATAAACTTCCGGAGCGACTTTTACCTGGAAAGCGTTGACAGCACATCACATGTTGTCAGCTGTAGCACGCTAGTTGGTTTAGCGCAATTAGCCGCGTTAATTAAGCTCCATGGACCACGACTCGTGTCAAAGTGTGTGTTGTGGTACATCTGTGGATACACTTCAAACAATTCATTTACCACGGGATAACCCCGATGTGTGTGTATTATTTACATGACAGACATTTATTTATGCATCTTTTCTTGACAACATGCCAGTATTTGAGTGCCTTACATTAAGAATTGTTACATATGAGCAACTGTTGAATGTTAATGATTTTCAAAATAAATTAATGAACAAAGTTTATTTCCACATTTTCTTTGGTTTCTCTTTGGTATAAAAAGGAACCAAACCGTGAACTTTGTGTAATGTTGTTACACACATCGTCTACCAAGAATGACTTTAGCCTCCAATCCTCTTGTTGTGTTTTTAACTCAAGTGTGACGGACGGTTGTTTTTGTTACAAGTAAAAGAAGAAAAATATTATTATTTAAAAACATTTCTCAAATGTATTTACATAACCAGTACTATATCCTGATATACAGTATACTGTTCCTGGGATATACATTCATATACACCATCATAGAAGAGTTTCCCCCGCTGAATTTCCTCCTACGACTGTACTGTAGAGTTGATCTGCAGACTTCTGTAGTGAGAGGCTCATGTTAAATAAAAAGTATTGTGACTGTTTTGGGATACTTTTTTATGTAAAGGTTCACATTTTTAATAACACACCAGGTTAGAGAGTTCCATCTTTGTACAATTTGCAGCATCATTTCTGTGAAAATCTCTTTCATAACCATGAAAAAACTGGTATTGAAACTGAAATCTCTCTAAATGAATCGAAGTGAAATTGAATGATATCAGGAAAACAGTAGCGATAGCGAGACTTAATCTTCACTAAAAAAAAAGGTGTGCAGTATTTGTAATAAAATGAGGTGAAGTGTATGTCTGGCTGCCATGGATCATTGTGACATGAAATCTTTACATCGTCCCATGCATGAGCTCTGAAAACAGCACGCTTCCAGCAGGGACACAACCACAAACTATCAGCAACTGTCAGTGTGGAAAGGAAAAAGCAACAATCCCTTCTGTTTGACAACATTTCCAAAGGGATCAACCTCATCTTAAAGACATTATGCAGACATGTAGAGAAACACAAGCCCTGAGGTTGTAATTATCAGGGTTTTGGAATTGAGGATTAAGTAAGGATGATGGTAATTTATTTTTCTTTAAGACAAATATCTTCTTTTAGAATTACATTTTTTTCCTCCCCAAATGATTCTTGAACCGACTTCCTCCCATCCTCCATCTGGTTCACCCTCTCTCCTCTGTGTTACTGCTCAGACTCTGTGGTTAATCCACTGAGGCATGGTAAAGGGTTCACACACACACACACACACACGCACGCGCACGCACACACACACACGCACACACACAGGTCTCTGCCTGTAGTGGAAGCCTTGCAGACATGGGATTTCCTTTCACATCCAATTTAGACCAAAGAAACTTGGGGAGAAGAGCATGGAAAAGATAAGCTGCACACACACGACACACACACACACACACACACACACACACACCTGTGTAAATATCATACCAGCATCACACACAAACATCAATAGCCCATACACAATGTTAACGTGATATAACATGCAGCTTAAACCTCCCAAAGAGACATCAACTGTACACAAGAGAAACGGCCCCCTCCATCGGTCAACACACGTGCACACACACACGCACGCACGCACACACACACCACTTTGTAGAAGTATGCAGACAGAAACGTGTTGGGACATAATTACAATGTGGAGTCTGAACAGCATCCGATTAAGATCCAGAGGTTTTACAGCAGGCCTTTGAAGAGCAGCAGCTCATCCTGGTTCAGCAAATCCACACACACACACACACACACACACACACACACACACACACACACACACACACACACACACACACACACACACACACACACACACACACACACACACACACACACACACACAGCAGAGTTTGAAGCCAAATTCTCTGCTTCTTTCTGGCCAATAGGGTAAACTGTTTGGGAAATGGAGAGAAATGTTGAGAGAGATAATGTGTTGCTACTACCTGTATCTCTTCTTTCATTCCTCTCTAAAACCTTGGAACGTGCTGCCTACAACCAACTGTCATCCTATCTCTTGCGGAAGAACCTCCTAGACCCTAACCAATCAGGATTCAGGACTGCCCACTCCACTGAGACGGCCCTCCTCACGGTGACCGAGTCCCTGCGAGACGCCAAAACATCATCCAACTCCTCCGTTCTCATTCTCCTTGACCTATCTGCTGCATTCGACACAGTCAACCACCAAAATCTCCTCTCCACTCTGGCTGAACTTGGCATAACTGACTCTGCTCTCGCCTGGTTTACATCATACCTGACAAACCGCACCTTTCAGGTCACATGGAATGGCTCTATGTCCAAACCCTGCTCTCTGGACACGGGTGTCCCTCAAGGCTCAGTATTAGGACCGCTTCTGTTCTCCAGGGGGACCCAAACCCCCTCGCGGAATATATATATATATATATATATATACACACACAATATATATATATATATACACACACATATATATATATATTGCATATGCTTCAATGTTATTCCTCTGCCTCACTGAAGGGGGCTGGCGAGAGCCTGGAAAATGGACTTCCCTTCCAGTGAAGGTATAAATAATGGGAGACCAATGCCAGGGCTAAAAGGTTTGCTTCAAACGACGGAACATAAAATAACTCGATCGACTCGTCACATTGAAAGACAAACTGCTTTGAAAATATTTGGAACCTAAAGAATAGATTTGACTCTGGACGAACGGAATAAATATTAGCAAGGGGAGGTAGGGGGCTTCTCACCCCTCATTCGCTAACATCACATCGATATCAGAGTGAGCCTTTGCTCCGTTGATTTTCCATTATTTCTTTTAGGTTTTCTTTTTTAATGTGAAGGTATGGTAGGTACATTTAACGTTGTTTTCTCGCTTAGATTTTTCAAAGTTTCCTGAGAAAAAGACACTGTACTATCCGATAACACCGTTATTGTAACCAGCAAAAATGGTTGTGATTTGCGATGGGTATGTCAGCGAACTGTCTGACATTAGCACGTTAGGCTACGTTAGAAAGCCATGGTACAGACACACCAACTCCGGCAGCAGACGTCAAGTCAACGGATCCCATTCATTGTCTATGTAGAGCAGGAGCTCCGCATGATGGATACGGCACGTCGAATTGACTGCCCTGTCGCCGTACGTGAATTTGCATAAAGTTCGATGGATTGAACTTTATGCAAATGCCGTCCGTCCAACGCAATGCCGCCGGCTCCAGAAACTTCGTTCAAACTATCAAACTAGGCAGTGTTGATCAAATATGAATCCAGATTCTGTTACTGCACTACACATTTCCCGCCTCAAATGTTTTCAGAAACATGCTTTAGCGTGTAGTTTAACTGTAAAATGAGATCGTTTGTGGCCCGGCCGCCATGTTGGAAACGGCAGAGCAAAACTCAAGTCCCGCCCACTTCGCAGGACGTCTATCCAATTGATCCAACTTGAACACAGAACTGCCCACTCGCCGGTGCGTTCGACGGTCCGTTGCGTCGCTGCCGGAGTTGGTGTGTCTGTACCAGCGTATCAACGTCACTCCTGTCTAGTACGGCATCAAGGCAGCTACAGACCCGAAGATGACATGATTACACGGGTTGGCCAAACGAACAAGCTTGGAATAAATATTTATGACAGCTTGCGTTCGCCGATTACTTGGACGCCCCCCCCCCCCCCCCGAAATATTTTTATTGCAGATCTCCATGAATCACACAAATGACCTTTTTCGGAACAAAAACGGCGAATTTCGCCGAAAGGTGACAAGTTTGCATCCCTGGTTCTCACTATACACCAGATCACTAGGTTCTGTTATCACATCGCATGGATTCTCCTACCATTGCTACGCTGATGACACCCAGCTGTTCCTCTCTTTTCCCCCGTCCTCTGACGCTCACATTGCAACTCGCATCTCGGACTGTCTGGCTGACATCTCTGTCTGGACAACTGCACATCACCTCAAGCTTAACCTGAATAAAACCGAACTCCTCTTCATCCCAGGGAAAGACTGCCCTCGCATGGACCTGTCGGTCACTGTTGAGGGCATCACAGTATTTCCTTCCTCAACTGCGAGGAACCTGGGTGTAATCCTCGATGACCAACTATCCTGCACCCCCAACATCACTGCTGTGGCCCGATCCTGCAGATTTGCCCTCTACAATATCCACAGGATTCGGACCTTCCTCACAAAGGATGCAACGCAGCTCTTGGTCCAAGCACTGGTCATCTCCCGCCTTGACTACTGCAACTCTCTCCTGGCCGGACTCCCGGCCTCTGCGATTAAACCATTGCAGCGTATCCAGAACGCTGCAGCACGCCTTATCTTCAATCTACCCAAATTCTCCCACGTGACCCCCCTCCTCCGTGACCTCCACTGGCTCCCTGTTGCAGCACGCATCCAATTCAAGACGATGACACTGGCCTTCAGGGCCATCAATGGAACGGCACCTGCCTACCTTCAAACACTGGTCAAACCTCATGCCCCGAAGCGAGCACTCCGCTCCTCTACTTCAGCTGGCCGGCTGGTACCACCATCGCTGAAATCAAACAAATGTCGCTCAGCAAAGTCCAGACTCTTCTCTGTTCTGGTCCTCAGTGGTGGAACGAACTCCCGACCAATGTCAGGACAGCAGAGTCATTTGCCATCTTCCGAAAAAGGCTCAAGACTCACCTGTTCAGACTTCACCTCGACTCTACATAGCATGACCCACTAACACCCTCCCCCCCCCCCCCCCGCAAAAAAAAAAAAAAACCTTACCTATAGCACTCAGATCGTAGCACTGTTGCTCTTGAAGTACTAGTTTACTCAGATGAGGACCTAACACTTGTTCTATTTTTAGCTCTTACTGCATCGGCAATGATACGTCGTGGTTTCTTTGTTTCCTTCTTTTGACAAATGTACTTATTGTAAGTCGCTTTGGACAAAAGCGTCTGCTAAATGACCTAAATGTAATGTAAATGTAAATGTAAATCTAAATGTAAATGTACTAGACTACTACCGAAGAGATGACGCGGAAATGTTGCAAATAAGCTAAACTATTAGAGCGATGAAGAGAAAATGTTGCTAATAAGCTTAACTATTAAGGCGTGTTCACACCAAACACAAATTATGTGCAGCGCCACGATTGCATATAAAGTCAATGCAAAGACACGACTAGACGCAAATTTGCGGCAGGCGATTCCTGTGATGCTATCGAGGCAAATCTTTTATTCACTCGAGTTCAGATATTAGAAATTGTTTTGCTTTTAAATTCCCACTTGGTTCCAGTTTGTGCTATTTTCCGACCATTTTGTCAATAACAAAAATGGTAGATTAGTTGCAGCCATGGTTTCATTTAAAAATAATATAGGTTTTCAGTGGAATATACCTTTTTGGCAAATCCATTGTTGTCTACCAGATTGTTTTATGGCCAGATAGTGGACTTCTTTTCATCATCAATGTGTTGATACAATTACTTCTGTTAATACTACCAATACTGCTAATGCTACTGCTACTATACTACTACCAACACCAAATGCAGTTGGAACCCAAGGGCCTGGGCTGCACGAGATTTCTGCCTAAAAGCCTATTAAGGCAGTTTTTTCTCGCCACTGTTGCTGTAACGCTCCTGGTGATGTTGGGACTTTGAAAATGTATTAACTCTGAAAATCATGAGCATATTCTAGTCCTGCTCAATATGTTAACTGTCCTGAGAAAACTTCTGTTGTGAGACTAAATACAATTGAATTGAATCCATCAGGAAGAGGCCACAAACACAGTTAAATCTTAGATAGATGCGAGTTCCTGATATATTAAGTTGCTTAAACTCTATATTAACTTGGCTAACGTTAGCTTGAAAACTGTATGTTGTGTTATATGGACTTGTGTCTGCAATAAAGCTTATTATATATTTTAGCAGCTAGCTACCATAATCTGGTTTCCTTGCCTTTTACAGGACAATGTGTTCATTCATACACGTACATATGAGTATTTCTGCATTTTGACCGTCTGCAACCCAACAACAAACGTCTGACACATGAGAAGGAAGACTGCTGCCGTGTGAGAGAATATAAAGCACCCTCACAACCTAAACCACTTTATCACACGTAAAGTCTCATGTTCACATGAAGAAAGAGGAGAGTCTGTCGGCAGGAAGCAAATGTAATTACCCGGGTCAAAGAACTTTCCAGAAGGTGCTATTGATTTTCTACGACGCTGAAATAGTCCAACACGTTTAGGCTTGGAGAGGCAGACAGACAAATGGTATACAAATGTAGAAATTAATCTTTTCCCAGAGGAGGTCAATCCTTTCAATTCCTGTTGTTCACCTCTGAAATTATGGATATGGCTCAGTTTGATGGATTGTATTAATTTGGTTTTGAGGTTATTAATGCTACCCCGGTTCTCTGTGGGGAAATCTTCACCCAGCCGATTCCAAGTCATTCACTTTCATCGGAATTTAAGGACAAAAATGTTATTTGTGGTTTTCGTAGGGGCTAGTAGATTGAAGTTTATATTGTTATCCTCCCAGCTGCAGCTTCATGTGTCCCTTTAACACTTTTATGGTGAAGGAAGAAAGTAGAAACTCTTGATAATAGCAACTCATTTGTTTCAATGGTGCCACATATTTTTTCAAGAAAAGCGACCCGCCAAAAGCCCACAGCTCTCAATATGTGGACGGTCAGCTGCAGCAGACCTTGATGTTTGCCAGCAGTAGGCTCACTAAAAAACTCCTGCAGGTCTGTGCTTCATACTGGAACAAACGGGAAGCAATTCATGAGTGAGTTTAAAAAGCAGTGTATAACTAGAACGACACTTGGAGAGCGCTCATGATGGTGCATTCAAGTGCTCCTCGGATTGTCCCATTTATCCGAGTTGCAGTCGTTCTTCTGACTTTGGTGTGTTCATCAGCTTTAAGGTGCAACAACCTGGACTCCTTAGTCGGGTGCTCAGTTTTCTGATTATTCCGACATCCGAATAATGCAGCACAAATGCCCCATCTCACAATGTTAATGAAAGTCAAACATAATAAACAGACACACAGACATAGCCGAAAAAACATAATCTCTTTTCTTTTTTTTCTTAACCAATTGTTGTTTACGTTGAGCTGATGTTAGCCGATGTGTTTACTTGTGAAAATGATGTGACGGGCTGTTGGATGTTGGTTTTGGTAGCATCCCTGTACGATTTTCCAGCACTGAATCTTTTATGGGACGCAGTACTTTTACATTACCATAGTATAAAACACGGAATACTTCCGGATGTTTTATCTTGATTTCTTTTTTCCTGCTATTTAATCTTGAGTTGAATCGCTCATGTAGTCTCTACGTCAATACTATATACACTTCTAAACATGCATTTGCACTTACGTCAGGCCCTTGTGCTGCTGCAAAACCTGCATTTCCAATCCGGGATCAACTATCTTATCTCAATTCAAACTTAAATGCCAATCAATTGCTTATTAACTATAACTGTTTACACTGCCAAAGGAAAGCCAGAATGCATGAAATGTACAACACATTATCAATGTAATTTGCTGTAAATCAGATAACAGTTTTTTAGCCATTCATACAGGAAATGAGTCACAAACAACAGAGGCTTTCTGCTGACCGTCTGCAGCGAGTCAAATATTTTCTCTCGTCAGCAGGAACAAAAATTGCAAGGGCAGAATTTTGTTGGCTACTAGGAAGCACTTTTATTCCTCATTCAAAAACTCAGTGACATGCACAGAAAACAGACATTATATTACGCCAGTATCTGGTGAGTAAGAGAACAGTTTGTAACTTTTGTTGTGTTATTTATTCTTTATTTTTGACTGAGAACAGAATAACCTCTGTCCTGCTGCTCAGAGGGGACACAGCTAAAACAAACAACCCAGTCTGGAAGGAAATCCATGCCTTTAATGCTAAAATCACCTTTAACATGAGATAAATAGCGATATTGAATGCCAGACACGTCCTCCTCCAGCTTTGTCTCATAAGAAAGTCGCCGTTTGTGCAACCCTGCTCTAAATATCACGGCATTGATCAACAGTCCTCTGTGACCAGGAGGAGTAATTCACCATTCTGTGGAGATTCACCCAGAGGTGAACTTGAAGAAAGTAGAGAGAAGTGAACTGAAGGACACACACAGCTTCTTCTTTCAACCCTGAAACCAAATCTTAAAAGAGAAAATCTAGCCTTAAAAAAAAATGCACATGGCGCCACTCAAAGTACTTGAATTGGACAGATATATTTGCTACATCCCCTCAGAAGTTGGAATTTAGTGCCTTCTCTCAACATTTAATCTCACTGACATTAATAAATGTTGTGGTGCGACCTTAATGTGCTCTTGACGGATCAGAGGGTTTACAAGGTGTTCTGTTGTCAGTAAACAGAGTTTCATAAAAGAACAAGACAAATCAGGGACACGCGGAGACCATTTCCTGCACTATAAACCTTGGCTACATGGCAGAGCAGTCGAGACCTGATCCACCTGACAAGGATAGAGACCATGACTCCAAAAAACCCATTCATCCCTGGAGGAGTGATGCTTCATGCACACACGTTCACATTCACATTATCCCAGGATTAAGAGGCTCACACCATGCAGCTAATGCATTCTAAGAAATGATAACCGAAGCAGCTAAATGTTGTTATTAGGGGCAAGAGCTGGGTAGTTTTTAAACAAAATAAAAGTGAAGTTAATTTGCTTTTATAGAAATAGTATCAAATGCTAAATGCTTTGTGCTACCGGGTTATCATCTGTACTATTGTGCTATGGAGTAAGGCTTTGAGCTACCGGGTTAGCCTCTGTGCTAAGGTGGAAAGGCTTTGAGCTACCAGGTTAGCCTATGTGCCTTTATTTTCTTTTAATCCTTTTTTTCACTTTATTGTATGACATTTTTATGATGTGAAGCACTTTGAGACTGCCTTGTGTATGAAATGTGCTATACAAATAAAGTTGCCTTGCCTTGCCTTGCCTATGTGCTGCCGGTTTAGCCTCTGTGCTGCCTGGTTAGCCTCTGTGCTGCCTGGTTAGCCTCTGTGCTGCCTGGTTAGCCTCTGTGCTAAGGTGGAAAGGCTTTGAGCTCCGGATTCAGCCTCTGTGCTACAAAGTAAGGCTTTGCCCTACTGGGTTAGCCTCTGTGCTGCCGGGTTAGCCTCTGTGCTATGGTGGAAATGCTTTGAGCTACCGGGTTAGCCACTGTGCTGCTGGGTTAGCCTCTGTGCTATGGTAGAAATGCTTTGAGCTCCCGAGTCAGCCTCTGGGTTAGCCACTGTGCTGCCAAGTTGGCCTCTGTGCTGCCGGGTTAGCCTTTGCCTGTGTTATCTTGCATGTTTTGTGATATCCGTTACAGCTAGTAGGTTTAAAAATGTGGACTACATACTGTGTAATAGGAGCAAAATAATTGCATCTAACAACTATGAATGTTCTAGTTTTTGGTTGAGCAGACACAATAAAAAGGAGGGTTCTTAAAACTATGTACTTAGAACTTTTAAAAAAGGTCCACTGGTTCTAAAAAGCCTAAAGAGTGAACCGTCATGCTGCAGCCTCTAGGCACAACAAGTGGACCAACTGTGCACCAGAAAAGCAAAATGCCAGCTTGTCCTTGATCTGATTCTCATTAGGCGTCCCCATCTTATCTTCTCGTATGTGGAAAGTGTCTGCATACACAAACCCCCTGATTGTAGCACGTCTGGGTCAGAAGGATGACAAGCTTTTGTTTTGCTTGTTGGTATGGTAATTAGCACTGAACGCACAGCCTAGGCTGTTGTCGTTAGTGTTGCAGGTAATTTGAAATGTCCAAGGATCAAGTTATCTGTACTTATTTGTATACATCTTTAATCACCAGTTTTCTGTTTGGAAGTTATTTATATGTTTATGTTTTACTGCAGTCTTGTAATGTCACACAACTGTATGTATTGTAGTAGATCCTTACTTATTTCATGTACATCTTTCTGTCTTCATTTCACACTTGCAATGTAAACATATGTTCACAATAACTCAGCCACTCTGAATTTAATGGAAATTGGATCATTGGAACAAAGTTATTGCCATTCATCCTGATGGGGACATAAATGTCTGAACCCAATTCCAAATGTAATGGCAATCCATCTAATAGTTGTGAAGATATTTCAGTCCGGACCAACTGAAACTGTCATCCCTATAGCTAAGAGTTGAAGATAAAACCTGAAAAATAATAAGACATTAGTTCGGGATGGAAGGCCAAGTGTTCACTCGGGAGGACTTTAAGTGCCATCGGTTTTAAACCTGGAGCTCAATGTAGTCGGGAGCAAGTCACGTCTTCTGGAAGTTTGTTTTAGCTCTGTGATGCAGCTTCTCCACATTTAACATAATATTAGATCAGTTTAACAGCCTGTGAATCCACAGGCCAGGAAATGGAATGATTAAACATTTATAATTTTTTAGATAATTCTATCATTAACCTTCTACGACTCATTATAAGACTATTACATTAGTAGCAGGACGACAATCTACAGTGGAGCCAGGTCTCTTTGGTCTCTGGGTGGATAATGAATACATTCTTTAAAAGTCTTGGTGTTCTCTCTAAGGAAAGACACCAAAAGACTTCCAAATCAATAGCAAGCCCAGTTTGATTAGTTTCCACAAAGCAGATCACTGGTAACCCACTTTAGATCAATAGTAAACTTCTGGAAGAGCGCCTTTTCTCTGATGATAAAGAAAGCAAATCAACATGCCACTAAACATTCCTCCCATGCGTTAGCCACTGGCAAGAGGATGCATGCCATTGATGAAAACAAAGACTTTTTTTCTCTTCGTGTTGCCAACATTAAAATTAACTCAAGTCGTACGCCGAGGGGGAGAAACTGACAACAAGACAAGTCTCTTTCATACATGAAAGCAGAAAGGTTGATGCAGGAATAATAAGGTGTGTCATCAACACCTCGATGCCTGACCACGCCGATGCGTCTCATCAAACAGTACGATGCACATTTTTAAAGCATCTGCCCGTCCTTCTGCTGTTTGTGTTGGAATGTATCATCAGGTCCACTGAGGAAAAGCAAATCCTCTAATCCTCGGACAGAAAAGCCAATAACCTAAGTCTGACCAAGAAGGCTGGAATGAGTCAGCACAGGTTAGGAGCCGCAAAGCAGGAAAGAATGGCAGATCTGTTCTGTATACATTTCTTATACACATAGCACAAGTCCCTTGAGGGGTAAAAAGATGCAGCTAGACCTGGACCAGAACTCTTAATACAAACATAAATTAAATTTTACAGTAAAACACCCAAAGCCGGTGTGGTGACATTTAGTCAGCACCTAATTGATGCGAGGGATATTTATTGACATATTTTCTACCATAGATAAAAACGTGAAAATATCTCAAGCTTGCGTGACTCCACTCTATAATGCCTCATGTTAGGTCAAAGTAGAGTTTACGTCATATTTCTTCCAAATAACCTGGATGGTCATCTGCTAAATGTCTGATCATGTTTCTTAAAATCTTTTTAGCCAGATCTTAGCCTTCAGCTCGTACTTTTAGCCTGCAGCCACGACCGATCCCCATGTTATGAACGTAAGACACATTATCGGAGGAAGGAAAGAATCACAGAAAAGGATGTTTGTCTGAAGCCGTGGAACGAACAAGTATGTCTGTTGTGAATTAACTCCTGTTAAATCAAACCAGAGCTGTGCAGTGTTCCTCAGAGACTGCTTTCCCACATACTGACGGGCAGAGAGGACGAAATAGAATCTCAACATGATGAAGGTATGAAGGTTGGGACACAAGCAAGAAGACAACCTGAACCCTAACCCTGAATAAACCTGACAAATGATTGTCTGTAAACACATGGATGTTGATACAACAGCTTAACACAGATGAGGTTTGCATTACTGTGATTCAACATCTGTCGGCAGAATCATGCTGTAGGACGTTGTGTTGTTTGAATTGACTTCTGATGCAGTTCAATGACTGAACATCAATTATTTGATTAATTATTCAACAAATTCCATGTAACGCCCATTGGTTCCCACTTTAAAAAGATTTCACAACTTTCATTCCTTTGGAGGGTCAATCATTTCCTAAAACAGCAACAGCTCTATGGCACAGAGGAAGAAATATACATCAGATATTAAAGGTGTTTACTGACCTCTAAAACAGGAACTATCTGATTCTGACAATTTTAGACTGAAGTTTCTTGAGGAAACACCTGAAAAGTTTCCTTTGGCTTGTTAAATAAAAAGTCAGAACAATATTCAAACAATACCCAGCACATACACCTGGATAACAATCAGTGGTGGAAGAAGTACTCAGGTCTTTTACTTTAGTAAAAGTGGTAATACTATAGTATATATCCAAGTAAAAGTCAGCCGAACAGTATGGTCCATTTAAAAAATAAGTGAATAAATAAAATCCAATTAAAAAATGTATATTCTTTTATTGGATTATAATTATTAATAAATTAAAGCATTCATTAATTTGATATTGGAGCTGGTAAAGGTGGAGCTCATCTTAATTATTAGCTTAATTTAAAGTTGTCATATGAATGAGAAATGAATGTGACTATAAAGGTGCTCGTTAACTTCTGATTGTGTTTTATCATTCACATATTCAACATTCAAATCAAACTTATCAAACCTTAGAATTCAGACATTACTGATTACAGTAAGTTCATTTTCAAGAGATCCGGTAGAAAACAGGACATGACTGATGTTCGTCCTCGTCGTGTTGAACAAAGAACCACAGAGGACCGTCAACACTGTCTAACCTCTGGGTTTATGACTTTGCACAAGGGCACATGTTTACAAGGGAACACTTGTCTGGGACACAAAGCTGCCACGGTGGAAAGGGAACAGGGATCACTGGAGGTCGTCTGAGGGTTGTGACCCTCAACTCCGACAATGAACTAGTCAACTTGTGAGGATAAGGTCAAAGGTTAAGTGACAGGGGCGTCTGACAGAAAGGAAGGAGAATGTGATGTGGGAAGAAAAGTGCGCTTGCCTGAAACCTTTTTACATTCAAAGAAGTGTGTTTGTTGTGTTGCACAGCTGGTCGGACACTTTAACTGCCGTTGTTAGTGAAGCTACGACAATGAAGATGCCTTACATGTAAATAGGGATGGGACAATCTGGGAATTCATCGCAGATCCCGATAACAAAACACTCGCAATAAGTTGATTGTGGTTTCCATCATCAGGAGTGACTTGAAAAGCTCTAGCTCACTTTCATGGCAGAGAAGAGAGAAATAGAGCCTGATTTGTTTTGTAAATACAATATACAATTTTTTACTTTAAAAAAAAATGTATTCTTCCATTTTTATGCAGCGAGGAGGAGAGGAGGTTTACTAAAAATAATGTCATATCCGTGAAACAATACAAATATTTGTTTCTTATCAACGTGGAAAGTAATACCAGTATGTCTGAGTTTAAACATATTTGAATCGGGATAACATTGTGAATTGCAATTATTATTATATTCTACATGGTCTTCTCTAAAGAACTCCCTGGATAGTGAGTAGGGAGTTGTAAATGAGACACGCACACACACACACACACACACACACACACACACACACACACACACACACACACACCTGTAAGTATGGAAGGACAAAGAAATGAGATATGTATCCTATTTCCATAATGAGGACCAGGAGGTAAAACAAGTCCGGTCCTCCTGCTCCTCCTGTTTCTCTGTTGGTGGTCTTATAAAATCCTCTCTGCTCTACGACCTCGTCTTCCCTCCAGTCGTTCACAGACTCATTACACTGCTGGAAGACTCACAAGCGGAATATCTCAGCTATTTAATCCATCTCTTGGTGTGTCGACCTGCCTCCTGAGCTTTATTCTTTTAAATCATCGCTCAATGCTGTGTTGAACAATTTTAATATCAAATAATCAATCCCGATCTATCAGGAGTACTGAAAAAGCTGTTAATTGGTTCAGAGCCGATTATGCAATCTTGCACTTGAGAGCTTTGAATAAATATTAATAGCCATGAATCTCTCATTTGCGAACTACCTGTTCTTAAATCAATCTCCTTGACTGTCATCTTGAGACGCATTCATTTTGTTTACCTTGTATGTTTTAACAGGACTAGATTTAATAAGCTGAAATATGCAGGGCAGATTTCTCATCACAGACAAGTCCCAAATATTTAACGCAGTAGATCAATGGTCTCTTTGGTTAGATGCTGAGCCAGTCCCCATCTCGCCTCTGCCCCTTGGTTGTCTCTTTAAAAAGGGACTCAAGACAAGGTTGCAGCCTTTGAAACGGTACTTTTGGGTTTCATGGAGAGACTGTTAAGAGGTTTCACGAACATCTGTTCCTGAATCTCAATTCCCCATGTGGCCTTGGAGCCAAAGTTTCCCTGTGGGCAAATAGAGCCACTAATGTGACTGGCTTTCTAATTAAAGATAAAAGGGTCTCCGATGTACAGTAGTGTTCAACATTTTTAACTGTCAACCGTCAGAAAATAGAGAAAAATAATAAATAAGTGGAAGGGCACATGGAGAGCACAGACCAGGCCATGGCCGAGCTAATGACAGTGAAAAATAATTCACGTATGGGCCCTGTGATTGGCTCATACCTCAGCCTTCCACCAGGCTTCATGAAAATGTGGCCCAGAATGAAGATGGTGCGTTTGCCTCGTGTATATTTGGAAGTCAACCTTAATATTCTTCTCATTGTTTCTCCAAGAAATTCATAAAATACTTTGGATGAACTATTAGCTTTGCTCCAGGTGCACGCATCCTGAGAAGCCTCCCACCACTTTCTCTCCGGTCTTTCAAGGTTAATTTGCTCACAATGTGTATATTTACTACTCAACAACTATTTCAGTGCATATGTAAAAGGATCAAATCTCTCCTGGAATTACGTTTTTTTTTTTTTTTTTTTTTAAGGACAAATCCCCCTTCCGTCTGACTAACGTGTTTATGGTTTAACCCAAAAATAAAATGAAACATATAAGTAGTCCTGCCCTAAAAGCTTGCCGTGATCCCTCTTACTGGGTTTGGACTGAGTCAGAAATACTGCTCAAATTCTGAGTCAGGCTCTGCTTTGTACAAAATGTTAATTTTACGACTGAGCAGTTTACAGGCAGGGAGGCAGGGACACATCATATTTCATTAATGCCCATCATCTATATTATAAAGGGGCAATAACAAAGATTCCTACCGGCCCACATAGCAGAAAAATGACCGCAATATATCTGCTGAGGTTGATAGGGCAGCTGATCAATACCAAGCTGTGATAAGATTTTTAGCTTACAACCTTCTCATTTAAAGCCGTTCTCTGTTCAGGGGCAAAAACCCACTGGACGTTACAGAAACTCTCAAAAGTCATGAATTATTTGGCACCTTTCGTCCCAGAAGAACTGGACTGTGCACATCCAGCTTGGTTTTAGGTCTGGCAGAGGATAAAAGCATGTGTGCTGTCGGAGCCGCGGGGCAGATATCCAGGGTATTAGTCAAAACATTGCAGTGCAGCTGCAATCCTGGAAACCTACTGCTGGTATTCCTTCACATCCAGTACTTCGTTAGATTCGGTGTAACTCATTTACTGACTCCCAGACAAATTCAAATAGGTCTTCCAATTGGTGCAAGAATGAAGCTTTCTAAAAATGTCAGATGGTCCTCCTTGCCTGTATTCTGATTTTTCATAGACTGAAGAGTTAATTGTTGAATCAAGAAAATGTCAGATTAATGGATAATAAAAATAATGGCTAGCTCCAGCCCTATGTGTTGCAAACAATTACCTTTCCACACATCCAGCAGGAACAAAGCAACATGATCATTCCTTCAGAGTCATGGCTCTGACAACCTCTCCCGTTTTGGTCTCCACCAACTCCTGAGACAAATGTCTCGCTCTTTTACTGCTGAATGTGCAACTTTGTTCGCTCTCTTGTTATGTTGGCTGTTTGGTGCTGAGCTGAGTTCATAGGGCAGGACTCAAAACAGAAGTCAGGGGTTGATGAGAGCTGAAAGACCAGGGGCGGGGTTAGGGGATGGCTACTTGGGCTCAAGCCCCGGATGTTTTTGCCAAAGCCCCGAATGTTTACAGTAGG
Source organism: Eutrigla gurnardus (assembly GCF_963514095.1). NCBI lineage: Eukaryota > Metazoa > Chordata > Actinopteri > Perciformes > Triglidae > Eutrigla > Eutrigla gurnardus. The sequence goes on from NC_139932.1 coordinate 5,068,340, forward strand.
AGGAAAAAAGCTCAACGCGGTTTGTCAGTCTCCCTCCCCTGGCCGCACCGGAGCCTGAAGTGTAGCCTTCCTGCAGTACCAGAGTCCAACAGAGAGGCAGCAGCAGCGGTAAAAAGTAATCTGCGTTCATAGCCTGCCCTGCCGAGAAGAAGTGTGTCCTCTCTCTCTTTCCTGTGTGGTTTCCGCCCGCGGGTTCAAATCGACATTTGTCAGATGGTCGTAGCTACATGATGGACAGAAGAAAGTTTTTCTCGGCGGTGGCGCAACGACCAACGTCGGAACAGATGATTTAGGTCTGTGAATGTTAAGATTAACACTCGGTGTGTGAGAAGTTACTGACTGACAAAGTATTGTCTTTCAAGCGCGCAGGTGGCCGAGTGGTTAGAGCGCATGCTATATAGGCTACGCACATACACAGCCGACCCTGGTTCGAATCCAGCCCGGAGGTCTTTTGCTGCATGTCACACCCCTATCTCTCTGCTGTGTTTCCTATCTGTCCACTGCTAATAAAAGGCCTCTATGCCAATAAAAAATCGTAAAAAAAAAATATTAAAGTTATAGTTTTTGCTAGATGGTTTTCATTCCCGTCAATTGTAATAACAGTTAGCATACGCAGAATATATGCCAGAACTTTGCGCATACATCTTTCGTCCCTCTGGGCTAAGCCTCGGATCTCCCATAATCCTAGATCCGCCCCTGTGAAAGACTGAACCTGGCCCTGACTAAAGTTACGAACTATAAAACCAACACAACGAGCTGGAGGGAATTGCAAGCAACACCTTTCACATTACACACGGTAATTGATCATCAATATAAAAGTATTGATTCTTGCAGCCTATTAAGCTCCATACTTCACAAATAAAACCAGACACTACACTGGTTTATTGGATTTACCTGCCATCCAGGGTGTAATATTGCTGTAATATTAATATCCAGGTTGTGTGAAAATCCTGTGTAGAGATGTAAACTATGGAGCGGAACTAGACAAGTCCACCGTCCATCTGCTGTTACTTTAATTGACATTGTTCATTTAATTCAACATGAATCTCTTCCTTTGCAGAAAAGCAGAGACCTTACTGAGTAAAGAGTGAATCCCCACAACGCTGTAGTGATTTAGCTGCATGGTGTAGCTTTCAGATCGAAGCACAGCCTCTTTTGAGACCTCCAACTCTGCAGTTTCAAAACAATTAGACCAGAAAAAGGTGCAGAGAGACAGAGAGAGAGAGACAGAGAGAGACAGAGAGAGAGACAGAGAGAGAGAGAGACAGAGAGAGAGAGAGAGAGAGAGAGAGGGAGACAGAGAGAGAGAGACAGAGAGAGAGAGAGAGAGAGAGAGAGAGAGAGAGAGAGAGAGAGAGAGAGAGACAGAGAGAGAGAGAGACAAGAGAGAGAGAGAGAGAGAGAGAGAGGGAGACAGAGAGAGAGAGAGACAGAGAGAGAGAGAGAGAGAGAGAGAGAGAGAGAGAGAGAGAGAGAGAGAGAGAGAGACAGAGAGAGAGAGACAGAGAGAGAGAGACGGTGCACAGACAGATGTGCTGGAGCAAAAGAGCCGTGATAACAATTATGCTAACTATTCATCCATCCCTCTGCCATTTACCGCTGAATGCTCTGGAGTTCTGTGGGGCTAATTCAATGAATCATCTGTGACTGGAGGTGTCCAATTCTTAATCTCATGCCTCCAGCTCCTTTCTTAAGCCTCAAAGAGAAGTTTTTCAGCCCACCAAAACACTGATGTACTGTGTTACAAGGCTTGTCAGTGTTTTGTGGAAAAGATTGTTCTTCTTGTGTGTCCTTGTGTCGCGCTGCATTCATACTAGCAGTCGGACCACGTCTTTTTTTCCCGCCTCTGTGAACAGCTGACATCTTGTTTTTGGAGGCCGATGTGTCAGAGATAAGGGCCGGGCCGTGTGGTCTGCCTTCAAAGCTCCCTGCTGGTATCAATCAACGTCAAGACGCTTCAAACCCACTTAAGCTCGCGTTCTCACGGGTTCCAGAGATCACAAGCTGTGAGTCGTCAAAGAACAGGATGTGCCGGATGAAGAGGCCTCGCTGACTGTTTTCATTTCCCAAAACATCACCGGCTACAGCAGCGCTGCCCAAGATATGATTTGGGGTTTTATGAAAGCTGATACTTCAGCAGTAAGTGATGATGTTGTGTAACATCAGAGTTTCCTGCCGGCCTTTATTCTTAGCAGGACAGTAATCAACAGCAACTGGCTCCTCCAGTTTAATGGTACCCGTCCAGACAGAAATGTTCATTGCACCACAAAACACATTACAATTCCAACACTGGCAACTACTAGCAGCTGACCCTCACTCATTAGCAGTGGAAGAAAGCCAGGGGTCCCCAGGTCATCCCCTCAGGTTTTGCTGGAAAAAAATCTTAAATGTCGATCTATGTGTTTGTACCCACCGAGCTACATATTAGCTTTCAATTCCTCGTATTTTCAGAAATATTTGAAATTTGACCACAAAAATGTGTGAAAAAATAATTTTTTCCAACTTCAGGAACTTATAATTTTACAACGGATTGATCTAGGAAGCTAATTTGCAGATAGGAACTAAATGGCATCCATATTTTATATTTTATTAAGACATCAGTTATCCTCTGGATGCTCATTTATCACTCTATAGGAAGAGTGATAAATCTTTCTAATTCAGTGTTATCCTGGTAAGAATATGTGAATAGATAATGAGCCTATAGTGTCCGTGTCATGAGGAAAACATCCTGAGTTGTCAGAATGGCTCCTATAGTTTCACCTTATTTTAGCTTGTTTTGGCCAAAAAGCCATTTTAAGCTTCCTATAGAGTGATGAAAGCATCCCAGAGGCTAACTGATGCCACAATTGCCATCAGGCGTTGAACAAGTCAAAAAGATGCGATGAAAGGAAACGCATTTATCAGAAAATGAGCTACTAGTATTCATCTTTCTTTGCCGTCTTACTGAGTCCACTGGTTGAATGCTGAATGGATGTAGGGGAAATCAGTGTGGAAATCACACTACCAGAGATGTCATGCAGCATTAACAAACTGCCAGGCTGGAGGCTGCATCTCAACCCATCATCCCTCCTTCCCTCATATTTGCTCAGTCTCACAACCTCCAGCTGACGACTGGGAACTCATGCGTTCACATCCGACTTACACTGGCCGACGTTTTTACATGATTTCTCGCATTGCCATCTCTTCCTCCGCCTCTCCCTTTACTCAGTTTTACCATCTTTCGATCTATCGGACATCACATTTCCTCCTCTTCCGTCAGCGGCCTCCATTTTCTGTCTTCCCTCGTTTCCGTCTGTATGGTGACGACTCCATTTCCGTTCACATGCCCGATGACCCTCCACCTAAACCCCCTCTTCCTCAGAGGAGCATGCGTCTCTGCTCTCCTCTTGTGCGCTGTATGGACACGCGGAAATGAGTCCAAGAAAATGTGAGCGACGGACACACACCGTCGAGCGTGAGACACAGGAGAGAAGACGCATGCACTCCGAGTGCAACCTAATCTCTCCCGACTCTCGGAGGCTTCTGTTTATTCAGGAAGCTGTGAGCTGCTGTATAATGGCACTCGACTGGACGGAGGCCAAGAGGAATAAACAGTACGTGTTGCAAGAGGAGGAGAAGGGATGTGAAGGACTGCAATGAAACCGCATCATTCAACCCGCTCTCGCTACCAAGGCGCTAAATAATCGGTCAGCGCTCCTCGGCGCCTGACACCGACGCTCATTTAGCATTTGCATTAGATGCTCCCACCTGCTGCATTCCAGATGAAGAGACGCGGCATGAGAGCGAGGTCATCCTCGCAGGGCGGGAGGGAGGGGAAGTGGACGGGTCGCACCAAGACAGCTAAACTGAGCTCTGCATTACGTTCCCAGGGACACTTATTTTTCCCCCCAATAAGATGGTTGCAGTTTAAAAAACCATCTTATTTAACCATCAAAACAATAAAAAAAATGTATAAATTACATTATAATTATACATATATATATTGAAAATACATTATAAATTGAAATATTATAAATAATATAATAATAATAATTATATATTAATAAAACTACTTGTTTAGGGTTAGGGTAAACATCCTCATGGTAAAAGCTAAAAGCTTAAAATGACTACGAAATTGAAACAAAACAAAAAAGGGCGCAAAAAATACACAAAACTACAGAAATGGGACGTGAACTTCAGTCTCCTGGAGTTTGTGTTTTGTGATCCGTCCACGACCCCCGCCTCGCTACGTGGACTTCTGGTCTTCTGGACTTCTGACTCTGTTGTGATACATCAAGAGCAAACGTAATCCACGAAAAACGATTTCCCAATGATTTAAAAAATGATTCACAATGCAGTTCCGTTATGTGGGAACAGAACGGTTTAGGAGACCAGATCACTGTTTGTGTGAAAATAAAAGTGACGTTGACATTTTGCCAGATGGGTCCGTTAGCCAGTCGATGTGATTCAACCCGCTTGACAAAGTGGGTTAAATCTGGTGATCCTGTGTAGCAGATCACCAGGTGATCACATGGATTCAGGCAGACGTGGAGCTCTTCAGGACAGAGAAAATACCACAGAAGGATACAAACTAGACACTGGAAAGGTTCAGCCAAGCTGAGACTGAAGGAAGTGGAGCATCCAAAGGAAACCAATGCAGACATGAGGAAAACATACAGATGGTGGATTTGGACGCTTCCTTCTTTTAAGACACTTTAAAAGATCTGCCTTATATTTCTTCTAACAAAGTGACTATGAGTCCGTAAAGTACACACACTTGTGCGTTGGGCTCAGTCGACTCCATGTCACCCTAATTTCCATCCAACAGTCTGTCTCCAAATGAGCCAGAAATAACAGTTTGTCGTGTGATAAACGAACAGACGAATGCTGGAGGTTGATGGGAACTCACCAAATGACTCACTCACGGGGGTTAATTAATGAGAATTGCCAAAAATGATTCTTCCTCAAGGTTAATGGGGAATCCAGTTCAGTGGAGCAAACGCCCGAGAGGATAAAACGTAACAATTTGCTACGGAAGGAAATTATTTTTTTAATATCGCCAAGAAATTAATTTTAAGAGCAACAGAAGTAATGAAAAGTAAGCTGCTGGATGTTATTAATGATGGGTTGTAAACTGCCACAACAACTATGCTGGGGGGTTGGCCGTGTTCATGAGCGGCTTCGGTTCCACATTTAAGGTATTTATACTCGAGTACAGCGAGTTCAGAGAGAGAAACTTTGTACTTCAGATACGATGTTAGTAACATTCTGATTGATGTACAATATCCAGCATACCTTGCTGATGGCAAAATGATACTTTTGATACTTTGTTCTGTTCAACATGAACACTGTCCTACTGTCATACATGCAGCCCAGAAAGCAGTGATTTAGTCGTTTGCCGGTCTGGATGTTTAGGTTTCATTAATCGTGGCGTCAACAGCATTTTGTGTTAAGCCCATATTTAACAAGTCTAGACATTTTTTTTAAAACCAGCAAATCTCCAAATTACAGTGATTGAGCCGGCGTTATGTCATATTCTCAGGTCCACCTCCTCAATTACACTTGTGCTGTTAAAATACATTTTAGGTCAGAATACAAACAAGCTGCACTGTTAAGATTCACTGCTGGTCTTTGAGGATTTGTTTTGATCATAATATAGTAATAATAATAATAATAATAAGGCTTCCATAGCGTGATATGCAGCATCGCCGGTACTTGGTTTGTTTTGTCAAATTACTTAATTTATTTTGATTCTACTGCTATAGAAATTTGCTTTATTGTTTGGTAATGATCAGGTATATTGTTGTTTAACATAATGATGGCATGATGTTGCTGTTGGTCTCTGTGGTATTTGTCCCGCCCCTCCTCCTTTGTGATTGGACGGCTGGGTGACACGACTCGTGGTGTGAGCCAGAGCAAAATTGGAGTGGGGCATAAGGCGGCGCTCCGTCCTTTTATAATAAAAAGTGCTGCCCACTCACTCACACTCACGTTCTCTGAAGCAGAGGCCGAGTGATGACTGGAAACATCTGCAGACGTGATTCGTCAGTAAAGTTGCAGTCATGTTCTCTGTGTTGTTCTCCTTTTATAGATGATTATCAGGATAATATCATGAATCACAATTATGTTGGCAGTATAATCATGACATGACATTTTCATCATCCCATATGGTTATTTCATGTAGGCTATTTAGTAACTGAATTAGCAGAAAACATGTTTATATCGTTATCGAAATATGAAATTACCCAAATGCATCATTGATCTCGAGTCCTGTATCGGTCGAAGCTCTTCTTTTCCTCCGCCCAACTGTCTGTCTGACAGGCGACATCGTCTTGTGATTAACGTCAATGCCTTATCTGTCAGCAGCACACATGGACGAGAGACACCGACTGTCAGTAAGACAAAAGGCAGGAGAGAGACGGGAGAGAGGAGCTGTGACTGAGCTGCAGCAGCTCTATCTTTAAACTACTGATAGTGGTTCTGTAGATAAGACTCTATAGTTGAAACCAGCGGGCTGCAACAGACTCCTGTCTTCAAAACTCTGTGTGAGTGAGTGAGTGTGTGTGTGTGTGTGTGTGTGTGTGTGTGTGTGTGTGTGTGTGTGTGTGTGTGTGTGTGTGTGTCTAGGCGCCTCAAAGGAATTTCATCTCCAATATACAGACTGTTGAGGGTCCAATTTCCTGACCAGTGTGGCGGAGCGCTCTGTCTGAGGTGTGTTAGTGTTTATGTGTGTGTGTGTGTGTGTGTGTGTGTGTGGCAGACAAGCCAGAGTGTCCACACCTCAGCGACGGCAACCAAGCGAGAGATGAGCATTGCTGAGAAGAAGAGACGAGAAAGTAGAAAGAAAAAGTGAGATAGGAGAGGTGAAGGGAGAACTAAAATGAGGACAGCATGTTTAATGGAAGTGACAGAGCAAAGCCTTTACACCTACAAATCACTGAACTCACACACTCTCATGCACACACACACACACACACACACACACACACACTCTCATGCACACACGCACGCACACACACGCACGCACGCACGCACGCACGCACACACACACACACACACACACACACACACACACACACACACACACACACACACACACACACACACACACACACACACACACACACACACACACACACACACACACACACACACACACACGGCAAGACTTTTCTAGTCTGCTGAATACAAACAAAACAACTTTTCAATCCTCTCTCTGCAGCATCACAAACTTTTCTGTTTCTGCTCAGCTACAACTGGACTGATAAAAGTCTCACGCTCCAACGTACACACACTAAATATAATGCTTTGTGTTTGCCTTCAGAATTTTAAAAGTCCTTATTTCCTCTTATAGAAGTCTCTGGATTGGAAATACAAAACATGAACAGGGGTCAGCGACCTTTATGAGACTGTGGCTTCAGTTGTTAAAGCATTAGCACTACAAAACTCTGGTGAATCGTTGGTATTGACTCAAAAGAGTGTGTGGATAGTAGGGATGCCACAGTTCTCAATATAATATTGAACCGTACGGTACGCCATGCACTGTTCAATACGCACTTGTGAACGGCGGTATTTTCGGTTTTGCAATAAAATTTCATGTAATTTCACGTTTCCATCCTTGTTTTTCTCTCTGAATGTCGGAGCTTTAGAGGAGCACTTGAATGCAGCATGTGTTCACGTGCTGCAATGGGGAAACGCCTCCCTGCAGACTAAATATCCAACGTCCTGGAAGCAGGAGGGCTGGGCAGGTAACACCGGCAGTTAAAGCGGTTGCTCTCGGTGATGCTTCCAACAAGCCGATTCTACCGATGCAGAAAACACAAGAACACAACAAGACAAGTGCAGTGGGACGTTTATTGCTAAAGATTTGCAGCCCTTTTCCATAGTTGCAGGCTTCCGTCACCCAATCAAAACACTCGATCCATGCTACACTTTTCAGCACTAACGTAAATTCCCGACTTCTATAAAACAACAGAAAGGCATGGACGTGGAACTGGCTAAAGCACAGAGTAACACTGACCCGGATAGTTGGCGCTCTAACAGAGAGTTATCTCACTGTGACGCTCCGCTATATGTCGGAGATGAAGAGCAGCACTCCAAACCTTCCCCTGTATGAAAGTCATACATACTGAAGTACAGATATGTTTATTTAAAACGGTGACTGTTTATTTGAAATATATATATTTACTTTTGAAATGGTTTTACCCCCTTTTATCCTATACCAGTCAAGTCTAAGAAGCACTTTTGCATTTGAAAGTGTTACATTTTTATTATTTTTTAGTTACTTAGTTACTCTTTACTAAAAGGAAGTAAAGGCCTTTAATCACAGCGTGTGTCTTTGCACCCACATTGTAAGCGGTGGTGTTGAGAACAAATTAAATGGGTGAAATAAGTTCCACAGGGCTGAACAGACAAGCAAAGAGCCCTGGATTGGCGTAATCTACCAAATAGCTGCAAATATGGCGGTGCCAACGGGCTCCTTGCATAGAGGATGGTCCGGGGGGAGGAGAAACCTTAAACCGCGGCCCAAATAGCACCCAACCACTGGGACCAAAGCCTTAAAGCGGGAGGCAGACCGCCGTCAAATGGTGATTCGATACTAAACCACAGAGGGAAGAAATGTGCAGCTGCATAGAGAAGGAATAATGAAAAGGTAAATAGCTGCATTTATATAGCGCTTTTATCCAAAGTGCTTCACCCATACACACTGATGGAAGCTGGCTGCCGTGCAAGGTGCTGAAATGACGAAAGGAGGAACCTCGTGGTTCAGCTCTTTGCCAGAGGAAACTCGGGGCTGGGGGTCAAACTCCAGCAAAATGGCTGCGATTTCACAATGGTGCTTGAGACCTTGTAGCTGAATGAAATGTCTAGACGCTACGTTCAAGGATTTGAGGATTTCTTCCTCACCGTGCAACACAGGGCATGAAATAAAGCTGTAGCCCGTTAATACAAAAACTTTAAAAATGCCCTACTGGTTTTGTTTATGTTTTTCTGTACTTATTGTCTCTGCAGCTGAATATATTTTACATATTGGCTGTTGTAAATTTGTCTACTTTGTATTTATGATTCTTGACTTTTTCCAGAACTTTATCATCTCTTTTCCCTTTCTATGTATATTGTTGTGATATTGTTAAATGCAGGCAAATTGCTTGTATTTGAGAACCTACTGGACAATAAACCTGTATCTTTTTCTTATTTAATAAAGCATTCAATTACAAGCCCGTTTATTGGTATCGTCAGCCATAATTGTAGATTACAAAAACAATTGATAGATTTCAACTTGAAACAACACAAGAGAAGAAGAAAAAGTGATAAAAACTACATTGCAACAAGTCTTTAAACCTGGCGTGTGTTCTGCTGCTGTTGGCTTCTAATCATGTTTACCAGCGGTGAGCGGTGCTTTTTACCCCGACCGTCCACAGCTACTCTTTTTGGAAGACCACTCCAAACCAAAATGAGCTGATGGTTTTCGGGTGAGAATTGGGACCTTGTGGTGCAAATGTTGATGCAGAATCTGTTCTAGCCGGAAGAGAATGAAACTCTCAACACTTTGTCAAACACTTGAAAGCTTTTGGGAAAGTATTGGCATGAAAATTATGCCATTTAAAGCTTTTTCAGCAAAAAAAAACAAAAAAAAAGGCAGCAGCTTCAATCCAATCTGTCACTTTCAGCCTTGAAACCTTCTAAACCATTAAAAAAATCCCACTTTCAAACCGCCATGAACTCCTCTCTCTGACCCCCTCTGCCTCCACTCTTATCTGTCTGTTTCACTTTCGTCATGCCTTCCCCCTGTCCTGGAAATTTCTCTCTCTCGACACAACTTTTCGCTCCCTGACTGCTCTGATCTGATCTGCCTGCTGCAAAGCTTTGGCATTAACAGCAGTTGGGTGCACATCAAATATTTGATGGAAATGCATGAGGCGTTGGGACAGCTATCAGAGTCGCTGTCTGGAAAGATAAATCAAACTAGGATTGGAAAGATGCGGCTTTTTGAAGATGGCTACCAATATTTTTTTTGTAATGAAGCTGCACAGAGTCAATATGTATGAACTTTAACCAGTTTAATCCCTTCAATATCATTCAAATGCCATGCAGGAGTTAGTCCTTGAACTGCATTTGTCCATTAAATCTACACTTTTAGAGGCTTATCAAAATTCACTGTCTAGTTCTGTTCTGGAAATATGCTCGCTTTCTTTCCTAGAAATTTAAAAATGTAGATACACTCACGGTTAGCCGAGCTTAGCATAAAGACTGGAAACAGCTAGCTTAGCTCTGTCTAAAGCTAACTAAATCCTCCTATCAGCATTTCTAATGTTATTTCAATAGTTGCATATAGTGTTTCCCAAAATGTCAAAGTATTAAATAATATTCAAACAGTTAGCTGTTGTACAGAGAAAGGCTAACTGTTTCCCCCTGTTTCCAGTCTTTATGCTAAGCTACGCTAGCTGCTGCCAGTTTACCGTACAGACATGAGACTTCCTCATCTAACGCTCCAAGGAGGGGTGGAGCTTGTTTGGACTTAAAGTTGGAAGTCTGTTCAACCTCATGCTGATAGGAGACAGATTCACCCACAAACATACGGCAATCAGTGGTGTGTGTGTGTGTGTGTGTGTGTGTGTCCTTGAGAAATAACCCTGAAGCGAATGTGTGTGGTTGTCTGTTGTTGGCATTGACATCCTCCTGTTTGGCAACACACACACACACACACACACACACACACACACACACACACACACGTTACGTCAATGAGATGCAGCTTCAGTATCTGCCTCCTGTGGAGTCACACACATGCTATTTTCTCCATACATCGTTCCAGAGGCGTCGATCACTCGCACAAATTTCCATTTCAAAATGCATAACATTCATAGGACCTTGAACTCCCACCATTCTCACATTCCCTGAAGTCCCATGACGGGCTTTGAAAGTGTTTTGGTTTTTTTGATCATTTTCATGCCAATCAGCCTTCAAACTCAACTAAATGTTGTTGTTGGATTAATGAGATTTCAGCGACTCCACACATTGTTCTAACAGGAGGAGCTGAGGAAACGGAGGGACCAAGTTCATCTGCTATAAGAAAAAACAACTCTAAATGCACTTTTGAAGTTGTATGTCCTTGGTTTGGAATGCATTTACTTTATTATATATTTACATTTTACATTTACATTTAGGTCATTTAGCAGACACTTTTGTCCAAAGCGACTTACAATAAGTACATTTGTCAGAAGAAGGAAACAAGGAAACCACAACGTATCATTGCTGATAAAGTAAGAGCTAAAAATAGAACAAGTGTTAGATCCTCATCTGAGTAAAGTAGTACTTCAAGAGCAACAGTGCTACGATCAGAGTGCTATAGGAAAGTTTTTTTTTTGGGGGGGGGGGGGGGGTGTTAGTGGGTCATGCTATGTAGAGTCGAGGTGAAGTCTGAACAGGTGAGTCTTGAGCCTTTTTCGGAAGATGGCTCTCTTCGTGGACTACGATGTATATATTTTTTACAAAATATATGTATAAAAAAACGGTGGGACGCAATGAGGTCATTCTCACTCCAACGCATCAAATACACTCTTTTACTAAACTAACGAGGAGCAGGACTTCATATGCAGAGGAAATAAATGCAGCAACTGCAAGTAAAATGTGAAAACAACAAAGAATAAACGCCATGAAGCTGCTGTGGTTCACAATTAATATCAAAATAATTGTGGATTATTTATTGCATCTCTAGTTACATAACCTCTTATCTGATAGAGGATGACACACGTAGTCGCTACCATTTTACAGTAACATCAGGAGTTTCCAAAGTTCCATTAACCATGCGGCATGACCTTTGTGTTTCATTAAGTCCGGCTGCTCGCTCTGAGAAACCCGTAATCGCTGTTATTCAACGCTGACATGAGCGAGACGTCCGCACATTCCTCTTTAATCAGACCCGCAGCCAAGAAATGTAAACACTCCGCTGGCGGCAACCATCCCCCTCTCTAAATGACACCGCTTGCTGGCCGGATGCATGTAGAATATCAGAAGTGACCCAGAACAAAACAACTGATTATACTAATGCGACCCATGAACATCAGCTTTGTTTGTTTCAAGTCATTCAACAAACGTCTTGCCAGTTTTTTGTGAGTACAAAAGTTAAATGCTCCTTCCAGAGTCGGAGCATGTTTTCTTTATTAGCTGGGAGGGGCGCAGCCACTTTGTCATCTTCTATAAACATAAAAAAACAAAATCGCATCAGAGAGGGAGGTGGTGCCAAACTAGAACATGACGAAAGAGGGAGGGGGAATTAAAAACAGAAAACGTGCAAGCAGTTGAGAGGAAACACGAGTGGTGTGAAGATTGGAAAAAGTGATGGGAAGGAGGAAGATGGGAAAGGAACGCTATCAGGGAGGGGAGGAAAAAAAGGGGGGAAGGTAAGAGGAATAAAGGAAGACAATAAAACAAAAGCAAAAGGGTGGATGAGAGCGGAGGACGGAGGAAATGAAAGAAGAAATGAGAGAAGTTGGGAAGCTGAGAGAGAGAGCGAGGCGGTTTCTGGCAGCGAGCCGTTTCCATTCCTGGCAAAATAAACTGATACCATATGACTAATCACCTCATAACTGGAGCAGGAATTTACTACAACACACACACACACACACACACACACACACACACTAGTGCAAGATGGAGAACGGGGAGCAGGAGCGATGGAGGTTAAGGGTGGAGGAGTTCTGTCCAGACAAGCACACCTCCAGGAAATACCCACTAATCGGAGGAATCGCAACAACACAAAACAGGAAATAACAGCTGGACTCAGATCAGCTTCCGCTGATAAACAAAACATGTTACAGGAATAACTTTTCTGTAAACGGGACCATCTGTTGCCATACAATTTAAGATTTAACTTGTGAAAAACACTAAATATTATTGCGACCCTCATTAACATAAATACACACACCAGGCCGTTGTCACACACTGTTTGGAGCTATACCTCCATAAAGTAGCGCACTGTAATTTGTATTTACCCCACAGAATAATTATACACATAATTGTGATCGACAATAAACATGTGTAAAAGTCAAGATATGAGGTGAAAGAAGAGGAGAGATGTCACAGCATAGATCGGAAAGTCATGACCTTCCCACAATCTTCCTGGCTGTTTCTATAGAGTCAGTAATTACAGCAGAGATGCCAACATGACCGAGTGCACAAACACACACAAACACAAACACACACACACACACACACACACACACACACACACACACACACACACACACACACACACACACACACACACACACACACACACACACACACACACACACACACAAAAAACATACAAACAGACAGAACATAAACTGCTGATTGGAAAGCGGTAGGTTGACACACGCAGGCTGAGCCAGCAGTATGCAGCGTGTGGTGTACACTGTGGTGTGTGTGTGTGTGTGTGTGTGTGTGTGTGTGTGTGTGTGTGTGTGTGTGTGTGTGTGTGTGTGTGTGTGTGTGTGTGTGTTCAGATACATTTGGTTTCATTTAAGTAACAATGTGTAAGCTTTTATTGCACTGCTATGTGTGAGAGAAAACAGGGGTGAATAAACAAGAGACAGATATACACTTTAACTCGGGTTTGCTCCTGATCACTGGTGGAAAGTAACGGACTCAAGTACTTTTATGGTACTTTTACTTTACTTAAATGTTTCCATTTCATTTAGACGTCTACTCCTCACAAGAAGCCAATATAGTACCATTCCATTTATCCATGTATTTATTTATTTATAGTAGTGTCTTTGCAGATTCACATTATTAATACAAAATATGAATCAGCTAAATAAATTGTAGTATGTTATATATTATAGGTTGAGCTTCATATTAGTATATACAGCTGAACTTAGTTCAACCTTTACCAGCTAATAATTATAATCTTGAAAGAAAATATATGGTTAAAAATGACTTATTCTGCAGAATACTTTTACTTTTGGTACTTTTATACTTTTGCTCAAGTTCATCAAGAAACATTTTGTCCAAGCTTAAACTTAAATAAACCGTTTAAGCTCTATCCATCCATGGGCTTTCCCGCCTTTTTAATGTTTCTATCTGCTAATAGTTTTTCTCAACAATGTGCCTTCATACAGGGATTAGATTATATACTGCCTCAACATGGTGTGATGTTTCCTGTTGATTCTCAACACAAGTACTCATTTATAACAAACAATAACACACTAACTTAACATACATATTAGTGTAATGGATGACATGGTCAATTCTGAATTCAACAGAATTAATTATTTCAGTTTAGCAACAAAATCCCACCAGACTTATAGCTGTATGGCTCATGTCCACTTCCTGCGATTATTTCACAATAAAAGCCTTCCTAGGGTGGAAAAAGAACATTCCTCCTCAACCCCTGGAAGGCTTTTAATGTAAAGCATCTGTAGGATATGCTGAGTTTGCCTTGAAAAATAATTTATAGGCAAATTAACACTGTTAACTTGAGCATAATGGAAAAGGGCAGTATACATAGAGCCAGACTAAAACGGGAAATCCAACGTCCTGTCTCATGAAGACTTCCATCTGCAGAACAGTGAAAACGTTGTGAACTGCTCTGCGGATGTTTCTTTGTGGATGTTTCCAAGAACAGACGACAAGGAAATCAAAAGAGGGAGGGGAAAGAAAGCATGAAAGAAGAAGAGGAGGAAAGAAATGAAGGGAGGAAGGCAGGGAACCAAATAATGTGAGGTCAAACAGGCAACAGGCCAACACACAGGAAGTACACCACATGAACACACACACACACACACAGCAACCACCACTTACAACTAAATATAAATGTGTACACAGAAACCAGTACAAACTCTAAGTACTACTTTGCACTGCATGCATGCAAACTAAATACATTAACAAAGGCCCACACCCACACACACACACACACACACACACAGCTGTGAGGGTGTTCATGTGACACCGATGCATTCAATGTGACTCAGAAAGCAAGGACACGTTGTTTGCCAGTGATCTGGGTCTGAGGTCGAAACTTCGACATGAAGACAGTTGGAGAGGGACTTTATAATGAGAACATACGGGCAGAGGCAGGCCTCCATAACTAATTCAAGTTAAACATGGTAGCAGGGTCAAATATTTATGTTGAGTTGAGTTTCTCAACATTTCTCAAATATATTATTTATTTAAGTTGGATATTTTGTAAAAAACAACTACAAATTGAAGCTGCGTTCATTGATTTTCTGAGGGCAGAGGAAGTTACACCTGCAAACTCATGAGGCTTGAAAACGGTGACAAACTAAATCGTTGTGGGGGGGTCTGCCACATTTAAGTACTCCAAGAAGAAAATAAAGGTTAAACGTTTCCGAAAAAGGCTCAAGACTCACCTGTTCAGACTTCACCTCGACTAGCATGACGAAGTTTTATCTAAACAGTCCGGTTCACGGAATATTTTGACTCACCTTTTCACCATTACCGTGGATTTGTCTGTGTAAAAGGGGCTAGTGGCTACGCTGCACTTCTGGTTACAGCTGACAACGACGTTCTGAGCGATGACGGTTTCGTGAAGGCATAGAGCCGACCTGTAGCCCCTTTAGCCGCTAGCCACCAACACAGCCGCCATATTGGGAGCCACATAGAGGCAATAGATATGCTCCGAGTTACGTATTACCCACCTTTACATTTTTTGAATATTGTTATTTATATCAACTCTGTTAATGCATGTGATCTACATTTTGGCATTGGGTGTGTTTTTTAGTTTTAATTCTGGAAGTTCAGCTCCTATAATACACTGTGTACCCAAAATACAGACACTCAGAAGCCACAGCCGCACCAAAACCATTACCACATGAAATCATGTATTCTACTCTATCAGGCTTTCAATCTAGAGCTCTGGCTCCAGATTGAACCAGTTTGCCCGATGGGCGAAAGTACATGCCATTATCCTGGTTTCCTGCACGAAAAAATAAAAATGCATCAAAAGCAATGTTTTCAATAATGACTGATATGACCCAGACTGTGAAAAAGAACCCTCCCTAGCACTGAGGATACAGAAATGACTCAATGTGGTTTTTCCCATTAAAAAACACAGTGGCATTATGTAAAAGGTTTAAAATTCTGAAAGTGAATGAATGTTTGGTATGAAGATGTGGGTTAAAATATTTAATTAAGTGAAATAACTTGTTGGCGGATAAGGTTCCAGGTTCTTGTTTCTGTTGATTATTTTATACCTTGTCTTATGTGATAGAAAACCAAATACATTTACATTTGGGGGTAAAATGGCATTCTCTCTAATGACTTAACTCGTTTAATGCAGGTTTAATTTTCGCCGAGCTGTACAATCTTATTTATATTCATAATGTACTGCAGGTCATGAACAGAAAGAGTGGAGTGTGGAAGCTTGATGGTCGGGCGTTTAAACAAAGAGTTTAGAAGGAATGAAACGAGTAAAAAAGAAGAAAAGAGTGGCAGAGTTGAACAGATGCTCACCCAGCAGGTTTATGGCCCAGGACCCCCACACACACACACACACACACACACACACACACACACACACACACACACACACACACACACACACACACACACACACACACACACACACACACACACACACACACACACACACACACACACACACACACACACACACACACACACACCTTGCAGTGTGTCAACAACTAAGGTGACTCTGTTAAACTGCTTTATTCATGGGTAACCCTGTCACATCCAGTGGAAAGTACTGAGTGTCACTGATTAGAGGCTCTCTCTGTGTGTGTGTGTGTGTGTGTGTGTGTGTGTGTGTGTGTGTGTGTGTGTGTGTGTGTGTGTGTGTGTGTGTGTGTGTGTTCTCCCTCCTTCTCTCCTGCAGCCAAATGGGAAGCACTTGACAAACATTACAAAGACCTTCAGCGGTGAAACAGCCGTTCTCCCTCAACCCTGATTTACCTCCTGGTCCTTTAACATTGTTAACATTGATTTAACCAGGTTACGTCTAAAGAGAGTCAGACTGGGCTTCAGGGGAGTAAACAACAAACGCTGCTAAACAGAACAAAAACAAGAGCTAGAGTCTAATGCTAAGCTGTATTTGTTTAGACTAAATGTTATTAATATTATTCAAAATCCTGCTGAGGGGGACAGGAACATTTTGAAGACAATCTGTTGTTAGGTTTTTTTTCATTCAAATGTCAATGTAGACATGTCTCCTGCAAAACACCTACACTCTCAAATACGTTTCCAGGATCAAACAGTCACTTAAACGAGACAAAAAAAACGCGATAAATCCACATGGTTGGGTTTAAGCAACACATCTACACGATGGTTTGGTTTAGGTAACAAATCTACATAGTTAAGTTCAGGCAACACATCCACACGGTTAGGTTACACAACATGGAACTACATAGAGTCTATTATTTGTTGGGTTTTAATCTGTATCTTACTTCAGTTTTGTCAGAATTTAAGGCTTAATCATAATCACAAAACAAGGCCAGTGTCTGACACTTTCTTCACTAACTTTTAAACATGCTGATTGTCCCATTTAAATGCGCATGTTCCACCTGCAATCAGCAGTGTGTTCATGATTACAATCACGGCATGGATGGTGGCATGTTGATTGCATGATAAGGGCATCAAATAGTGCTCATACTAAATAGAAGGGTTGTTAGTTTGGAGGGAAAGAAATAACAGCGCACCTTTTTATTGGGATTCACGTGGAAACTATTTCTATCCTGCAAAAAAAAAAGAAACGCCTGCAGGGTGGAAATGAAAATGGAACATTTAAAACAGTGAGAAATGAGGAGAAATGAGGTGGAAATAAGTGAACGCAGAGATCCAGAGAGACATGTGGGGAAGTTATATGTTGAAAGAAAGACAGGACCAAATATTGGAAGAGAGGATTGTGGTTTTGGGTTTCCTGTGGCGGAGAAAAGAGGTCAAACTGCAGCCATGAGAACACACACAGACGCATTCTAGTACCCTTAACTTCTTGCTCAAAGGCACAGTGGTGCTTTTGGGTGGGATTCAGTTTAGTGTACATACACTAAAGTGTGAGTCATCAGATCCTCAAGGCATCAGCAAAGACAAGCTAGCCGTTAGCATTTAAGTCACCACTGCACCTTAAATCTGATGATTTTTACCTGGAGTTTGGTTTGTAACCATTTCTGCGGCTGGTATGTTTAATCCCGAGTCTTTCTTCCAAAGACAGACTTTTAAATGTGTGCTGTAGAAGATAATCCACCTCATTCACGGGGATCGCATTAATGACCTTCTCGAAAAGATGCTTCAGCCAACGACAAGCCAATGATGACGGTAGTACATTGGCAGTCAGCCAATCAAATTGCAGCGGGGCAAACCGGCAACCAGCCCCCCAAGTGGTGTCTACTTTCATTCCCAGCGGCTTTGAGCAGGCAGTGGTGCGTTTTCCCAGACTCCGGGCGTGAACGTTTTACAAGCACTCGACAGCAACAGTTGCTATTTTGCCATTGACAACAACTTTGATAAGTTGTAAACCAATTATTGGCCTTTTTACTATATAAAACAACATATACATATTTTTTGTTGATTTAGTGATATTATATTGTCATATTTCAATACAAGTAACAGCGCTGGCCGTTGATGCAAGCGTCCACTTCAGAGACAACGGCGAAGCAAATGAAGTTGTTTGACTGCAGGGTGAAAAGTTCGACTAATCCGTCAACATCTCCAACAAACAAAACAAAAAGATTCAACTGACAAGCAACCAGACGAACGTGAACGTAAAACAACATTGTGAAGTCTTGGGTGGCGACGTATCACAACATACAGAGGACATGGTCACGTCACATTTTCAGAACTAAGATCACGTATCGCTGCGTAATATCGAGCAGTAATTACTCATAGTATAGGGAGACTAAAAACGGCAACCGTATTTACATTTTGTTGGCGATCAAAAGCTGATGCCTGGTTATTTTAGAAGTTAGCATTAAGCAAACCACTGACCTTCTACATCACAGAATAGTGATAAACAACGCAGCAACTGGGTGTTTTATGTCGAGCATTAATACAGATTTATATTCGGAGTTACTGAGCAACAAAATCACGTTTGTGACAGAATGTCATTGGTGTGTCACACACACACACACACACACACACACACACACACACACACACACACACGCCACCATGCAGGTCTCAGACGTGTGAACGTATACGTGTCTGTGCATCTCACACTGCACGTCGTGTTAGTTTATCACTTACACACCTCAGCGAACAGCCGGCGGTGTCAATGAGACGGCTCTCAGGGTGCGATCGCTCTGATGAGACGCCGTCTGAAGTGACGCAGGCGAGTCTGAATCCTCTCTCCGTTTCCAGAGTGGAGGGATTTAAAAAACGGCAGGCTTAAAGTCTTACAGTAGCAGCAGTAACGGTTTCAGGGTGTGATCACGAGGCATAAGACGATATCATCATTTCATGTACGCCGAGTACCCTGGCTGGAATAAATGTGGCTCACGATATGATCCCAATGATCATCAAAATGTGCTCAAAACTCTCAAACATGGCATGAACCTGCGTCACACATTTATAATGAACAACCTGGAAACTCCCAGATCCAGAGATCACATCCAGTCTGCCATCAACTCAGAAGTCCACAGTGAGGTCATGAAAACTGAAAGCAGTCCACATACCGAGAGGATTACTGCACATCCCAAACAGATCAGCCTCTTTTGTGGAGAGGAGACACTTTTCTGTCAGAGTAATTGTTTGTTGGTTGAAATAAATACGTTTTCACATCTTTTAATGTGTTGTTCTGGAGCAAAGATTTTCAGTTTACTGTCAAACCACAAAACCCTCACATATCCCAATATTTTCTTAAATAATTAATTGCTTAAGACATGAATCTGTTATTTCTGTTGATTGCCGAAATAAACTGGAGCTGGTACACATCTTACTAAAATGAATACTAATAAAACTAATTAAACAGACACTGCAGCTTAATTAGAAATTCTGCAGCACTGAATTTGCATAGATGTGGATTGTTTTCGTTGTCTAAATGAGGAATTGTTTATTTTTATCGTTATTACTGTACTAGTCGGGGAACTCACAAGTGAGAGATTGGAAGAAAATAGTCAAAATCGACACTGAAAACCTCCTTCGAAAAAAGTCCCATGATGCAACTCAGTAGCATGGTTCATTAAACTCCCTCAGCCTCCTAAACGCTGACTTATTTCACATCCCACACCTCCAGGTTGTGATGCAGGCTTTCTGTTCAAATGTATAAGCTTCCTGCCGAGCCACAGAGGAAATCACACCTCAGCGTTCACAAAATAAATAGCAGTACTCCTTGTGACAATAAACTAAACGGGATGTGTAAAATCAGCCGTGTGGCCCTTTAAGAAAATAAGTCTTCAAGGCTCAAAACCACTTGTTTAAATCCACATTTTCCGCGTGTCTACTTGCCTTGAACACTGATGTCAAACATGAGGAAGCATGGAGACACACAGGTTAAGTTGAAAATGAAGAGAAAGCACTTGAAAGGATGAAGCCACCCAGCTGGTGGAGACGAGGAACTGACAGCTTGTCAGACTGACAGGAATAACAAACCGAAGGTAGAGAACAATGTGGTCAACGCCTGGCGGGGAGGATCGAGAGCTGAAGCAGAGGTGGGGAAGCAAAATGAGTCATGTGATCATGAGGAAGGGAGAGAATGTGACGGATATGAAAACATTCAACGTAAAACTGGAGGACAGTTAAATAAAATGATGGAAAAACGCAGCTTGCTCTACAGAGAACGTGAAGTGTGGATGTCAGGTGGATTCATACCTTTATCTGGTTCATCTAAACAAACAGAGTGGTCAAGGACACACAAACACACACCTGCTGCTGTTTCTACAGCAAACACAACCTTCGGACGCTCTCCACAAGCCCAGACACACATGGAAAACACACATCCGCTAATGGTGGAGTCCAACCATAGACTGTATAGAAGAAGTGGGCGTAGTCATGGTGACGTCACCCATTGGTTTGTGGACTAATACGGTCTTGAAGCTACGAGTGCGGCCATATCTGACCATATTTGGACTGTGGAGGAGCGACGGTTGGATCTGAGGAACACAAGCAGCAGAGCAGCACCCTTACTGGATCTGGATCCATCTGGATTCTGGCGTGAAGCTGTTAACAAAGTTAGCTTCATAATTCAAGGTCAACTTTACAGCTAAGTGTTGTTAGCAGCTAACTGCATTGCTACCTGCCAGTATAAATGGTCAAAAAGCCTACATTAAACAGAATGCTGAGCCCTCCATCTATCCTGCTTACCAATCCAACACAGAACTATTGTGAAAGAATGCTCGGCCTCGGAGGATGAAATAAATCAAAGTTACTCTGACTTATATGTGCGTTTACACCACTAGGGCTCTGAATCTTAAGGTGGATGGGAACATTTGGATTCAAACACCATGACAAACTATGAGCTGAGCTCAAATATGGCGGCATGCTTTGGGGAATGACTGAAACTAAGAGAAGGTGCATGTAAATAGATACTGGCTTAAAAGCCACGGGTACGGCCCTTCAGGATCACAAACCATGTTCACCGTTTGCTCAAAGAGAAACTCTCCACTGAAAGAAAAACTGTGAAGTGCATCCCTCTGTATAATGAACATCCATTCTCGGCAGTAATAAGCCCGCACAATAGACTTAAGCAACTAGAATGGCAAGTAATTAAAGGCATTGTATGAAATGAAATGGAAATAGAAAAAGCAGGCTAGAATCATTAGACCGAGGGCCATTGTAGCTCTCTCCTCCCCCGGTCTCTTTTTGTCTTTGCAACTCTTTTCATGTTTTCTATTCTCCGCCGAGCAAAGCGACGGCCTTTTATACATGTAATGATTACTCTCGTCTTTTTGGAGAGCGACGCCTCGCGTCCCCGAAACAAAACTGACTGACGTGACCCCGAATTAACAGCGAGAGGCAGAGGAAGCCAGCAATAACCAGGTTGCTAAATGGCGCTCCACGCTTCTCACCCTTCATTCAGCAGAGAAATAGCCATCATTGTGGAGACAGAGACACAAAGATGGGAGTGTGCATGTGTCCGTCGCCACGGAGATGACGCTAGAGCATCGGGGGTAAAATAAATGACACCCGTTGGTCCGGAGGCCTGAAGACGTTGAGCTCTTGGGAGTTTTGTTAGAAGCTTGGCGCTGATGACGCTGACATACAAATGGTTCCATCAACGAGACAATGTGATGTGACTTGATGTGATGCCTCCTCAGGGAACAAACTGCTAAAAAGGTTTTTGTTCCTCAGGAAGCTCATCCTTACCAAGTTGTGCCTATATATAACCAGACCTTATTCATAGCATCACATTATCATGCCAGAAACTGGATAGTCTATTCATTCGGTTTGTTCTGCACAGATGAGATGAAAAAGATGAGGCTTCATATAAGTATCCAAATGTCAAAATGTATTTAAAAAAAAAAAGATAAATGTAATCAAACTCAAAATTCACGTTCTTATCTTACAAAATATTCTGCTTCAATCCATATTTATTGGCGTTTAGCCTTTCAAAAACTACATTTTCACTGCGGTCGAAAAAATGTTTGCTTGTAAATGGAGACAAGCACCTGTATTAACGTGGCGGTGTAGCAGCAAACAAGATTACATTTCTATAACAAAAAAATATATATATTGATAATATTTTTGGCAAATATTTAACCTGATGATGTGATAAAATGTGACGACAAACATTCAAGTTTCATTGAAAATCCATAACAGAAGTTTCAAATGTTTAAAAAAGGACATTTGGTGATTCATAAGTGTTTGGGGCAAACAGTGTATTTAGTTTTTTTTAATAGTGTACTGTTATTTCATTCTACTTTGTCAGATCAAAGCCATTTGAACTTTGTTCCTAAAATGGGACTCTATTTTTTCCAGGCCACTACAAGATAACTTTAAGTGAGAACATAATCTGTACCAACTGCAGGAAATGACCCCTAGGGCTGATGGGTACAAGCAGATCTGTGTTCATATCGTATTGCCAGTTTGGACACGTTCTTAGAAAGCAAAACATCAATATAGGCTTTTCTTAATTACCTGGTATGAAAAGAGGTAAATAAGAACCAAAAAAATGTTCCCAAAGTCTCCCATCATGCATTTCTAAATGTATAGAAATTAGCTTTGGGGTTCACATTGGTGCAAGGTACAAATTAGCATTGGTACATTACAACGTTGCCCTGGTGGCGACCTGTCCTGACTCCTGTGTGATTCCTTGGGGAAATGGACCTTTAAACAGCTACCAAGGCTTGAATAAGAGAAACAAATGTATCATTCTGGAGATCGGCCACTTTGTCACGAACATTGGAAGTTCATTAGGAAGGGATTTCCACAGAGCACAACATTTACAGAGCTCCATCCACAAAGCAAAACAGCAAGTAGGAAGGAGCACAGGTCAGTAATCAATCAGGCAGGCCTCTCGTAGCTCTGAGGCGGCCTGAGCTTAATGGGACCAGCACTTTAACAGCTTTAACAGCTGGACAAACACAACACAGCAAAGCTCATCTGCATTCACGCCGGCCTCAATCAGCTGCTGCAGACATACTTCAAAACACTGCTTTTTTAGCCTCTCCGAGTTTAAGATGCACACCATAGTTCTGGAGTTGATGATTTAGGATGGTTTTCTGTGACTGATTCAATTAAAACAAACTGCCCTGGTGTTTCTCACACCGATCTGGCGGTGGTGAAGACTTAAGACCTTTTAAACGCTCTGTGGACATACTTGTAAAACTATAAGTGGACATGAAAGAAATTCTGAAACGCTTTTTTACTCCCTTCATATTTTACTCACTGTGTCCTTGTTTTCCACTGCAATATAACATCTATCTGCACCTCTATAGAAACAACACAATCATGGCTAAAAGCGGGAAGTAGGGTCATTTTCTCATCGACTTTCATGCAGTCTGACTTCTTTTTGTAAACAGAGCAGTCGCCCCCTGATGGCCAGTAGAGAGAATGCAAGATAAGGCACTTCAGCGTTTCCCTTCTCAGAACTGGAGGTTGCCGCCTGTTTCAAACCCACCAATATGTTTTAGGGTTCAGAGGGTTAAAGAAGCAACAAAAACAAAACACGTGTACGTGCCAACAGCTGCCAGGCTTGCTCTGTACACGCGCCTCTTTTTCACCTAAACAAATTACTGCTTTCCCAGTGTTACACGTACAGTAATGACATCCATGGAAGTTTCTACATCTGCTGCTGTAAACACCTACACAGAGAGCTGACATCTCTGGAAAAAAAGTCAGAGCAAAGTGAGGTTTGTGATGTTTCTGAAGGCAGAGAGAAACACTCGGATGATGAAAAGACGAACAGAGAAGATCCATTTCTTTATGGTTTATTAGCAACAGTCTGACTCAGTGAGCGTCCTCATTATAATGTAAAGGAAGTGTGAGAAAAACATCCCAGCAATGAGCACATATCAAAGGTGTGGAGAGAGGAGATGAATCTGGTGGATGATCCCTTTAAAAAACAGCCCCATATGATGTAACAGCAGTTTGTTTTAAATAAAGTTTGCGCCGTGGTGATTTTCTCCACATGGCTTCACTGGTGTTTAACGCTCTGAACACTGAAAAAAAACTTTTAACTAGCACTGCAGTTACAGATTATTTGTTTGATTATTATTCCTTTGATCAAATTGGGTGGTCTTGAGTTATGAAAGATGTGCATCAAAATTACCCAGAGGTCTTGTATGTTGGTAAACTTTTTAAAGTGAAAATGCCAAATATTCACTGATCGCAACTTCTAAAACACAGTAACTTGCAGCTTAACTTTGTCTTACATAACAATTAAATAAATAGCTTTGGGATTTAGACTGTTGGTGGAATAAAATTAGCAGTTTGAATGCATCACTTTGTTCCGTGCAAAATTATAATGGCCATTTGTCGCTGTTTTGAGAGATTTTATACATTATATGATCAATGAAATGGAGGAGATAATTGGCAGATTAACTGATGATGAAAAGTGTCTTTGTGATTTACATGAGGATTATGATGATTTACAGGTTACTGCATGATCATTAAATCATGAAACAATAGGAAGCACGATCTCACGCTTCTTCTTATTTTTTAGATGTTCCTAAGAGTGCTGGGAGGCAACGTGAGGTCACGACACAACAGGTAGGACAACAATGAGCTAACACACGACAAAAGTAAATAACCGAGTTATTCAAAGAGGCTGCTCTGCTGTTTACGTGCACCACACATGGCTTTAACTGGCCAATCAGAAGACGGCTCACTGGGGGATGGAATGTCACCTGGCCCTGTCATTGGTCGAGGTGGGAGGAGAGGTCGCACATGCTTCGGCAGTGACAGAAGCACACAATGGGGAAGTTTACCAGCGTCAATCAGTATTAATAATTTCACCCATTGATGACCCTCAATATAAACGTCTTTATTTATATTATATCATCTATTGTTTTTCACTTCTACATATTGTTGGAGTCTTCCTCTTTATTATCTTTGGGGATTTCACATCTTTATTGTCTTTATTCCTATTTTATCATCATCTATTATTTCCCTTCAACATGTTGTGTGGATTTCCCTCTTTATTGTCTATATTTCTATTTTTTCCCTTCTGTAGGTAGTGCGATTTTACATCTCTATTGTCATCATTTTTGTTTTTATCCTCATTTTTATTGTTGATGTTGTTTTTGTTGTGCAGGTGTATTGGTGGCTGGGGAAAAAGGAAAATAAGAAAAATTGTGACCTTCAAACCTGCCAGTGTGTTTATTCATTGCTTATGTTTTTCACCAATGAAAAAAGTATTTATAGAAATATGTCCCAGTTTTCATCATATTGAAGCATGCAGTGCAGCACACAAACATGTAAATAAGTAAATAAGTAAAAATGGAAAAGAAACTTCTCCTGTCACGCACAATAAGAATAAAACAAGCAAACGTGTTGCTGGAAGTGAGTGATGGCCTACGTGACTGTGCATTCATGCTCCCTGCCCGTTTGACCTCTGACCTCCAACGTCCAGCCATCTCTTCCTGTGTTAAATCACTGCAACGAGGACTTTAAAGGAGTGTGTCCTCTCTCTCCATCTTCACTTGTTGTCTCTGCCAAGTTACCATTAAATTTCAGGCGTTTTGGTGTTTCAACACCGGAGCTCTGATGGCTTTGGACTAAAAACAACCACATGGTTCCAGTCGAGATGGAACAGGATAACAGATGTTGGGCAGCTATGCAGAATGAACTACAAAATGCAATCAAGAGACATGAACAGACAGTATGTAGAGCTTTCTAGACACTACAACGACTCGACGACTGTAGAATACGCTGGATGATGATGGACATGAATCAGATGCAGTTCGTCAGAGAGACTCAGCACATGCTACCGAACCCACAGACAGCAGACGGTCAGTGGTGAAAGAATGACGTCCATCTGGGAGACAGTTATATCTGCAGCAGCGGGTTTTCAATTTCACAGCCTGTGATCATAGATTAGGAACAAATAATGCTACAGTATGTTATGAAGCTAGAAGAACGTTAACGTTTCATGTTTTGTTTCACATTTTAACGTGATTGAGCAATTCATCAATAGCTATCAATAGCTCTTTTTTCTTTTACTTGATCCTTAAAGTGGTTATTACCCCATTTAAGTTTTAAGTAACACAAAGAAACACTTGTTGCAGGTCAGTTTGATATACATATACATAACAATGTGGCCGAGGTTAGTAATATCATACGGAAAGATAAAAACATGATGTTTAAAGCAATGAAATGTCTTCCAGTCAGTGTTGGTAAGTTTAAATGTACACATTCATGTACCGGTAAAATTGCTATTTCCTACTTGACTTCATCACAGCGGTAATAACAGGTCATTTTAATTGTACAAAATATATACAATCAACTTAGAAAACATGATGCATTATTATAGATTGAAGGTGTTTTCAGTTATGTAGCTGGTCGGACCTGCACAAGTTGGAGTTGTATGAAGCTACATATGAGATCCTCATGCACTAATACAGGAACAAAATTGAAACTCGTCCTGCAGCAAAACGTTCAGGAGAGTCCCTGAAGTTCAGTAGAAAAAAGAAAGTTTGAACCCCCTAAATCCAACACGCAGTAAGGGTCAACTTTTATAGTCAGTACTTTTACTTTTGATATTGTAAGTAAGCTACATTGTTCTGTTTACTTGGAGGATTTGACATTATGGTTATGATACTTTTACAGAAAGTAAATAGTCCCAATAATTCTTCAATGGTTGCACCAAAATATTTATGTGTCAAACCATAACTTTCATTAAGAATAAATGCCAGATGTAATCACAGTTTACTGAAACAGTTGGACAACAGAACGTACATATTACATATTGAATGACCCCCAGCACTACTCCAAACAGAGTTAAACACAGCATTGTCAAACTGTTTTCGCAGCAACCCAGCAGCTTGTAAACAATGTCCTGTTATTGTTTTTTGGGTCATCTGTTTTCTCTGAGCCTTCATATATTTATAACATCGACTAGTTTACAGTTTATTTCTTATTTGAAGGATCATTTGACTCACACTCATTTTACACACTTCGTTTCATTCACAGTTTACTTTCTGCCTCAGGCTGAATTCAACAACAGAACTTCCTGTGAAAAGACAAACAGCCATGTGACTGCATTCCTGTCAAACAGGTCTCTTAATAGTCCAACTGTTGAGGCGTCATTTGTGGCGTTCAGCCCACAAACCGCCAGCATTGCTCTCTATGATTTTAGGTTTAGCAACGCAAACATTCCTCTGAGGCCGGAATCTGATTGGTTCATTAAAACACTGGTGGGTGGAACGATAATGCTAGTTTTACTCGCAAATATGCTAGCAACATCCTCCATCCTAGCTCCCATAAATTCACACGTTTTGAGTGTTGGCTTCTTTGTTTTGTTTGTGTATTGTGAAATAATAAATGCAGCACAGTTGTGGGGGATGTTGCACGGCTACAGAAAGCAGTGAGCTAATAGTTATATGCTAGCAAATGGAAAATATGCTAGCACTAGTCAGTGATAATATCTCAGCTTACTATCCTCGACACATTGTTGTTAGGATTGTACATTTCATCCAAAACTCTCTCATCAGTCGCTTACAAGCTCACTAAATGACTGCTAGCAAGCTTGTTAGCTCTGTTGCTTCTAGGCTTGTTAAGGGAGTTCCCAAGATCCTTAGTGCAGTCGCAAATCAGCCCGCTAACCTTATTAGCTAAGTAGCTAACAGAACAATGCACGGTGTATTGAAAAGACAAATGTGTACCATCAACTCTTGTTTTAATAACTGTGTGTAGGCTATTCTATTTAACTTTCACTTCACTACACTTAACTGGCTTGACGGTTTTGTGGAGCAAGTTTAGCTGGTTAGCTTAGCATAAAGACTGAAAAGGGGGTGAAAGAGTTAGCCTGCCAAAATCCACCTACCAGCGGCCGTTAGGCTTCACCTTGGTTTCTATATAATCAATAAACAAGATGGAGTGTGTTCATTAGTGAGCTATAGTGGTGACCCAGGTTAGCTGTTCCCCTCCTTTTCCAGTCTTTATGCTATGCTAAGCTAAGCTAAGGGGTAGCTCCATATGGAATGTACAGACCCAAAAGTGCTATCAAATTTCTCAACAACCCTCAGCAAGAAAGAGAGTAAGCGCACGGACTTTCCAATATGTCAAACTATTCCTGTAAAAGCCAACGTGACCACATCATATGAGGACATCTGACCCTGCCAAACCTGGTCTGACTCTGCATTCAGATCAGAGTAAAGTCCACTTGACAAATAGATAAGAGAAGGGAAAGGGAATAGCATAAAGGCCAGAGCTCTGCTACCACATGCAACATGTCCAACACTACAAAGTTATCCACAAATACCCTGCTGGCCCCCCGACCTTCATAGAGCGTGAAAGTCACACTAATATATGAATGAATAGAGGTTTTCCCTTTTTATAATACTTCCTTGTAGGTCCTTCTTTGTAAACAAGTTGCAAAAATATCTTGTTGGATCTGCCCATTAAGCAACCAATGGAAGTCCTTTTGCCTCCAGGAATTATTCGTACAAACTCCCAATAACTCCATGCTCCGTTTCCAAGTCAGCAGATAACGTGTACAACTGTACGGCTGGTCCCCGGGGATATTCCAAGAAAAAGCTCAGCCCTTTAAACAGTCACTTCATAAAAGAGGGTGCTATGTGTGTGGAGGCCTGTGTCAAAGCTTTCCCTGAGAATAGTCTTCAAGCGAAACATTAAAAAAAATGAAAAAAAGGATTTAGTGGAAAGATTATTCACAAGCTTATTCAAAAGGAGCACACCATCGATTGCTTTGAGAACACATTGGAACTGTTATTTCCCTGAAAACAATAATTGAACAAGCTACAGCAATGAGTGTGAGGACAAATTCCCATTACTCATACAGACACCGGAGGCCTGAGCCGACAGTTTGCTGCAACTTCGGGGTGTTTTTAATCATTTTTTCAGTCACTTTTGATTCCGTGTTAATGCCACGTCTGCTTTAACTGAAAATAATCACACGCCAAAACTTCCCACTAGTGACTGCATTTAATTAAACATGACAATGAACTGTTCAAGCAGCCTCTAAACTGCATGCTGGACTGATCCGGGCGTCATAATAGCCACAACATTAGACAACTGGCGTCTAAACAGAGTGGTGCTGCTGCTGCTGCTGTAGATATAATGGTTTTATGGCTTCAGAGCTCAAGGTTCAGTGTGGAGGCTACTCTAATCCATTAGCTGACACCATGGGCAATTACCTCCCAATCATGTACAGCAATGCTTGGAAGCAGATGGCCAACGGCGAGAGTGTGTTCAAAGATTCATTTCTCCTCACATGAGATGTTAATAAGGTTAATGGGTGTTTGCGACCTTTGGAGCCAAGATTTGACTAAGTAGAATCATTATCTGGCTGCTGTTGCAATGGTTGAAGCACTTCCGATCAATAAAACATCTGTATCCAGCCCTAAATGTGCACAATGTTAACTGACACACTCTCCGAGAGCACGGCTTTTAAAATCCCTCTTTAACTTCCAATTACCCCCCTTGGGATTGATACACATTTGATGAGGATACTCAATAAAACAGAATGGTTTCGCACAGGTGCTGTAGATTGCAATATGTGACGTTAATATTGGAAGAAGTCAGTCCAGTCTGGAATACATTTAGTGGAGCCGCTCAACGGGATCTGCCCACTCGCTGTGACTCCAGATGTTGTGTGCATTGATTAGTCCCAACACATTCCGTTGTCTCCCTCGTGCACAGAACGCCACCCCAGATTCCGTTTACAAAATCCGGGAATTTAATATGATCTTGGCTATCAGCAAAGACTGGGATGTCCAGAACACGTTTACACGTTTGCAAGGAACAATCCCAGCCCAGTAATCATTTCGGTTTCATAAAAAACGAGAAACGCCTTTTTAAAAGTTATGTCATTGTAAGTTTTGGGATACAGCCGCGCTCTGACTAATAGCTATTGACGCCACAACCGTCTCCCATTACGTTGATTGCAGTTCGTTATATTATCGACTTGCATTAAGTAAATGCCAAAGCTTTTCCTCACATAACGCACAGTTTTCTGGATGCATTGGATGCCGTATGAGCAACACCGCGATGCTTATTTGTAAATCATCGCAACTTGTGTCATTTGGTGCTTTTCCATTTGACAGCGAGCAATATAATGTTCAATCTGATGTTTTACGAGTGGAGTTCGGTGTGACGTTCTCTAATCGTGGGGGAAAGGCGCCTTACACGTCTTTAAAACGCGTAAGCGTTGAGAAACAGTTTAACACATTAACATAAAACAGCGACATATTCAAATAGCTGCTTACCTCTCTGATGCCGCTGATATCCTCTCACCGTAGGCTACAGCCGAGGGTTTTCTGTCTGTATTCCCAAAAAGTTCGAAATAGAACCACGGTCTTTCCAAAAAAGTTCCCAAATCTACATCCTGGTGTGAGGAAACTGGTCGAACCGAGACGAGCCGGAGCAACAACAAAAAACAACGTGAGGTCGAGCCGCTGCAGTCACTGCTGAAGTTTTAGTTCAACAATATTCCCACGACAAACAAATACACAAGCTGCTTCCCTCGTCCTTCCCACGCCCAGGAACCCGGTCAACTACATGCCGGACTCAGGTGTAATTCATGACTACCCCCAACACACATACATACACACACACACACACACACACCGAGTTTTGAGTCGCAGCAGCGTGTTTTGTCTGGATCCAGTGCGACACACATCCAGCCGGGTCCGCAGCCAGAGCTCCGCTGCAAACGGCGCGATACGCAACCAAACTGGGGAGTATCAGACTGAAGCTGCTTCTTCCTCCTCCTCCTCCTCCTCCTCCTAACACCAAACCCCCCAGTGCCTGTAGGTTGATTCAATCAGTCAAGGTACAAATAGTTATCCACGTTAACACCGGAAGTCCAACTAATTTCCTTTCAAAACAAAAGCAGCGACTACGTAAATCCGAATCAGCATCACACGTTCAAGCCTTTTGCTGTCCTGGCTCCACAATGGAAGGAAACAGAAAACGCATCTGTTCAGACTCCACTTTGACAAAATTAAAAAGAATATAAAATAGATTAAACAGAATAAAATAGAATAAACTCTCTATTTCCCATTCTAGTAGGGAGCACTTGAATACATTTGCATATTTGATAGAGTCTTACTTGCATGATTGTTGCACTTTTGGTAGGTTGTAAGTCGCTTTGGAAAGAAGAATCA
This sequence comes from Eutrigla gurnardus, assembly GCF_963514095.1. NCBI lineage: Eukaryota > Metazoa > Chordata > Actinopteri > Perciformes > Triglidae > Eutrigla > Eutrigla gurnardus. Next base: position 5,100,001 of record NC_139932.1, read on the forward strand.
CTTACATACAGGTAATGCAATGTAAAAACAAAGATAACAAAGCTGGACACAATATGTAGATGAAAGGAGAAGAATATTTAGATGGATGAAAAGTGGAGAATGTTCCTCAATATCTTAACTTACCTGTCTTGCAGAATAGTAAAGTTAAGTCTTAAAGGCCATGTTGAACCAAAGAGGCTAATACTCTGTGTGGTCACCATTATTCTCAATGTGTTCAGAATCTGAATGCGAAGATTAAGTTAAACTTAAGCAAGCAGGTTGAAGTTTACATTCAACCATTAGGTTTGGGTCCAGCTGACAGCAGCATTGACTCCATGGGACAAACTCCATGGGACATTTACAAATTATTTGAGTAAATCTTCATAATCATCTTAATGCATCTAAATCAAGATAATGCTGTGATAATGTACATGTTTTCAATATCTCAAATAAATAGTGCAGTCATTGCATACTTTATTATGTGCAGTTCATTTAAACCATGCTATCACACAAAGCAATGCAACGTGGACATTAATACACCCTGTTTTGTTCTAAATTGTCAGTGCTGGTATATGATGATAATTAAACAGCACCAAACTGACTTGATTTAGCAGTTCTTTAACAGTAACCGACCAACAGGGATTTTATTTTGAAACTTTCCTCAGGAAGCCCTGTGTTTGTTTCTTCCTTGACAGTGGCAGATTGAACTCAGTCCCCGAGGTTTAATTTGAAGGCCATTAAAGAAAGCCTCTTTAAAAACAAAAGCGGAATACAATTATACGGTGGTCACACTTTTAATAAGATAGTGATCACCATAAAAAATATTGCATTTAACAAAGAAACGAGCTAAAAACGTACAAAACTGCTTTTTTTCTGACAGATGTTGCAGCCTAATCCATGTTTTGGATTAAACCCTACTTTTAAATAGATTATGGATAGTTTAATTTACATCCATAATAATCTATTCACACTCCACAGGGATATCTGTTTTATTTATTTATTTATCTCAACGCTTTCTTTCTCATTTTATTCCTTTCGACATATGAAAAGGAGGCAATCTCAGTAAATCTTCAGAGAGGTCTGGGAGAGCGGCGGTGTTGTCAAGTCCGGTTAAGCATGGAGTCGCCCCTGCTGCTAATTCGAGAGCTCGGTCGAGGCACAATGGAGGCTTTGTTGTTGGAGAATTTGTCTGAGAAGTAATCCTTGACACTGGGCCATTCAGGGACCCGAACCTTTTGTTTCATAAGTCTCCTGCATGTTACAGTAGGCATCAGCGCATTAGAACAACTTAAAGTGGGTCCCCCGTATGGCAGGCGGGATTTGTGTATGTGAGTGAGCTCTGAGTGTGAATGTGTGCATCCGTGTTTGGGAGGCAGCTGGATGTTGGATGTTGGATGTTGGAAGGTCAAAGGGTCGCGAGCATGGAGTTGAAGCCTTGGCTGCTGATGTTTTTGCTTTTAAAGATTTACGTCTTCCACATGGGCTTCAGGCTGACAGCCACAGACTGAATGGTAACTTACACTGGACTTCTTTCTTTCACCTACTTCTGCTCATCAGCAACTTCACAAACTAACTTAACATTTCTTTTTTTTATGTTCATTTTAGATGTGGGAAGTTGGAGTTGTTTGTACTCTAGAAGTGAAGACAAATCAAGCATTCTCTCTGCTGGCCATCAGGGGGCGACTCCTCTGGTTGCAAAAAAAAGAAGTCAGATTACATGGAAGTCTATGAGAAAATGGTCTTACTTCTCTCCTGATTTATTATCTCAGTAAACATTGTAAACATGAGTTTATGATCTCAATCTTTAGTTTCTTCTTCTTCTCAAGTATTCTTCAATAAATAAAGACATGTACTTTAAATACTCGGTCTTAGAACATTTATTGTGTGACACCAAAACAAAGACGCTAAATGTTTTGTTTTGTTTTGTTTTGCGCTTCCTTGACAAAGAACAGAGAAGGTCTGCTTGCAAAAGCTAATGGTAACCTTCAGCCAAATGCACCAAGGTTGCAAAGAAGGTGCTGGAACGAATCAAAATGGGAGTTAACCATTCTGTGTTTTAGATATTAACTAAAAGCAGTCTGTGTTTTTCTAAAAACACAGAACAGTTAACTTCCGTATATAGATATTAATCTGAATTTAAATCTAATCTAAAAACACTAACTTCCCTCTTCTCTTGTATATATATATATACATGTTTATGTGTTATATTCTAGATGTGACTGCTGGCAGCATTCACATGTTCTTTTACATCTTCCATTTATTATTAATATTATGCCTATTTTCCGTCCTCTAACTCCTGTCACATTTTTCAACCTAGAACCTTCATTCAAACATCAAAATTTTCGGCCCATGTAGGACATGTGTGACATTACTTTTCTTTGTTTATATATTTAATACTTTCAGTAATATTCAGTGTTTTCCATTAAATCTCTTAATTCAATTTAATGGATGAATGTTCAAATTTCATTAATTCATACATTTTCGACTTAGTGAGTCATACACTCATGTAGTTTTACTCGAACAATATCTCTGAAAGAAAGAAACCCAGAATAATATGTTAAATAGAAATAGAAAAGTGTTCTAGGCTTATTAAGTTTTGTATTGCTTTCAAAATTATGTTTTACTGTAACGATCGTAAAAAAATATAAACCTAAACTTACAATTATACTGGTTACAATTTTGGTGAGGTCTTGAGGTGCACCCATGCCCAAGAATCATGGGGGATGTAGTTGAGTGAATGCACATATGAATCCTGTAAAAGGGTAATTCACTGATCAATCTGTTCACCTGACTGGTTAATTATATGTGTGTGTGTGTGTGTGTGTGTGTGTGTGTGTGTGTGTGTGTGTGTGTGTGTGTGTGTGTGTGTGTGTGTGTGTGTGTGTGGTTAGTTGTGTATTTGACTTGCTGAACGTGTGGATGGTTTGCAGGGTTCACTGGTCGACTAAGTGAGCTGTTAAACAACGTTGGAATGAGAACACAACAATAATGCAAATACGGTCACACACGCTCCCATCCACACTCTTTGTGGTGTTTAAACTGAATTATTTCACACACACATTGACACACACACAGACACACACACAAACACACACACACACACACACACACATACACACACACATACACGCACACACACACAAACACAGACACACACACAAACACACACACACACACACACACACACACACACACACACACACACATACACACACACATACATGCACACACACACAAACACAGACATGCTGCCGCCCATGATGTGTCTGGTGGACTTAAACAAAGCTCATTTGCAGTCTGCGGCCATGTTCAGGCTCACCAATCCCTTTGCCAGGCAAAAGCGTCAATATTTGTAGAATCTGCAGAAAAAAAACGGGGACGTTTCCAAGATTCTGGCGTTCGACAATATCTGCACATGGCAGCATCAGTCTGTGGTTGCTGCAAATACAATGTGGCGAGGGAAAAGTTAGGGAACAAACTTTGGCTGCCCTACAGTCCACCATTTTGGGTTTGACCACCATTGTATTGCGACACCAATCTCTAGCAACTGTTGGATCTTTGATAGAATGAGTAAACGTGACAGAGGATAGAAAGTCAGAAAAGAGAGCTCAACCAGAATGGTTGGTAAATACTGCTTTCGTTTGTCAGTGGTTGGTATTTGTCAGTGTTGTTAGCTTTGCTAGAGGCAGGCCTCACTTTACTACAGAATCAGATTAGTATTAGATGGTACCAACAATGGTCCCTGTATCATAGACTGTAAGGAGTGGATGTAGTCATTGTGACGTCACCAATTACTACTAGAGTACTCAAATGGCAACATAGCAAAAACTATACTATACAGAAGTATTTAGCTCAAAACACTGCCTCCGTGCTGCTAACATGGCTGTAGACATAGGGCTAAATACGTTGGCAAAGGGCGAAGCCAACCTGGATCGCTTTGTGTTCCCAATGACCAACTGCAACACGGACTTGAAGCGAACTACACTCTGGTTTCTGAATCCCTGCCTCCTCAAAGACGTCTTCTGCCTGCCCCCTTTACGGGACTGTTACTTGCCATTGAACTCACCTGTTCTCCAGTTAAGATCATGCAGCTAGGGATTCTGGGCCAGCTTCAAGCCTCAAGAGACTCTGCTCTATGTTCTGGAACTGAACTGTTATATGACAAATCTCCTCTCACCAGTTTTTTTCTCAATAAAAGTCATTACTGACTTAATTAGTTTTGCTTTACAGGTGTTTGGCACTGGGGCTTTCGGGTCCAACGCAGCCTGATTGACTGAGTGTCAGGGGAAATGGATGGTAGCAGATTTCTCCATACAGTTTCATCAGAGCCCATCCTATTTCAATGTCAACTTTACAGCTAATTGTTGAAGTGATTTTAGTAGCTTTGGTGGCATGATAACGACCTGTCAATTGTCAGGAGTGGGATTTGAACCCACGCCTCCATTCGAGGAGTCAACTCTTAAGTCTGGCGCCTTAGACCACTCGGCCATCCTGACACACATACATGCATGGCAACCATAGTGAACCTTGGAATACTATTTTGGTGCGATGCTTAAAGATTTTACCATGTTTTTTTCACAATTGTTCATGCAAAAGCCCACATTTGAATTATATTGAGGTTTTGTATTCAAAACAATTATATTTCCATTTTCCTTTGGATAGATTTACATAACATCTTGTACCAATGTTCCTCAGACTGCATTTTGACTGTCGACATCTTGGATTTTTGGAACCAGTGAAGGAAGTGACTATATTTGAACTATGGAAGAGCGATGCAGTCTTGAAAAAGACTTGAAACTAGCAATTGAGACCATGAACTCATGTTTATGATGTTCACTGAGATAATAAATTAAGTGCGAATTTGGGTCATTTTTTCAAAGACTTTCATGCAATCAAACTTCTTTTTGCAACCAGAGGACTCGCCCCCTGATGGCCAGCAGAGAGAATGTAAACTTAAGGCACTTCAGCTTTGGCTTCACTTTTCAGACCCAGCGGTTGCCACCCGGTTAGGATGTATTTCCTTTGTGACATCTCCCCTGTCTTCCTCTTTACCTTTCATCCTGTCACTGCTCTAACAAAGGCATCAAAGTAAAGGCGAGTCCACACCGGAAGAACTGCCCGACTCGCGTCGGTAAATGAAGTCGGGCTACTTAATATGGCCGACTCGAACAACGACATGGGCGGTTCACACCTACGGAATTACAGCCGACGCCATACGTTCCGCGCTTGCACGAGATGTAATGTCTCCAAAACAACAGGCGGCGCTAATCTGTATTGTGGGCCAAAAAACACGAAAACCTGAAGTAGCCGGTCCTCTCTAGACCATAAACACAGAGCACGCTGTCCTCACCAGTCACTATTGTCAGCAGAGTGAGGTTGTAGACTGTAGTTGTGATTACTCTCTGAACGGAAAAATCTAAAATGTTTGATGATGACGATACGGAGACACTGGCCTTGTCAGCTCTCTGACTTATTCTTATGGAAGAAGACAGTCGTAAGCGAAAAAGAAAGAGAACAGTTCCGGCTTCACTGATTCGCTAGTCAAGCTGCTAGCCTCCACCAATCAGAATGGTAAAAGAATGACCGACTCGAATGGCGGATTATACATTTGAGTCGGTTGAAATGAACGACGACATGGGCCGATTCGAGCGACCACACCAAGTAGACTCATGTCACGGACGCCGACTCTCTCAAAGACGCCGATTTTCGGTCCAGTGTGGACTCGCCTTAAGGCAGAGGATGAAACATGTGGTAAACATATTGTCAGGAGTGGGATTTGAACCCACGCCTCCATATGGAGACCCGAAATTCCATTGTTCAGGAAGGAGTCAACCCTTGAGTCTGGTGCCTTAGACCACACAGCCATCCTGACACACATACAAGCATGGCAACCATAGTGAACCTTGCAATACTATTTAGGTGCGATGCTTAAAGATTTTAGCATGTTTATTTCACAATTGTTCATGCAAAAGCCCACATTGAGGTTTTGTATCCAAAATAATTATATTTCCATGTTCCTTTGAATAGATTGACATAACATAGCAATTGAGACCATGAACTCATGTTTTACGATGTTCACTGAGATAATAAATTAAGTGCAAAGTAGGGTCATTTTCTCATAGACTTCCATGCAATCAAACTTCTTTTTGAAACCAGAGTCGGCGCCTGCTGATGGCCAGCAGAGAGAATGTAATCTTCAGGCACTTCAGCTTTGGCTTCACTTTTCAGAACAAGAGGTTGCCACAGTTAGGATGTATTTCCTTTGTGTCATCTCCCCTTTCTTCCTCTTTACCTATCATCCTCTCACTGCTCTCGCAAAGGCATAACAATATCACAGAGGATGAAACATTTGGTAAACATATTGTCAGGAGTGGGATTTGAACCCACGTCTCCATTCAGAGACCAGAAGACCCATTTTTCAGGAAGGAGCCAACCCTTGAGTCTGGCGCCTTAGACCACTCGGCCATCCTGACACATGCATATATATGGCACCCATAGTGAACCTAAGAATATCATTTTGGTGCAATGCTTAAAGATTTTAGCATGTTTATTTCACAATTGTTCATGAGAGAATGTAAACTTAAGATTTGGATTTAATTCTCAGACAGAGGTTGCCACAGTTAGGATGTATTTCCTTTGTGACATCTCCCCTGTCTTCCTCTTTACCTTTCATCCTCTCACTGCTCTAACAAAGGCATCAAAGTAAGGCAGAGGATGAAACATGTGGTAAACATATTGTCAGGAGTGGGATTTGAACCCACGCCTCCATTTGGAGACCAGAAATCCCATTGTTCAGGAAGGAGTCAACCCTTGAGTCTGGCGCCTTAGACCACTCGGCCATCCTGACACACATACAAGCATGGCAACCATAGTGAACCTTGGGATACTATTTTGGTGCGACGCTTAAAGATTTTACCATGTTTTTTTCACAATTGTTCATGCAAAAGCCCACATTGAGGTTTTGTATCCAAAATAATTATATTTCCATGTTCCTTTGAATAGATTGACATAACATAGCAATTGAGACCATGAACTCATGTTTTACGATGTTCACTGAGATAATAAATTAAGTGCAAAGTAGGGTCATTTTCTCATAGACTTCCATGCAATCAAACTTCTTTTTGAAACCAGAGTCGGCGCCTCCTGATGGCCAGCAGAGAGAATGTAATCTTCAGGCACTTCAGCTTTGGCTTTACTTTTCAGAACAAGAGGTTGCCACAGTTAGGATGTATTTCCTTTGTGTCATCTCCCCTGTCTTCCTCTTTACCTTTCATCCTCTTTACCTATCATCCTCTCACTGCTCTCACAAGGCATAACAATATCACGGATGAAACATGTGGTAAACATATTGTCAGGAGTGGGATTTGAACCCACGTCTCCATTCGGAGACTAGAAGACCCATTTTTCAGGAAGGAGTCAAGCCTTGAGTCTGGCGCCTTAGACCACTCGGCCATCCTGACACATGGATATATGTGGCACCCATAGTGAACCTAAGAATACCATTTTGGTGCAATGCTTAAAGATTTTAGCATGTTTATTTCACAATTGTTCATGCAAAAGCAGCAGAGAGAATGTAAACTTAAGATTTGGCTTTACTTCTCAGACACAGAGGTTGCCTCAGTTAGGATGTATTTCCTTTGTGACATCTCCCCTGTCTTCCTCTTTACCTTTCATCCTCTCACTGCTCTAACAAAGGCATAACAATATGACAGAGAATGAAAGCTACTGACTGGAGTGGGACGTGAAACCACGCCTCACATTTGGAGAAACTGGCAGTCGGTTACCCTAGACCACTCCGCCATCCTGCCATAAGCATGACCATTGCAACCATAGTGAAGGTCGGAATACCATTTTAGTGCGATGCCTAAAGATTTTAGCATGTCTACTTTACAATTGTTCATGAAAAGCCCACAACATGCTCCGTCAGGGGTGGGATTTGCACCGATGCCGCATTTTGGAGACCTCAGTATGGAGTCAGCCCTTCAGCTCAGCACCACTCAGCCCATCCTCTCAACTATCTGCGATGATTCATTACATTTTGAATTTAAAATTGTACATTTTCACTTGGGGCAGTCCAAAATGTGCGCAGCGCATAGAGAACTAAAGAAGATAAATCATCAATTCCGCTCTCATTCCCATGCTATAAAATACTAACACTTTGTTACAGACACACAAGGCACCCTTTAGCATCTGTATGAGATGCACCAAGCTTTCAAGTAACTGCAATCAGATGCTCAGAGAGAATGAGTATAGTGTAATGTAAATGTAATGTAAATAAAACCCAAACAAACACAGGACTTTCAACCTGGACATCGGTGTTCGTGTCAGTGTTGTTGAGATGATTTACGTTATGTTACGGTACTATTATGTTTGTGATTTTGTTTACTTCATTAACACTATTAACATTCTGCATTGTTACACATTTATGTTAAGCCCACTTAAAGTGTTTTTGTTGCCTAAACGTATTGTTTGAATTCACAACCTAACCATGTGTTCACTGCAACCATAGTGGAGTGTTTGACGGCTGGGCTGCACAGTGTGTTGCCCACGGGTCTTCACAAAGCTCCAGTAAGTGAAGAGTTGGGTTGAGAACATGCTGAATAAGCACATTTCCAGAATGATCTGATCTGATCGTCCAGGCAAAGTCGTCCAATTCTGCAGAATTTACCAAACTGCATTGTTCTCATAATCTCAATGAGAATATTCCTGGAAGAATAAAGGTTAATAAAATAAAAAAAATTGTTGTCTAAGGATACAGGCAAACAAATCATCTTAAAAAACTCTCATGTCATTGTCTCTACTAGTGGAGGAAACATGTCTAAATTCAATTGTATGCAATTGTTTTAAAGGAGAAACATTGAAATTAACATTTGCCTTTAACCCATTTCACATTTTCTCTTTGACGTTTGCTTTCTTGTTCTGTTGTTTCTTCCAATGTATTTCTGTCTCTCTCTGTCAGACGTGCAGCATGAAACCCATCTGCCCTGACTCAAAGCCTGATGTTGACCCATGACCTTTGACCCTGTGGAGGTCAGGTCAGTCATCCATGTAGTACACATTCCTGCTAAGTGCCTGGATAATGTATGGAGAATAGCAACAAAGAGTTAATTTGTTCCTAAATCACATGTGTAAAAAACATTGGAGCAGTAAAGACCATGAGAAGGAAGCACTTTTTCTTCCATATTTCAGTGCATTTAAAATCAACCACACGTATCTCATTCATATTCTGGAAGAACAAATACATATTTGAGTTACACCAATATTTGAATATGATTTAATCAAGCAATATTGAACACAATTTAACTCTGTGTCAGTCCCAAAGAGGATGCAACAAAATATCTGTGTTGTTAAATAATTCATATTATCTGTTTATTTCAGCCATGTTTGGAACGTACTGTAGGGAAAATATCAAAATAAGGTATTTCTGACCTCAGCTGCATGGACCCTTCAGCTGCTGCATCATAACAAAGCTTGTTTATGCAGCTTCAAACCAACAGACCTTTATTTTCAATTCCAGCAGAGACCCCAAAGTTCCCAGCCAAACCACAGACTTCATGTCAAGCTGAATTTTGTTGAAATGTGTATAAAACGGTGCAAAGAACATTCAGATTATTCCATTCTATGCAGCGCTGCTGTAGCGAGACTTGAATAATTCATTCATTGGGGACTGATATGGCAGTGGAAAAACGCACATACAGACTACAGTGCAAGAGCATTGTCACACAATGCAAACAGTTAGTTCGAAATGCAATTCAAAATGAAAGTGACCTTTTCCGTTTTGATTCAAAACGGTATGATGTCAGCATCTGAATCTGGAATTACACTCTCTATAAAGATACTGACAAATATGGTTCAATCCTTTTGTCAATAATCTGTAAAATGACATCACTTGACACAAGAGCGATGTCAGCTAAAAGACTAAAGTCATCCATCCATCCACCCATCCATCCATCCATCCATCCATCCATCCATCCATCCACCCATCCATCCATCCATCCATCCATCCATCCATCCATCCATCCATCCATCCATCCACCCATCCATCCATCCATCCATCCATCCATCCATCCATCCATCCATCCATCCACCCATGCATCCATCCATCCATCCATCCATCCATCCATCCACCCATCCATCCATCCATCCATCCATCCATCCATCCATCCATCCATCCATCCATCCATCCACCCATCCATCCACCCATCCATCCATCCATCCATCCATCTATCCATCCATCCATCCACCCATGCATCCATCCACCCATCCATCCATCCATCCATCCATCCATCCATCCATCCATGCATCCATCCATCCATCCATCCATCCATCAATATTCATGTGGGTTATTTTTGTTTGAGCTGAAAGTGGTATTCAAACAGCTTATTATTACATTGCTCACAGGTGTGTGTGTGTGTGTGTGTGTGTGAGAGTGAGAGAGAGATGTCAGATGTAAATGATTTATGAGTATGTAAATGAGATTGTTGAACTGTTGAAGGACAGTGAAGAGCAAGACTGTACACACACACACACACACACACGATATTCTGCTCTGTCAAAGCCGCCAATCCAAACCTCAGTTTAGTCTCCATCTCAATGTGCAATAAACGTGTATTTCTCAGCCAATGAAAATCCTCATCTAAATGAACTGTTTACATTAAAGAGAGTCGGACTGAAGCTACATTTAAATCATGACATTTCCAGAAAACCCTCCAGTAGGATCAGCCTGTAGTTCCATGGAAGATGAAGGTTGAAGCTTTGTATGAAGCTATTCAGCGTGTAAATTTGACCATTGTCGACAATACAAAAGCAATATTCACACTATTAAAATGTTATTTGAACTTTTTACAGTAACATGTCAAATGAGATTCAACAAGGCCCCAAAAAGATGTTCCCAATAAGGGAAATACTACTCAATTTTTACCACTCTATGATTGAATATACTGCTTCAAAGATAATAGTCAAGTATGTCAATTAGACATACTGGCACAGACACGGCATACCTGCGTTTATAGCAAGCTGTTGGTCCTGACTGAGTAAAGGACGGCTCTAAGATTTATGGTCATTATGCGACACAGGGAAGGGCTGACTCCTTCCAGAACAATGTAGACTTTTTTTGCCCCTTTTTTCTGTTACAAAAGCAACATTAACGCAGTGGAATGAACAAGCTAGCTAGCCAAACTAGCAGAGCGGGCTAACTAGCTAGCCATCCGTCCCTAGAGCCACGTTCTCTCTCTTGAACTGCAACACCCCCCCCCCCCCCCCCCCCACTGATGTGTTTGTTGCCATACCACTGAAAACAGTTCAGCGTCCGTTCTACTCCTATTCTATTTCTATGTAAAGAGGCAAAGTGTATGTAAGTACCATAGTGACGTTTTTCACATCAAAACCACAGTTTGCCCATCAGTTAGAAAATGTTCATGTTTGCCACACACAGAATACCCCAAATCCCTGTGTTTTTTATATTATGTACATGTGTACTCAAATCATTATCTCATAGTAAAGTGAATGTAGATTCCTCTGCTCCTCGAGCAGCTCGCCCACATCAGATGCACACAGCCATCTCCACATGGACAGAATTAAATAAAGTTGTGTTTTCACCTTGAAAAGTCACGGCAATTGAATTTTAATGCTATTTTTCTGCAACCGACGATAAGACTTAATGATTTATCGTTGCACTGATGTCATCCATGATCAAATAGCCTCTTCTGGGGAAGATGCACGAAGCTAGGTGGAGTTTCATGAAGTGCCAGGAAAATGTTCTCAAAAACACTTTTTTTAAATTCAACTGCCGATTATTTTCTAAAAGCTCCACATTCACACCAAAACAACAGGAACAATATGTTCGTCAGACGGAAAAACAGTTCATTACTTTCATCACACACCTTTCACAAATATGACACTCTCATCAGGGGCGTCGTTATGGACGTATGTTTCTGTCTCGGTTGTGAGATTGATGACACGAGTGGAAAGCAATGATTTGATCAAGGGTCATAAACCCCACCTGCCAGCCACGGCTCAATCTAATGCCAGAGCTACAGCATTGACCTGTGGATTAAATCACTATTTCACACATGTGCAGTCGTCTCCCAAAGGAAACATAAAGATAAAGTGATATAAAAGGGAGTTCCACAAAATGACTTGAAGGTGACTGCTTCAACCACACCTATCAACAACAGACTTATGATGAAACATGAGCAGCTGCTCTACGAAAAATTACATTCCACAGACGGTAATTTAATGTCTGTTTAATGGATTCCACAGACTGTAGTGGACGTAGTCATGGTGACGTCACCCACTGGTTTATGGACTCCGGTTTTGAAACCTCGAGTTCGGCAATTTGGCCGTCGCCATCTTGGAATTTTTACAGCTAGTGAAGGAAGTGACCATATTTTGTTAATAAATCAAGTGAGAAGTCAGATCATTTTGTCATTGACTTCCAGACTTCCTTTTAGCAACGAGAGGAGTCGCCCCCTGATGGCCAGTAGAGAGAATGCAAGTTGAAGGCACCTCAGCATTGGCTAACCACATGTTTGTGTTGTTTAAAACTGCAACTGTTCAGAAAGAAATATGTTTCCCTGGAAATGCAATTGAGAATTAAGTTTGGCTGTATTTTGAAGGAAGCGGGAGATATTGCGTCTTCAAATTCAAGTTTAAATAAATGTACCTGACGTTGGTTACCCTCTTCCCTGAAAGCCACTAACTCATTTCTTTTAGGTGTCTTAGCATCTTGCAAAACCTCCACCATGATGCCACCTGATTACTTTATAACCTATGTATCGCTGCCATACCTTGACCAACCAAGAGTCTAACAGTATAACCTAGCTGTGTCTCATACAAATTAAAAAGGACAAGTAAAACATCAGCCAGTGGGATGTAAATTGTAAAGAAAGCAGGACAATACAATGAACCAGTGCATTTAGCATGTTAATTAATAAGCCCATTCACTCCTGCTCGTATAATGAAGCTGTTTTTCATCAGAACGCCCACTCCACCCATCTCACTATGTGTGGAAAGCTTTTTTCTCATAACAAACCGTAACAAAGCCTTTGAAGAGACAGAAAAACAGCATGGCTGAGAGGGAGACACACTGATCCATCATACCAAGAAAACCTTCAACTGCACTTCGGAGAAGAAGTCTGACATAAAAGTATGTTCTTGAATTACTTATACATTTAAAGTGAACCTCTTATGGATTTTAAATAAAGAACTGAGTGGAATGAATTGTAGATCCAGAGACATGAAGTCAAAGCCTCGAATAACTAAATCCGCTGACTCACCCATTTGCATTCGTGCCTGTGAACAGGACACAGGATTGGGAAAGTGGATATTGATCAGAGGGGAATCATACAGAACTGGGTTCATCTTCGCTGCAATCATGGAAGAAAGAAAATTGAGCGCCTCCTCAAGTCCATTAGGGAACAAATAGAATAGCTCACTTACATCGATACGTGACCTGTTAACGGCACGTCCAATGTTGCTGGGAAAGATTAATTTGTTCCCGAGCTTCATTCCACCGCACTATGTATCGTCAGAGTGCTCCCACCTGCCCAGGTGGAGTACTGCTGCTAATAACGTGCTTTAATTCACAATGCTGGTATTGATGCTAATGCACTGGGTATAGTAGTGGTCACATACAAAACCCGTCAGAGGTGGGACCTTAGTAAACCAGACTTTCATTTAAAGCTGCAGTTCAGTTTTAAACATGAGAGACAGCAATGTGCCGCAGTAGCGCCTGCCAGGGTTTATTTGTCTTTTATATTAAATCTTTGAATACAGGATTATAGCAAACATCATTAAAGTAGATATGAGCCATGGAGACAAAAACGGTAAATGAATTATTACAATGAGTGTATGCGCACCCACGTACTTCATTCCATCCCTGTAAATACCCTGTCTCCTACTAAATGACATTCCCAAGTAAACTGCACCTCAATTACGTTTCGAGGGGAAATTAATTTTCTCCCCGATCACAGTCGAAGTTATGCATATGGTTGAAATTGTGAATGAATCCAAAACCCAATAAACTTATTGGTCACTGATTGTGATTGTTATATAGTTCAGATGTGTTATAAATAATTCAGAGGACCAAATAAATGAGAAAAAAAAGCATAACATGATATAAAGTGAGAATAAATAAACTGGGCTGTAAACATGTGTTGCTGTAATGACTCAAATAAATACCCTCACCGTCACTGCCTTATTATGAATGTGTCGAGGGTCATATTTCCTCAGCACACTATTTGTGTACCAGCCCAGTGATGTGGGTTGTCCCCCACGAAAGATGATCCGTTTTGTGCCTCTGCATCCGAGGGAACGTTGACTCCACCAGATGATGTTGTGATTCTATTTTCTTCTGCACATTTACATATCATTTATTTTTATTAAGATTAATTACATTCATTTTGTTGTGGATTATGTTTGCTTTTGACGAATCACAAATAAGTCTGTGGAAGTCTGGGTAAGGATGTCGGGGAGCTTAAAAACACACACTGCTGTTAGTCTCCCACATGAACAAAGTACTTTTGTTGCCTTAACATAAAAAAAGTACTTTTGTTGCCTTAACATAACCTTAACAATAACCAAGTAGTTTTGTCATGTTTTTTCTTTCATTTTCTTTCAATTTGAGGAGGTAAGTTTCCATGGCAACGTAAGAGTGTAGTTGTTGGGAACGTAAGTTTGTAGGACACAGGGTTGGTCCACTATGGACCTCTCAGAGACCACCAGTGGGTCCCGGCCCAGTGGTGGTTTTGATGACGATTTTGATGCTTTAAGTTCAGGTTTTTGGTCATCGCCATCTTGGTTTTTGGTCATCTCTATCTTGGTTTTTGGTCATCTTGTTTTTTGGTCGTCGCCATCTTGGTTTTTGGTGATCTCCATCTTGGTTTTTGGTCTTGCCATCTTGGTTTTTGGTCATCTCCATCTTGTTTTTTGGTCATCTCCATCTTGGTTTTTGGTCATCACCATCTTGGTTTTTGGTCTCACCATCTTGGTTTTTGGTCGTCGCCATCTTGGTTTTTGGTGATCTCCATCTTGGTTTTTGGTCTTGCCATCTTGGTTTTTGGTCGTCGCCATCTTGGTTTTTGGTCATCTCCATCTTGGTTTTTGGTCGTCTCCATCTTGGTTTTTGGTCGTCGCCATCTTGGTTTTTGGTCATCGCCATCTTGGTTTTTGGTTTTTGCAATCAGAAGTGACACAAGAGGGTGGAGTACAACAAAACGCTGAATAAGACATTTTTAGGTCATCAAAAGGTTACAGTTCACTTGAATAAAGAGAAAACAGACTGTGAAAGGGTTCACATGGTAAGACAGAGACATCTCCCAGGCAGGACAGACTCATTATTTCTGATATAACATCACACAGGGAACACATTTCCTTCCTATTCCTTTAAAGATAGGAGTCCATTACATCCAACAACCCAGCTGTCAAACTCCTAGATTACTCACTCACTGCAGACGGCCTAATCGGGGGAAGGAACCCCCGACTGGGCCGAGTTGGGGCCGTGCTCTATCCTCTGACCTCGACGGGGAGGAGGAACGCCACGACATGACCGGGCCCAGACAGCGTTTGAGTGCGTGTGTTGTGAATCTGGTCGGCGGTGACGGAGAGGGCTGAGAAACAAAGAGCAGGTAGATAGATGATTGATTAACTGTGGCGGTCTGGCTGACTGAGACTCATTGGCAGCCGTCACTTTGATGAATTACACCGCTGAGAAAAACACTGAACTCTGATTACAGCCAGACTGTGTGCGTGTGTGTGTGTGTGTGTGTGTGTGTGTGTGTGTGTGTGTGTGTGTGTGTATGTGTGTGTGTGTGTGTGTGTCTGTGTGTGTGTGTGTGTTGTCGGCCTGTGTACAGCCTCTGTTAGAGCACGTATGTACAGTGCATATTGCTGCTGATACGACCGTGAACAGATCTGCGTGGATTGCTTTTTGTGGACGTTGCCAGCGTTGTTTCCATGCTAATATATAACCTCATATCTCACACATCCAAAATCCTGGTTAAGTATTCTGTCGGAGGAAGCGCTGCATCCCCATAAGTCTGATCCAAGGTCCTTACGCCGCTTGTAAAACCGAGGGTGATCTGTTCCTATTTAACAAGATGGACGACAGGTGTGTATGTTTACGTTGTCTCTTGGCTCCACTCGTCGTGGGAGCCACTGAATCATTTATGCGGATAAAGGCCACGCTGCTGCTTGCAACTTTAAGGCACTTCGGTGTTGGCTTCAAATATGCACCTTTATGTGTTCAAAAAGTTTTATTTTCTAATTATCAAGTTTGTTTTCAAATAACTAGACAAATCAATACCCGTCCCCTGCTAATGCACCGTGCATCTGGAGGATAGAACTCTTTAAAAGTCTTTTTTATCTATAGAAACCTCATTTGTAAAGAATGGATGTGATAAGGTCTGTATATGCATATTGTATTTCATCTCATTCATTGTCTTTACTGAAAGATATACTGGAGGAGTCAGTAGAGTTTCTACTCCACCAGTACATGACCTTTCCTTTTATAAAACAACAAGCAAATAAAACATAAAACATAAGGTAACGTGGCTGCTGTTGCTCATATTTTTAATATCCCTACTTCACCCCTCTAATTATCAGCCTTTGCTTTCTTCTAATTCTGATGTCTTTTCATTTGCAACAACATAAATGCAGGGTAAAGGTTTATTGGGTCATAAAACGTGACGCTCTCCCTCTTCTCAAGTGAGACGCTAAAAGAAATAGTTCACCCATCAGAATATGAAACACCTCCCTGCTATCTTTATTATCTCTTCACATTAAATGCCAATTACTCCTCAAAGTGCCGTGACATTGAATTGACTGGCGGTTCTGCCTCTCTAGGTGTGTTCGTTTCACCTGAACCAGCTGTTCACTTCCTCTCCATAGATCACGTCACCTCCTCTGCCATTTAGCGATTCACAATTTATCGTCTCGTCCTTCCAGAGAACCTTGTTTTAGAGAACAAAAGTTATCGAGCCCGTTTTTGGTTGTCTGCAGACAAAGAGGTCCACGTGTCCAGTGATCATATCGACTTTTTAACTTTTCTTGTGCCAGCTCAGACATCTATGATGTGTCAGGGCTGAACGTCGTCCAAAATGACCCCAAACGGCCTCAGACGTACAGATTTTAAACCTTGTTTCATTTGATTGATTGATTTATTTATAACATCACTGCCCAGCATGATGGAGACGAAGCCATTGAATGTTTTACTTAGATGCATTCCTATGAAATAGAAGATACTTTATTCATCCACTTGGGGAAATGATGGTATTATAGTTTTATTATTTCAGCATATGAATGTATGATGAGAGAATATAGAGTGGTTTGTCAGGGCAGAAATGTATTGTCACACATGCCATAAGAATACATATCCACTTTATTTGAATATAATACACACATGTATGTGTGTGTGATATTATAGGTTTCACATTCACACTGTCTGTGATTTATTACCAACTGTCCTTTCTGTATTTGTCAGTTCAGATTGTTTATTTATATATTTGATTATGATTCACTCCCACATTTGTGTAATATTATCTCAAGAT
Organism: Eutrigla gurnardus; assembly: GCF_963514095.1. Taxonomy (NCBI): domain Eukaryota; kingdom Metazoa; phylum Chordata; class Actinopteri; order Perciformes; family Triglidae; genus Eutrigla; species Eutrigla gurnardus. Next base: position 5,117,526 of record NC_139932.1, read on the forward strand.
CCGCACATCAAGCTCTGATTGGTCGGTAGGTGGCGCTGTTATACAAGTTGATCTCTTATCCGTATGGATCCATGTGTGCTGTACCTCCCTGATAAGTTAAACCTGAAGTTCCCTCGCTAACCTCAAATCCTGCTCCGTGGAGCCGGACTCCTTTAGAACCCTTGTAGAGGTCCTGAATGAATACTTATCGTTCTGCAAAGCTCCACTTTAGACAATGAACTTGTATTTGGTTGTCCTGTAGCAGCGTTGCATTAGAATCACATCAGTATGAGGTCACTGCTGGGGTCACTCAGGTCTACATTAAATATAAAACACCAGGCCGGGAGCGTCATCGGTCAAGGACTAAATATTTCATCCAAGGTGTGGTTCCTCATTTTGATTTTGGCCTTTGCAGGTCTGAACTGTGAACACAGTCTGGAGACGAGTGTAAACCTCTAATCGCCGCTTCGTCCTCGACAACAGCTGACCTGAACATTGCGCAAACGCACAACGTCCTATCGGGCTTTTCACCCCAAGGCTGAAAAAGGAGAAGCACGCTCAGCAACGTTTCCCAGCAGAAATGATATAGAAATAACGGCAGCTATGATATTACAGTATCGCTGGATGCTGCTCTCATCAATGACCTGTCCTTTGAGCTGTGCAGGACAAACACACCGGAGCCATAAATCAAAAGGGAACGTGTTCTCTTCCAGCAGAAAAAACACAACTGCTGTTTTGTTGGGTTTCTTTTAAAGGCAATAATCTCTGGCCTCACAATAACACAGTTAACAAACAGGACTCATGCATATTACAATAACCTTGAGGCAATCATTTGTGTTTACATGTTCTGATCATGCTGTAGCAGCTAATGTAAATATTTTATGAACATTTAGATTTGGGAATTATGTGTCAAAGTGAAGTTTATGCTCAGGAGTGTCCTCATCGTGTGCTAATTAGTACCTGATTAGTGGGAATCCTAAGTGTACCTCCTCATCATTTAGGAATAGGGCAAACATCATTTTCATAATTTTATTGAATCTTATGAATTTCTTCCTTGTTAACCTCGAAAATGATTGTAATCCATGTATGATCATTATTTGACAGATGTAAGTATTCATGGGTTTGTTAAGGGGTCGAGGTAAAAAGCCTGAGACCCAGCGGAATAGAACCTGTCTGAGATGCAACTTTGTCTGGAAAAGAAGCACTCATCTTATTCACTATTAGAATATAAAAACTCTCAAATCAACCCTACTCTAATGTTTCCTGCTTTAAGTCACAGGAAAGAGGATTTAATTACAAGGAACAAAAGTTCAGACCGAGGCAGAGCTAACAGGCTAAAGAGTCACCTTGAAACTTGACTCGCATGTCGTTTATTTGCTTCCATTTAAGTGCTGAGAGAATTGTATTGCATATGGAATATTATTACCATCTAATGTGTTTCTGCATTAAAATCCTCACAATCTGTTGCTCTAACCCAGTTACTAGTCTAGTAATAATAATAATAATAATAATAATAATAATAATAATAATAATAATAATAATAATAATAATAATAATAAAGTCCCGGGAAGAAATCACTCTTGTGTTGCACCTAAAGTGATGCTATTTAAAATGAACAGAGCTGAGGCTGAACAAAACCATTGATTTGATGAAACTGCAAAGCAACTTCAATCTGTGATCCTCTGCTGCTTCTCCACTGGAATAAATTGAGATAAGGTCGCCCTCTAGTGGTCCGAGGGTGTTTAAATGGGAGCTTCTCATAAGAGAGAGAGAGAGAGAGAGAGAGAGACAGCAAATCCACCAAGTATACAGACGTTTTTATTGGATAAACCTACTAAATATTTTATTATATATTATTAGAAGGATATCACATTAGTTAGGAGTGGAGGGAGAAGTATTAAGATGCTTAAAGTAAAATGATGTAACATCAAAAGTATTATTGGTGCCGTTAAATGTTCCCTCTCTGTGTTTTTGTATTATAATGACTATATAAATAATATTACTCAGTGTTTTAGTATTAAAGTGAATATATAAATAATATTACTCAGTGTTTTAGTATTAATGTGAATATGTAAATAATATTACTCAGTGTTTTAGTATTAAAGTTAATATATAAATATTATTACTCAGTGTTTTAGAATTAAAATGAATATGTAAATAATATTACTCAGTGTTTTAGTATTAAATGAATATGTAAATATTATTACTCAGTGTTTTAGTATTAAAATGAATATGTAAATAATATTACTCAGTGTTTTAGTATTAAAATGAATATATAAATAATATTACTCAGTGTTTTAGTATTAAAATGAATATGTAAATAATATTACTCACTGTTTTAGTATTAAAATGAATATGTAAATAATATTACTCAGTGTTTAGTATTATAATGAATATATAAATAATATTATGTCTGCGTTAATATGTATGTTGCATGTTTTAAACTCCTTTTATACTGTTGACTAAATAAAAAATCATGATGTGTCCTGTAAGAACCACGTATCTCCAAAAAGAAAAAAACCCTGTTTTCAGCTTTGTGATGTTTTTCCAGCTGATCCAAGAGGCTTTTTAAAGAGTTACCTTTTAAGAAACACTTCATCAGTTCCTCTCAAACATCCAGCAGACACTGGACCGAAGGGTTTCATGGACTAAACGTGATAAAAGCAGTAAATACACCGGGCTGTCGTGATTTCCAGGTTGGATGTAAAAGACGAAGAACGAGTTGAAATGTATTTTAACAAGCTTGAAGTGAAGGCGGCTGTAACTCCAGCTGCTCGGCCCAATGTGAGTATTATAATATATTAGTATTATACTGTTTAATTTCCACTGACATATTGTTCATGACACAGCCAGAGTCAGACAACACAGAGGACTATCTCATATTAAATCATTTAGTCAAACGGCTTCAGGTGAAGGAGATCTGATATTTATGAGCCCACATTTCTTCTATTTTGTTGCAGTGGTGATAAAGATAACTAAATATAAATAATAAATAATGGATCTATTTCTTGTTGTCTGCCAGAGAGATGGAAGTTTGCTGTTGGATTTACTCCTTAAAGAATCAGCATTCAGCTGCGAATCTCTTCGTCTTGTACTTTTTCTTTTTACTCTTCTTACATTCTGCAGCTGCCTTTACAAAGTCGTATTCAACTGGGACACACTACTTCAACTTAACAACTTGAACTTTGACCCTCTTGCTTCTATATGTGGTGTGCAGAGGATTGTGGGTCAGAATAGCCAGAAAAGTATGTTGGCTGTGTCGGTATAAGTGTTGTCTCTTGTGTTTCCTTCGGGTGGATCTGATAGTTTTACATTTTCTGTATTCAAGTCCTCGCTATCTGCTCCTCTTCATATTCATACTAAATCTTAATAAAACTAATTCTGCCATACTAAATAGTATGGTAGTATAATAATAATAATCATCATAATAATAATAATAATAATAATAATAATGATAATAATAACATCAAAAACAGAAGCAACAACACCAAAAACGTATATAGTAATAAAAATAATTATAATGCAATAATAATGCAATATAATTTTTATTATTATTATTATTATTATTATTATTATTAATAATAATAATAATAATAATAATAATAATCTCTCTGCTCCTACCTGTATTATTTCATGCAGTGATGAGACAAGCGAGGAAATAAAATATGACCTTCACTTGTAAAAAGCATGAATTATGTTGTATAAATGACCATCGTGTGGTTTAATGTTCTACAGCTCAGAGTCCATTTATGATTTAATGCCATAGAAGGAGGTAACCTGTCCTCCAGTGATGCAGGAGGTGAGTGATATATGGATGGATGGACTGGATGTCAGGTTCTCGCTGAGCCTGCAGGCCTCCGTCACATCTGTCTGTGAGAATGATTCAATATGGAACTAATTGCCTTTAATCTGCAGGAATCACGCCGTCCTTTCATTATGGACTTTAACGGCTCGCTGCTGTCGAATAACAGGCTTCGCCGAGCAGAACCATCCGATAAAACAAGTTTGGAATGTGTAATAAACGCTTCCCGTTATCTGCATGTCACCTTCAGGTGTCAAAGCGATGAAGGATGGAGGTTTCACTCTGAGGAGTTCATGTTTGATTCAGGGCTTTGTTGCTCGGAGGTCTGTGGCAGAGAGTCCCCAGGAGGGGGCAGCATAGACTAATCGCTCATCTGTGTGTGTGTGTGTGTGTGTGTGTGTGTGTGTGTGTGTGTGTGTGTTTGCTTCTATCTTTGTGAGGTGACATCATCCCTGTCATTAATTGGGGGAGGGAATCCTTTTTGGAAAGTGAGACACTTTTTTGAAAAGCAAGGTTTGAAAAAGTAAAAAAGATTTAGGCGAGTGAAGACTTTTATTACAAGTTTAAATGTTCAGTCAGTTATTCGCCGGCTTAAAAAGTAACAGACAAATAAAAGCTTAACTACAGTAACAGGATTCTGTTGTAGTTTGTGTTTTATCTGATACATAATTTGACTTCTCAATGTTATCATCCAGGTTCAACATTAGAATATAAGGATGTTTATGGAAAGTTTTACATGCTTTTTTGGAGCGGGGAAAAATGAGTACATCGTAGTATGGCAATACTTTATACGCAGATACACAGACCAAGTATCTATCTCTCTATAGTATTAACGATTTATATCACAAATACAATTTAAAGCTTTGAGTAACAATTTCCTATTCAGTCCACTAGATGGCGATGTGGGTTTATTTGTGCGGTTAAAGTCAGTGGAATGTGACTGTGTAGACTGTAATAATACTAACTGTAAAATAATAACTGTAATAATAATACTGACAGTTCATCTTTATGACAGGCTTTTATAACAGTGTTGAACTGAGTGAAAACTAGTACATCATTCTTCAGAGATCTCCTGACTTAAAACATGATATTATATTATATTATTATATTATATATTATGAATATTTTAGAAAGTGGAACGTTTTTGTTTTTCCTTTCCACACTTTAATTCAAACACATTCCTGGGAATGCATTGTCATAATATATTGTAATTAATGATTGTATATGTGCTGAGACCAGGAGTGCATCAACATCAGCGTTTGTAAAAGTTCGTTTTTGGAGGTTTTTTTGTAATGTATAAGAACATGTTTAAGACGTGGTTGCAGCACCTTCAAACGGCAGTTTGAGGGTTTGGACTACTTTTAGGGTTAAGCTAAAGCTTCCGATCCCGTTGAGCTGAGGGTCGTTGTTCGGTCCTGACTTGGTGACGCTTTATGTCCGGGTCCTCACAAGGCTGCGAGTACAAACGTTTGTGTGTTCTGGAGAGGGGACCGGTCGCCGCTTCCTGTTGTGGGGCGGTCAAACACTTCCCTCAGGAGGGGAGAGTTTTCTCACGCTGTAGATCTAACCACACACACATCACATGGACGCAGGACACATGATTCATGGCTATCTGTTCTGAACATATCCACCAAATCAGGGACAACAGTTCAACACAAAAGTGAGTTCACCTGTAGAATATTCACTCTTGAGCCTCCCCGTGACCTCTGAACCAGGAGTGTATTTGATTTACTCCCAGACATGACCGCCGTCTTCCCTCACGTAATCCATCTCCCCGGGTCTCTCTGTGACGACGGGTCACAACTTCCTCCTCTGGTGACATGAAGGTCAAAGGTGAAAGTTGAACAGCTGTCTGATTTTTCTTTCTCCACTGTGACTCAGCATCCACTGACCCCGCTCCGTCATTTTTACGTGGTCTACCACTTCTTGCTGTCGTTCCCAATCACTTCCACTTTGTTCTAATCCCACTGACAGTTGACTGTGGAATATTTAGGAGCAAGGACCTTTCATGACTGGACATGTTGCACAGGTGGCATCCTATCACAGTACCACGCTGGAATTCACTGAGCTCCTGAGAGCGACCCATTCTTTCAGATGTTTGTAGAAACAGTCTGCATGCCTAGGTGCTTGCTTTTATACACCTGTGGCCATGGAAGTGATTGGAACACCTGGTTTCAATTATTTGGATGGTGAGTGAATACTTATATAGTAATAACAATATAGTGTAATATATGGAAGTCAAAAGGGATAGGGAGAAATATTTGTCAATTTAAAAGATCATTTTAATAAGTCCAGAAAGTCTCTCTTTGTCGTAGGTTTGTGGTATTATTATAGTACCTGTTGTTAGTGTGAGTAACATTACATCCTGGTACCGAACACACAGAGAGACCACTTACCTACTTTAAAATTATCTATCCATCCATCCATTGTCTACTGCTTTATCTTGTATTCAGGGTCGCGG